>NC_090941.1:1141777870-1142080900 GCF_040938575.1 Ambystoma mexicanum | reverse complement strand
ATTGCTCACCTAACATTGAAGCACTTACTAACTAAAGAAAAATAGAAAGAACTCCTGTTAGGTGAGCACCTGATGTTCAAATGCAACCCATCCCTAAATATTATACCATGTACTTCCAGAGTTGTTGTTTATTTCACAGAACTTCAAACTCAAAAGGTAAGCACTTACAACCATGAAGCTGTATTTCTATGAGGTTTCAAGATATCTGAAATTCAAAACTGCAATGTTCAGCCAGTTGGCCTGCATCACTGTTCTCATCCGAGGCCGTTCCTGCTATGGGCACTGTGGAAGAAATGCCCACCTTTTTATGCCTTGAAAGGCACTCAAGGCACCAAACCATTAAGTAGCTCCTCCCACATTTTTCCCGCTCTTTTCCGAGCTTGCTTGGTGAAGATTTTGAAAGTATAGAGAGATGGTTTTCTGTAGTGGGGATAGTGCAACAATTGCTCACCTAACATAGAAGCACTTACTAACTAAAGAAAAATAGAAAGAACTCCTGTTAGGTGAACACCTGATGATCAAATGCAATCCATCCCTAAATAGTATACCATGTACTTCCAGAGTTGTTGTTTATTTCACAGAACTTCAAACTCAAAAGGTAAGCACTTATAACCATGAAGCTGTATTTCTATGAGGTTTCAAGACATCTGAAATTCAAAACTGCAATGTTCAGCCAGTTGGCCTGCATCACTGTTGTCATCCGAGGCCGTTCCTGCTATGGGTACTGTGGAGAAGTGCCCACCTTTCTATCCCTTGAAAGGCCCTCAAGGCACCAGACCATTAAGTAGCTCCTCCCATATTTTTCCCGCTCTTTTCTGGGCTTGCTTGGTGAAGATTTTGAAAGTATAGAGAGATGGTTTTCTGTAGTGGAGATATTGCAACAATTGCTCACCTAACATGGAAGCACTTACTAACTAAAGAAAAATAGAAAGAACTCCTGTTAGGTGAACACCTGATGCTCAAATGCAATCCATCCCTAAATATTATACCATGTACTTCCAGAGTTGTTGTTTATTTCACAGAACTTCAAACTCAAAAGGTAAGCACTTACAAGCCTGAAGCTGTATTTCTATGAGGTTTCAAGGCATCTGAAATTCAAAACTGCAATGTTCAGCCAAAGGGTCTGCATCCCTGTTCTTGTCAGAGGCTGTTTCTGGTATGGGCACTGTGGAATAAGTGCTCGCCTTTTTATCCCTTGAAAGGCCCTGAAGGCACCAAACCATTAAGTAGCTCCTCCCACATTTTTCCCGCTCTTTTCTGAGCTTGCTTGGTGAAGATTTTGAAAGTATAGAGAGATGGTTTTCTGTAGTGGAGATATTGCAACAATTGCTCACCTAACATGGAAGCACTTACTAACTAAAGAAAAATAGAAAGAACTCCTGTTAGGTGAGCACCTGATGTTCAAATGCAATCCATCCTAAATATTATAACATACACTTCCAAAGTTGCTGTTTAGTTCACAGAACTTCAAACTCAAAAGGTAAGCACTTACAAGCCTGAAGCTGTATTTCTATGAGGTTTCAAGACATCTGAAATTCAAAACTGCAATGTTCAGCCAAAGGGTCTGCATCCCTGTTCTTGTCTGAGGCTGTTCCTGGTATGGGCACTGTGGAAGAAGTTCTAGCCTTTTTATCCCTTGAAAGTCCCTGAAGGCACCAAACCATTAAGAAGCTCCTCCCACATTTTTCCCGCTCTTTTCTGAGCTTGCTTGGTGAAGATTTTGAAAGTATAGAGAGATGGTTTTCTGTAGTGGAGATATTGCAACAATTGCTCACCTAACATGGAAGCACTTACTAACTAAAGAAAAATAGAAATAACTCCTGTTAGGTGAGCACCTGATGTTCAAATGCAATCCATCCTAAATATTATAACATACACTTCCAAAATTGCTGTTTAGTTCACAGAACTTCAACCTCAAAAGGGAAGCACTTACACATATATAAAACGCAGGTGCCAACCTTGAAGCTGTATTTCTGTGAGGTTCCAAGACATCTGAAATTCAAAACTGCAATGTTCAGCCATTGGGTCTGCATCCCTGTTCTTGTCTGAGGCTGTTCCTGTTATGGGCACTGTGGAAGAAGTGCTCGCCTTTTTATCCCTTGAAAGGCCCTGAAGGCACCAAAACATTAAGTAGCTCCTCCCACATTTTTCCCGCTCTTTTCTGAGCTTGATTGGTGAAGATTTTGAAAGTATAGAGAGATGGTTTTCTGTAGTGGGGATATTGCAACAATTGCTCACCTAACATGGAAGCACTTACTAACTAAAGAAAAATAGAAAGAACTCCTGTTAGGTGAACACCTGATGCTCAAATGTAATCCATCCCTAAATATTATACCATGTACTTCCAGAGTTGTTGTTTATTTCACAGAACTTCAAACTCAAAAGGTAAGCACTTACAAGCTTGAAGCTGTATTTCTATGAGGTTTCAAGACATCTGAAATACAAAACTGCAATGTTCAGCCAAAGGGTCTGCATCCCTGTTCTTGTCTGAGGCTGTTCCTGGTATGGGCACTGTGGAAGAAGTTCTAGCCTTTTTATCCCTTGAAGGTCCCTGAAGGCACCAAACCATTAAGAAGCTCCTCCCACATTTTTCCCGCTCTTTTCTGAGCTTGCTTGGTGAAGATTTTGAAAGTATAGAGAGATGGTTTTCTGTAGTGGAGATATTGCAACAATTGCTCACCTAACATGGAAGCACTTACTAACTAAAGAAAAATAGAAATAACTCCTGTTAGGTGAGCACCTGATGTTCAAATGCAATCCATCCTAAATATTATAACATACACTTCCAAAATTGCTGTTTAGTTCACAGAACTTCAACCTCAAAAGGGAAGCACTTACACATATATAAAACGCAGGTGCCAACCTTGAAGCTGTATTTCTGTGAGGTTCCAAGACATCTGAAATTCAAAACTGCAATGTTCAGCCAGTGGGTCTGCATCCCTGTTCTTGTCTGAGGCTGTTCCTGTTATGGGCACTGTGGAAGAAGTGCTCGCCTTTTTATCCCTTGAAAGGCCCTGAAGGCACCAAAACATTAAGTAGCTCCTCCCACATTTTTCCCGCTCTTTTCTGAGCTTGATTGGTGAAGATTTTGAAAGTATAGAGAGATGGTTTTCTGTAGTGGGGATATTGCAACAATTGCTCACCTAACATGGAAGCACTTACTAACTAAAGAAAAATAGAAAGAACTCCTGTTAGGTGAGCACCTGATGCTCAAATGCAATTATTCTCTAAATATTATAACATACACTTCCAGAGCTGTTGTTTATTTCACAGAACTTCAAACTCAAAAGGTAAGCACTTACAAGCTTGAAGCTGTATTTCTATGAGGTTTCAAGGCATCTGAAATTCAAAACTGCAATGTTCAGCCAAAGGGTCTGCATCCCTGTTCTTGTCAGAGGCTGTTTCTGGTATGGGCACTGTGGAAGAAGTGCCCACCTTTTTATCCCTTGAAAGGCCCTCAAGGCACCAAACCATTAAGTAGCTCCTCCCACATTTTTCCCGCTCTTTTCCGAGCTTGCTTGGTGAAGATTTTGAAAGTATAGAGAGATGGTTTTCTGTAGTGGGGATAGTGCAACAATTGCTCACCTAACATAGAAGCACTTACTAACTAAAGAAAAATAGAAAGAACTCCTGTTAGGTGAACACCTGATGCTCAAATGCAATCCATCCCTAAATAGTATACCATGTACTTCCAGAGTTGTTGTTTATTTCACAGAACTTCAAACTCAAAAGGTAAGCACTTATAACCATGAAGCTGTATTTCTATGAGGTTTCAAGACATCTGAAATTCAAAACTGCAATGTTCAGCCAGTTGGCCTGCATCACTGTTGTCATCCGAGGCCGTTCCTGCTATGGGCACTGTGGAGAAGGGCCCACCTTTTTATCCCTTGAAAGGCCCTCAAGGCACCAGACCATTAAGTAGCTCCTCCCACATTTTTCCCGCTCTTTTCTGAGGTTGCTTGGTGAAGATTTTGAAAGTATAGAGAGATGGTTTTCTGTAGTGGGGATATTGCAACAATTGCTCACCTAACATGGAAGCACTTACTAACTAAAGAAAAATAGAAAGAACTCCTGATAGGTGACCACCTGATGCTCAAATGCAATCCATCCCTAAATATTATACCATGTACTTCCAGAGTTGTTGTTTATTTCACAGAACTTCAAACTCAAAAGGTAAGCACTTACAAGCTTGAAGCTGTATTTCTATGAGGTTTCAAGGCATCTGAAATTCCAAACTGCAATGTTCAGCCAAAGGGTCTGCATCCCTGTTCTTGTCAGAGGCTGTTTCTGGTATGGGCACTGTGGAATAAGTGCTCGCCTTTTTATCCCATGAAAGGCCCTGATGGCACCAAACCATTAAGTAGCTCCTCCCACATTTTTCCCGCTCTTTTCTGAGCTTGCTTGGTGAAGATTTTGAAAGTATAGAGAGATGGTTTTCTGTAGTGGGGATATTGCAACAATTGCTCACCTAACATGGAAGCACTTACTAACTAAAGAAAAATAGAAAGAACTCCTGTTAGGTGAGCACCTGATGTTCAAATGCAATCCATCCTAAATATTATAACATACACTTCCAAAGTTGCTGTTTAGTTCACAGAACTTCAACCTCAAAAGGTAAGCACTTATAACCATGAAGCTGTATTTCTATGAGGTTTCAAGACATCTGAAATTCAAAACTGCAATGTTCAGCCAAAGGGTCTGCATCCCTGTTCTTGTCTGAGGCTGTTCCTGGTATGGGCACTGTGGAAGAAGTTCTAGCCTTTTTATCCCTTGAAAGTCCCTGAAGGCACCAAACCATTAAGAAGCTCCTCCCACATTTTTCCCGCTCTTTTCTGAGCTTGCTTGGTGAAGATTTTGAAAGTATAGAGAGATGGTTTTCTGTAGTGGAGATATTGCAACAATTGCTCACCTAACATGGAAGCACTTACTAACTAAAGAAAAATAGAAATAACTCCTGTTAGGTGAGCACCTGATGTTCAAATGCAATCCATCCTAAATATTATAACATACACTTCCAAAATTGCTGTTTAGTTCACAGAACTTCAACCTCAAAAGGGAAGCACTTACACATATATAAAACGCAGGTGCCAACCTTGAAGCTGTATTTCTGTGAGGTTCCAAGACATCTGAAATTCAAAACTGCAATGTTCAGCCAGTGGGTCTGCATCCCTGTTCTTGTCTGAGGCTGTTCCTGTTATGGGCACTGTGGAAGAAGTGCTCGCCTTTTTATCCCTTGAAAGGCCCTGAAGGCACCAAAACATTAAGTAGCTCCTCCCACATTTTTCCCGCTCTTTTCTGAGCTTGATTGGTGAAGATTTTGAAAGTATAGAGAGATGGTTTTCTGTAGTGGGGATATTGCAACAATTGCTCACCTAACATGGAAGCACTTACTAACTAAAGAAAAATAGAAAGAACTCCTGTTAGGTGAGCACCTGATGCTCAAATGCAATTATTCTCTAAATATTATAACATACACTTCCAGAGCTGTTGTTTATTTCACAGAACTTCAAACTCAAAAGGTAAGCACTTACAAGCTTGAAGCTGTATTTCTATGAGGTTTCAAGGCATCTGAAATTCAAAACTGCAATGTTCAGCCAAAGGGTCTGCATCCCTGTTCTTGTCAGAGGCTGTTTCTGGTATGGGCACTGTGGAAGAAGTGCCCACCTTTTTATCCCTTGAAAGGCCCTCAAGGCACCAAACCATTAAGTAGCTCCTCCCACATTTTTCCCGCTCTTTTCCGAGCTTGCTTGGTGAAGATTTTGAAAGTATAGAGAGATGGTTTTCTGTAGTGGGGATAGTGCAACAATTGCTCACCTAACATAGAAGCACTTACTAACTAAAGAAAAATAGAAAGAACTCCTGTTAGGTGAACACCTGATGCTCAAATGCAATCCATCCCTAAATAGTATACCATGTACTTCCAGAGTTGTTGTTTATTTCACAGAACTTCAAACTCAAAAGGTAAGCACTTATAACCATGAAGCTGTATTTCTATGAGGTTTCAAGACATCTGAAATTCAAAACTGCAATGTTCAGCCAGTTGGCCTGCATCACTGTTGTCATCCGAGGCCGTTCCTGCTATGGGCACTGTGGAGAAGGGCCCACCTTTTTATCCCTTGAAAGGCCCTCAAGGCACCAGACCATTAAGTAGCTCCTCCCACATTTTTCCCGCTCTTTTCTGAGGTTGCTTGGTGAAGATTTTGAAAGTATAGAGAGATGGTTTTCTGTAGTGGGGATATTGCAACAATTGCTCACCTAACATGGAAGCACTTACTAACTAAAGAAAAATAGAAAGAACTCCTGATAGGTGACCACCTGATGCTCAAATGCAATCCATCCCTAAATATTATACCATGTACTTCCAGAGTTGTTGTTTATTTCACAGAACTTCAAACTCAAAAGGTAAGCACTTACAAGCTTGAAGCTGTATTTCTATGAGGTTTCAAGGCATCTGAAATTCCAAACTGCAATGTTCAGCCAAAGGGTCTGCATCCCTGTTCTTGTCAGAGGCTGTTTCTGGTATGGGCACTGTGGAATAAGTGCTCGCCTTTTTATCCCATGAAAGGCCCTGATGGCACCAAACCATTAAGTAGCTCCTCCCACATTTTTCCCGCTCTTTTCTGAGCTTGCTTGGTGAAGATTTTGAAAGTATAGAGAGATGGTTTTCTGTAGTGGGGATATTGCAACAATTGCTCACCTAACATGGAAGCACTTACTAACTAAAGAAAAATAGAAAGAACTCCTGTTAGGTGAGCACCTGATGTTCAAATGCAATCCATCCTAAATATTATAACATACACTTCCAAAGTTGCTGTTTAGTTCACAGAACTTCAACCTCAAAAGGTAAGCACTTATAACCATGAAGCTGTATTTCTATGAGGTTTCAAGACATCTGAAATTCAAAACTGCAATGTTCAGCCAAAGGGTCTGCATCCCTGTTCTTGTCTGAGGCTGTTCCTGGTATGGGCACTGTGGAAGAAGTTCTAGCCTTTTTATCCCTTGAAAGTCCCTGAAGGCACCAAACCATTAAGAAGCTCCTCCCACATTTTTCCCGCTCTTTTCTGAGCTTGCTTGGTGAAGATTTTGAAAGTATAGAGAGATGGTTTTCTGTAGTGGAGATATTGCAACAATTGCTCACCTAACATGGAAGCACTTACTAACTAAAGAAAAATAGAAATAACTCCTGTTAGGTGAGCACCTGATGTTCAAATGCAATCCATCCTAAATATTATAACATACACTTCCAAAATTGCTGTTTAGTTCACAGAACTTCAACCTCAAAAGGGAAGCACTTACACATATATAAAACGCAGGTGCCAACCTTGAAGCTGTATTTCTGTGAGGTTCCAAGACATCTGAAATTCAAAACTGCAATGTTCAGCCAGTGGGTCTGCATCCCTGTTCTTGTCTGAGGCTGTTCCTGTTATGGGCACTGTGGAAGAAGTGCTCGCCTTTTTATCCCTTGAAAGGCCCTGAAGGCACCAAAACATTAAGTAGCTCCTCCCACATTTTTCCCGCTCTTTTCTGAGCTTGATTGGTGAAGATTTTGAAAGTATAGAGAGATGGTTTTCTGTAGTGGGGATATTGCAACAATTGCTCACCTAACATGGAAGCACTTACTAACTAAAGAAAAATAGAAAGAACTCCTGTTAGGTGAGCACCTGATGCTCAAATGCAATTATTCTCTAAATATTATAACATACACTTCCAGAGCTGTTGTTTAGTTAACAGAGTTGTTGTTTATTTCACAGAACTTCAAACTCAAAAGGTAAGCACTTACAAGCTTGAAGCTGTATTTCTATGAGGTTTCAAGGCATCTGAAATTCAAAACTGCAATGTTCAGCCAAAGGGTCTGCATCCCTGTTCTTGTCAGAGGCTGTTTCTGGTATGGGCACTGTGGAAGAAGTGCCCACCTTTTTATCCCGTGAAAGGCCCTCAAGGCACCAAACCATTAAGTAGCTCCTCCCACATTTTTCCCGCTCTTTTCCGAGCTTGTTTGGTGAAGATTTTGAAAGTATAGAGAGATGGTTTTCTGTAGTGGGGATAGTGCAACAATTGCTCACCTAACATAGAAGCACTTACTAACTAAAGAAAAATAGAAAGAACTCCTGTTAGGTGAACACCTGATGCTCAAATGCAATCCATCCCTAAATAGTATACCATGTACTTCCAGAGTTGTTGTTTATTTCACAGAACTTCAAACTCAAAAGGTAAGCACTTATAACCATGAAGCTGTATTTCTATGAGGTTTCAAGACATCTGAAATTCAAAACTGCAATGTTCAGCCAGTTGGCCTGCATCACTGTTGTCATCCGAGGCCGTTCCTGCTATGGGCACTGTGGAGAAGGGCCCACCTTTTTATCCCTTGAAAGGCCCTCAAGGCACCAGACCATTAAGTAGCTCCTCCCACATTTTTCCCGCTCTTTTCTGAGGTTGCTTGGTGAAGATTTTGAAAGTATAGAGAGATGGTTTTCTGTAGTGGGGATATTGCAACAATTGCTCACCTAACATGGAAGCACTTACTAACTAAAGAAAAATAGAAAGAACTCCTGATAGGTGACCACCTGATGCTCAAATGCAATCCATCCCTAAATATTATACCATGTACTTCCAGAGTTGTTGTTTATTTCACAGAACTTCAAACTCAAAAGGTAAGCACTTACAAGCTTGAAGCTGTATTTCTATGAGGTTTCAAGGCATCTGAAATTCCAAACTGCAATGTTCAGCCAAAGGGTCTGCATCCCTGTTCTTGTCAGAGGCTGTTTCTGGTATGGGCACTGTGGAATAAGTGCTCGCCTTTTTATCCCTTGAAAGGCCCTGATGGCACCAAACCATTAAGTAGCTCCTCCCACATTTTTCCCGCTCTTTTCTGAGCTTGCTTGGTGAAGATTTTGAAAGTATAGAGAGATGGTTTTCTGTAGTGGGGATATTGCAACAATTGCTCACCTAACATGGAAGCACTTACTAACTAAAGAAAAATAGAAAGAACTCCTGTTAGGTGAGCACCTGATGTTCAAACGCAATCCATCCTAAATATTATAACATACACTTCCAAAGTTGCTGTTTAGTTCACAGAACTTCAACCTCAAAAGGTAAGCACTTATAACCATGAAGCTGTATTTCTATGAGGTTTCAAGACATCTGAAATTCAAAACTGCAATGTTCAGCCAAAGGGTCTGCATCCCTGTTCTTGTCTGAGGCTGTTCCTGGTATGGGCACTGTGGAAGAAGTTCTAGCCTTTTTATCCCTTGAAAGTCCCTGAAGGCACCAAACCATTAAGAAGCTCCTCCCACATTTTTCCCGCTCTTTTCTGAGCTTGCTTGGTGAAGATTTTGAAAGTATAGAGAGATGGTTTTCTGTAGTGGAGATATTGCAACAATTGCTCACCTAACATGGAAGCACTTACTAACTAAAGAAAAATAGAAATAACTCCTGTTAGGTGAGCACCTGATGTTCAAATGCAATCCATCCTAAATATTATAACATACACTTCCAAAATTGCTGTTTAGTTCACAGAACTTCAACCTCAAAAGGGAAGCACTTACACATATATAAAACGCAGGTGCCAACCTTGAAGCTGTATTTCTGTGAGGTTCCAAGACATCTGAAATTCAAAACTGCAATGTTCAGCCATTGGGTCTGCATCCCTGTTCTTGTCTGAGGCTGTTCCTGTTATGGGCACTGTGGAAGAAGTGCTCGCCTTTTTATCCCTTGAAAGGCCCTGAAGGCACCAAAACATTAAGTAGCTCCTCCCACATTTTTCCCGCTCTTTTCTGAGCTTGATTGGTGAAGATTTTGAAAGTATAGAGAGATGGTTTTCTGTAGTGGGGATATTGCAACAATTGCTCACCTAACATGGAAGCACTTACTAACTAAAGAAAAATAGAAAGAACTCCTGTTAGGTGAACACCTGATGCTCAAATGTAATCCATCCCTAAATATTATACCATGTACTTCCAGAGTTGTTGTTTATTTCACAGAACTTCAAACTCAAAAGGTAAGCACTTACAAGCTTGAAGCTGTATTTCTATGAGGTTTCAAGACATCTGAAATACAAAACTGCAATGTTCAGCCAAAGGGTCTGCATCCCTGTTCTTGTCTGAGGCTGTTCCTGGTATGGGCACTGTGGAAGAAGTTCTAGCCTTTTTATCCCTTGAAAGTCCCTGAAGGCACCAAACCATTAAGAAGCTCCTCCCACATTTTTCCCGCTCTTTTCTGAGCTTGCTTGGTGAAGATTTTGAAAGTATAGAGAGATGGTTTTCTGTAGTGGAGATATTGCAACAATTGCTCACCTAACATGGAAGCACTTACTAACTAAAGAAAAATAGAAAGAACTCCTGTTAGGTGAACACCTGATGCTCAAATGCAATCCATCCCTAAATATTATACCATGTACTTCCAGAGTTGTTGTTTATTTCACAGAACTTCAAACTCAAAAGGTAAGCACTTACAAGCCTGAAGCTGTATTTCTATGAGGTTTCAAGGCATCTGAAATTCAAAACTGCAATGTTTAGCCAAAGGGTCTGCATCCCTGTTCTTGTCAGAGGCTGTTTCTGGTATGGGCACTGTGGAATAAGTGCTCGCCTTTTTATCCCTTGAAAGGCCCTGAAGGCACCAAACCATTAAGTAGCTCCTCCCACATTTTTCCCGCTCTTTTCTGAGCTTGCTTGGTGAAGATTTTGAAAGTATAGAGAGATGGTTTTCTGTAGTGGGGATATTGCAACAATTGCTCACCTAACATGGAAGCACTTACTAACTAAAGAAAAATAGAAAGAACTCCTGATAGGTGACCACCTGATGCTCAAATGCAATCCATCCCTAAATATTATACCATGTACTTCCAGAGTTGTTGTTTATTTCACAGAACTTCAAACTCAAAAGGTAAGCACTTACAAGCTTGAAGCTGTATTTCTATGAGGTTTCAAGGCATCTGAAATTCCAAACTGCAATGTTCAGCCAAAGGGTCTGCATCCCTGTTCTTGTCAGAGGCTGTTTCTGGTATGGGCACTGTGGAATAAGTGCTCGCCTTTTTATCCCTTGAAAGGCCCTGATGGCACCAAACCATTAAGTAGCTCCTCCCACATTTTTCCCGCTCTTTTCTGAGCTTGCTTGGTGAAGATTTTGAAAGTATAGAGAGATGGTTTTCTGTAGTGGGGATATTGCAACAATTGCTCACCTAACATGGAAGCACTTACTAACTAAAGAAAAATAGAAAGAACTCCTGTTAGGTGAGCACCTGATGTTCAAACGCAATCCATCCTAAATATTATAACATACACTTCCAAAGTTGCTGTTTAGTTCACAGAACTTCAACCTCAAAAGGTAAGCACTTATAACCATGAAGCTGTATTTCTATGAGGTTTCAAGACATCTGAAATTCAAAACTGCAATGTTCAGCCAAAGGGTCTGCATCCCTGTTCTTGTCTGAGGCTGTTCCTGGTATGGGCACTGTGGAAGAAGTTCTAGCCTTTTTATCCCTTGAAAGTCCCTGAAGGCACCAAACCATTAAGAAGCTCCTCCCACATTTTTCCCGCTCTTTTCTGAGCTTGCTTGGTGAAGATTTTGAAAGTATAGAGAGATGGTTTTCTGTAGTGGAGATATTGCAACAATTGCTCACCTAACATGGAAGCACTTACTAACTAAAGAAAAATAGAAATAACTCCTGTTAGGTGAGCACCTGATGTTCAAATGCAATCCATCCTAAATATTATAACATACACTTCCAAAATTGCTGTTTAGTTCACAGAACTTCAACCTCAAAAGGGAAGCACTTACACATATATAAAACGCAGGTGCCAACCTTGAAGCTGTATTTCTGTGAGGTTCCAAGACATCTGAAATTCAAAACTGCAATGTTCAGCCATTGGGTCTGCATCCCTGTTCTTGTCTGAGGCTGTTCCTGTTATGGGCACTGTGGAAGAAGTGCTCGCCTTTTTATCCCTTGAAAGGCCCTGAAGGCACCAAAACATTAAGTAGCTCCTCCCACATTTTTCCCGCTCTTTTCTGAGCTTGATTGGTGAAGATTTTGAAAGTATAGAGAGATGGTTTTCTGTAGTGGGGATATTGCAACAATTGCTCACCTAACATGGAAGCACTTACTTACTAAAGAAAAATAGAAAGAACTCCTGTTAGGTGAACACCTGATGCTCAAATGTAATCCATCCCTAAATATTATACCATGTACTTCCAGAGTTGTTGTTTATTTCACAGAACTTCAAACTCAAAAGGTAAGCACTTACAAGCTTGAAGCTGTATTTCTATGAGGTTTCAAGACATCTGAAATACAAAACTGCAATGTTCAGCCAAAGGGTCTGCATCCCTGTTCTTGTCTGAGGCTGTTCCTGGTATGGGCACTGTGGAAGAAGTTCTAGCCTTTTTATCCCTTGAAAGTCCCTGAAGGCACCAAACCATTAAGAAGCTCCTCCCACATTTTTCCCGCTCTTTTCTGAGCTTGCTTGGTGAAGATTTTGAAAGTATAGAGAGATGGTTTTCTGTAGTGGAGATATTGCAACAATTGCTCACCTAACATGGAAGCACTTACTAACTAAAGAAAAATAGAAAGAACTCCTGTTAGGTGAACACCTGATGCTCAAATGCAATCCATCCCTAAATATTATACCATGTACTTCCAGAGTTGTTGTTTATTTCACAGAACTTCAAACTCAAAAGGTAAGCACTTACAAGCCTGAAGCTGTATTTCTATGAGGTTTCAAGGCATCTGAAATTCAAAACTGCAATGTTTAGCCAAAGGGTCTGCATCCCTGTTCTTGTCAGAGGCTGTTTCTGGTATGGGCACTGTGGAATAAGTGCTCGCCTTTTTATCCCTTGAAAGGCCCTGAAGGCACCAAACCATTAAGTAGCTCCTCCCACATTTTTCCCGCTCTTTTCTGAGCTTGCTTGGTGAAGATTTTGAAAGTATAGAGAGATGGTTTTCTGTAGTGGAGATATTGCAACAATTGCTCACCTAACATGGAAGCACTTACTAACTAAAGAAAAATAGAAATAACTCCTGTTAGGTGAGCACCTGATGTTCAAATGCAATCCATCCTAAATATTATAACATACACTTCCAAAATTGCTGTTTAGTTCACAGAACTTCAACCTCAAAAGGGAAGCACTTACACATATATAAAACGCAGGTGCCAACCTTGAAGCTGTATTTCTGTGAGGTTCCAAGACATCTGAAATTCAAAACTGCAATGTTCAGCCATTGGGTCTGCATCCCTGTTCTTGTCTGAGGCTGTTCCTGTTATGGGCACTGTGGAAGAAGTGCTCGCCTTTTTATCCCTTGAAAGGCCCTGAAGGCACCAAAACATTAAGTAGCTCCTCCCACATTTTTCCCGCTCTTTTCTGAGCTTGATTGGTGAAGATTTTGAAAGTATAGAGAGATGGTTTTCTGTAGTGGGGATATTGCAACAATTGCTCACCTAACATGGAAGCACTTACTAACTAAAGAAAAATAGAAAGAACTCCTGTTAGGTGAACACCTGATGCTCAAATGTAATCCATCCCTAAATATTATACCATGTACTTCCAGAGTTGTTGTTTATTTCACAGAACTTCAAACTCAAAAGGTAAGCACTTACAAGCTTGAAGCTGTATTTCTATGAGGTTTCAAGACATCTGAAATACAAAACTGCAATGTTCAGCCAAAGGGTCTGCATCCCTGTTCTTGTCTGAGGCTGTTCCTGGTATGGGCACTGTGGAAGAAGTTCTAGCCTTTTTATCCCTTGAAAGTCCCTGAAGGCACCAAACCATTAAGAAGCTCCTCCCACATTTTTCCCGCTCTTTTCTGAGCTTGCTTGGTGAAGATTTTGAAAGTATAGAGAGATGGTTTTCTGTAGTGGAGATATTGCAACAATTGCTCACCTAACATGGAAGCACTTACTAACTAAAGAAAAATAGAAATAACTCCTGTTAGGTGAGCACCTGATGTTCAAATGCAATCCATCCTAAATATTATAACATACACTTCCAAAATTGCTGTTTAGTTCACAGAACTTCAACCTCAAAAGGGAAGCACTTACACATATATAAAACGCAGGTGCCAACCTTGAAGCTGTATTTCTGTGAGGTTCCAAGACATCTGAAATTCAAAACTGCAATGTTCAGCCATTGGGTCTGCATCCCTGTTCTTGTCAGAGGCTGTTTCTGGTATGGGCACTGTGGAAGAAGTGCTCGCCTTTTTATCCCTTGAAAGGCCCTGAAGGCACCAAAACATTAAGTAGCTCCTCCCACGTTTTTCCCGCTCTTTTCTGAGCTTGATTGGTGAAGATTTTGAAAGTATAGAGAGATGGTTTTCTGTAGTGGGGATATTGCAACAATTGCTCACCTAACATGGAAGCACTTACTAACTAAAGAAAAATAGAAAGAACTCCTGTTAGGTGAGCACCTGATGCTCAAATGCAATTATTCTCTAAATATTATAACATACACTTCCAGAGCTGTTGTTTAGTTAACAGAGTTGTTGTTTATTTCACAGAACTTCAAACTCAAAAGGTAAGCACTTACAAGCTTGAAGCTGTATTTCTATGAGGTTTCAAGGCATCTGAAATTCAAAACTGCAATGTTCAGCCAAAGGGTCTGCATCCCTGTTCTTGTCAGAGGCTGTTTCTGGTATGGGCACTGTGGAAGAAGTGCCCACCTTTTTATCCCTTGAAAGGCCCTCAAGGCACCAAACCATTAAGTAGCTCCTCCCACATTTTTCCCGCTCTTTTCCGAGCTTGCTTGGTGAAGATTTTGAAAGTATAGAGAGATGGTTTTCTGTAGTGGGGATAGTGCAACAATTGCTCACCTAACATAGAAGCACTTACTAACTAAAGAAAAATAGAAAGAACTCCTGTTAGGTGAACACCTGATGCTCAAATGCAATCCATCCCTAAATAGTATACCATGTACTTCCAGAGTTGTTGTTTATTTCACAGAACTTCAAACTCAAAAGGTAAGCACTTATAACCATGAAGCTGTATTTCTATGAGGTTTCAAGACATCTGAAATTCAAAACTGCAATGTTCAGCCAGTTGGCCTCCATCACTGTTGTCATCCGAGGCCGTTCCTGCTATGGGCACTGTGGAGAAGGGCCCACCTTTTTATCCCTTGAAAGGCCCTCAAGGCACCAGACCATTAAGTAGCTCCTCCCACATTTTTCCCGCTCTTTTCTGAGGTTGCTTGGTGAAGATTTTGAAAGTATAGAGAGATGGTTTTCTGTAGTGGGGATATTGCAACAATTGCTCACCTAACATGGAAGCACTTACTAACTAAAGAAAAATAGAAAGAACTCCTGATAGGTGACCACCTGATGCTCAAATGCAATCCATCCCTAAATATTATACCATGTACTTCCAGAGTTGTTGTTTATTTCACAGAACTTCAAACTCAAAAGGTAAGCACTTACAAGCTTGAAGCTGTATTTCTATGAGGTTTCAAGGCATCTGAAATTCCAAACTGCAATGTTCAGCCAAAGGGTCTGCATCCCTGTTCTTGTCAGAGGCTGTTTCTGGTATGGGCACTGTGGAATAAGTGCTCGCCTTTTTATCCCTTGAATGGCCCTGAAGGCACCAAACCATTAAGTAGCTCCTCCCACATTTTTCCCGCTCTTTTCTGAGCTTGCTTGGTGAAGATTTTGAAAGTATAGAGAGATGGTTTTCTGTAGTGGGGATATTGCAACAATTGCTCACCTAACATGGAAGCACTTACTAACTAAAGAAAAATAGAAAGAACTCCTGTTAGGTGAGCACCTGATGTTCAAATGCAATCCATCCTAAATATTATAACATACACTTCCAAAGTTGCTGTTTAGTTCACAGAACTTCAACCTCAAAAGGTAAGCACTTATAACCATGAAGCTGTATTTCTATGAGGTTTCAAGACATCTGAAATTCAAAACTGCAATGTTCAGCCAAAGGGTCTGCATCCCTGTTCTTGTCTGAGGCTGTTCCTGGTATGGGCACTGTGGAAGAAGTTCTAGCCTTTTTATCCCTTGAAAGTCCCTGAAGGCACCAAACCATTAAGAAGCTCCTCCCACATTTTTCCCGCTCTTTTCTGAGCTTGCTTGGTGAAGATTTTGAAAGTATAGAGAGATGGTTTTCTGTAGTGGGGATATTGCAACAATTGCTCACCTAACATGGAAGCACTTACAAACTAAAGAAAAATAGAAATAACTCCTGTTAGGTGAGCACCTGATGTTCAAATGCAATCCATCCTAAATATTATAACATACACTTCCAAAATTGCTGTTTAGTTCACAGAACTTCAACCTCAAAAGGGAAGCACTTACACATATATAAAACGCAGGTGCCAACCTTGAAGCTGTATTTCTGTGAGGTTCCAAGACATCTGAAATTCAAAACTGCAATGTTCAGCCATTGGGTCTGCATCCCTGTTCTTGTCTGAGGCTGTTCCTGTTATGGGCACTGTGGAAGAAGTGCTCGCCTTTTTATCCCTTGAAAGGCCCTGAAGGCACCAAAACATTAAGTAGCTCATCCCACATTTTTCCCGCTCTTTTCTGAGCTTGATTGGTGAAGATTTTGAAAGTATAGAGAGATGGTTTTCTGTAGTGGAGATATTGCAACAATTGCTCACCTAACATGGAAGCACTTACTAACTAAAGAAAAATAGAAAGAACTCCTGTTAGGTGAGCACCTGATGTTCAAATGCAACCCATCCCTAAATATTATACCATGTACTTCCAGAGTTGTTGTTTATTTCACAGAACTTCAAACTCAAAAGGTAAGCACTTACAACCATGAAGCTGTATTTCTATGAGGTTTCAAGATATCTGAAATTCAAAACTGCAATGTTCAGCCAGTTGGCCTGCATCACTGTTCTCATCCGAGGCCGTTCCTGCTATGGGCACTGTGGAAGAAGTGCCCACCTTTTTATGCCTTGAAAGGCACTCAAGGCACCAAACCATTAAGTAGCTCCTCCCACATTTTTCCCGCTCTTTTCTGAGCTTGCTTGGTGAAGATTTTGAAAGTATAGAGAGATGGTTTTCTGTAGTAGAGATATTGCAACAATTGCTCACCTAACATGGAAGCACTTACTAACTAAAGAAAAATAGAAAGAACTCCTGTTAGGTGAGCACCTGATGCTCAAATGCAATTATTCTCTAAATATTATAACATACACTTCCAGAGCTGTTGTTTAGTTAACAGAACTTCAACCTCAATAGGTAAGCACTTACAAGCTTGAAGCTGTATTTCTATGAGGTTTCAAGACATCTGAAATTCAAAACTGCAATGTTCAGCCAGTTGGCCTGCATCACTGTTCTCATCCGAGGCCGTTCCTGCTATGGGCACTGTGGAAGAAGTGCCCACCTTTTTATCCCTTGAAAGGCCCTCAGGCACCAAACCATTAAGTAGCTCCTCCCACATTTTTCCCGCTCTTTTCTGAGCTTGCTTGGTGAAGATTTTGAAAGTATAGAGAGATGGTTTTCTGTAGTGGGGATATTGCAACAATTGCTCCCCTAACATGGAAGCACTTACTAACTAAAGAAAAATAGAAAGAACTCCTGTTAGGTGAGCACCTGATGTTCAAATGCAATCCATCCTAAATATTATAACATACACTTCCAAAGTTGCTGTTTAGTTCACAGAACTTCAACCTCAAAAGGTAAGCACTTATAACCATGAAGCTATATTTCTATGAGGTTTCAAGACATCTGAAATTCAAAACTGCAATGTTCAGCCAATGGGTCTGCATCCCTGTTCTTGTCTGAGGCTGTTCCTGTTATGGGCACTGTGGAAGAAGTGCTCGCCTTTTTATCCCTTGAAAGGCCCTGAAGGCACCAAACCATTAAGTAGCTCCTCCCACATTTTTCCCGCTCTTTTCTGAGCTTGCTTGGTGAAGATTTTGAAAGTATAGAGAGATGGTTTTCTGTAGTGGAGATATTGCAACAATTGCTCACCTAACATGGAAGCACTTACTAACTAAAGAAAAATAGAAATAACTCCTGTTAGGTGAGCACCTGATGTTCAAATGCAATCCATCCTAAATATTATAACATACACTTCCAAAATTGCTGTTTAGTTCACAGAACTTCAACCTCAAAAGGGAAGCACTTACACATATATAAAACGCAGGTGCCAACCTTGAAGCTGTATTTCTGTGAGGTTCCAAGACATCTGAAATTCAAAACTGCAATGTTCAGCCATTGGGTCTGCATCCCTGTTCTTGTCTGAGGCTGTTCCTGTTATGGGCACTGTGGAAGAAGTGCTCGCCTTTTTATCCCTTGAAAGGCCCTGAAGGCACCAAAACATTAAGTAGCTCCTCCCACATTTTTCCCGCTCTTTTCTGAGCTTGATTGGTGAAGATTTTGAAAGTATAGAGAGATGGTTTTCTGTAGTGGGGATATTGCAACAATTGCTCACCTAACATGGAAGCACTTACTAACTAAAGAAAAATAGAAAGAACTCCTGTTAGGTGAACACCTGATGCTCAAATGTAATCCATCCCTAAATATTATACCATGTACTTCCAGAGTTGTTGTTTATTTCACAGAACTTCAAACTCAAAAGGTAAGCACTTACAAGCTTGAAGCTGAATTTCTATGAGGTTTCAAGACATCTGAAATACAAAACTGCAATGTTCAGCCAAAGGGTCTGCATCCCTGTTCTTGTCTGAGGCTGTTCCTGGTATGGGCACTGTGGAAGAAGTTCTAGCCTTTTTATCCCTTGAAAGTCCCTGAAGGCACCAAACCATTAAGAAGCTCCTCCCACATTTTTCCCGCTCTTTTCTGAGCTTGCTTGGTGAAGATTTTGAAAGTATAGAGAGATGGTTTTCTGTAGTGGAGATATTGCAACAATTGCTCACCTAACATGGAAGCACTTACTAACTAAAGAAAAATAGAAAGAACTCCTGTTAGGTGAACACCTGATGCTCAAATGCAATCCATCCCAAAATATTATACCATGTACTTCCAGAGTTGTTGTTTATTTCACAGAACTTCAAACTCAAAAGGTAAGCACTTACAAGCCTGAAGCTGTATTTCTATGAGGTTTCAAGGCATCTGAAATTCAAAACTGCAATGTTTAGCCAAAGGGTCTGCATCCCTGTTCTTGTCAGAGGCTGTTTCTGGTATGGGCACTGTGGAATAAGTGCTCGCCTTTTTATCCCTTGAAAGGCCCTGAAGGCACCAAACCATTAAGTAGCTCCTCCCACATTTTTCCCGCTCTTTTCTGAGCTTGCTTGGTGAAGATTTTGAAAGTATAGAGAGATGGTTTTCTGTAGTGGGGATATTGCAACAATTGCTCACCTAACATGGAAGCACTTACTAACTAAAGAAAAATAGAAAGAACTCCTGATAGGTGACCACCTGATGCTCAAATGCAATCCATCCCTAAATATTATACCATGTACTTCCAGAGTTGTTGTTTATTTCACAGAACTTCAAACTCAAAAGGTAAGCACTTACAAGCTTGAAGCTGTATTTCTATGAGGTTTCAAGGCATCTGAAATTCCAAACTGCAATGTTCAGCCATTGGGTCTGCATCCCTGTTCTTGTCAGAGGCTGTTTCTGGTATGGGCACTGTGGAAGAAGTGCTCGCCTTTTTATCCCTTGAAAGGCCCTGAAGGCACCAAAACATTAAGTAGCTCCTCCCACGTTTTTCCCGCTCTTTTCTGAGCTTGATTGGTGAAGATTTTGAAAGTATAGAGAGATGGTTTTCTGTAGTGGGGATATTGCAACAATTGCTCACCTAACATGGAAGCACTTACTAACTAAAGAAAAATAGAAAGAACTCCTGTTAGGTGAGCACCTGATGCTCAAATGCAATTATTCTCTAAATATTATAACATACACTTCCAGAGCTGTTGTTTAGTTAACAGAGTTGTTGTTTATTTCACAGAACTTCAAACTCAAAAGGTAAGCACTTACAAGCTTGAAGCTGTATTTCTATGAGGTTTCAAGGCATCTGAAATTCAAAACTGCAATGTTCAGCCAAAGGGTCTGCATCCCTGTTCTTGTCAGAGGCTGTTTCTGGTATGGGCACTGTGGAAGAAGTGCCCACCTTTTTATCCCTTGAAAGGCCCTCAAGGCACCAAACCATTAAGTAGCTCCTCCCACATTTTTCCCGCTCTTTTCCGAGCTTGCTTGGTGAAGATTTTGAAAGTATAGAGAGATGGTTTTCTGTAGTGGGGATAGTGCAACAATTGCTCACCTAACATAGAAGCACTTACTAACTAAAGAAAAATAGAAAGAACTCCTGTTAGGTGAACACCTGATGCTCAAATGCAATCCATCCCTAAATAGTATACCATGTACTTCCAGAGTTGTTGTTTATTTCACAGAACTTCAAACTCAAAAGGTAAGCACTTATAACCATGAAGCTGTATTTCTATGAGGTTTCAAGACATCTGAAATTCAAAACTGCAATGTTCAGCCAGTTGGCCTCCATCACTGTTGTCATCCGAGGCCGTTCCTGCTATGGGCACTGTGGAGAAGGGCCCACCTTTTTATCCCTTGAAAGGCCCTCAAGGCACCAGACCATTAAGTAGCTCCTCCCACATTTTTCCCGCTCTTTTCTGAGGTTGCTTGGTGAAGATTTTGAAAGTATAGAGAGATGGTTTTCTGTAGTGGGGATATTGCAACAATTGCTCACCTAACATGGAAGCACTTACTAACTAAAGAAAAATAGAAAGAACTCCTGATAGGTGACCACCTGATGCTCAAATGCAATCCATCCCTAAATATTATACCATGTACTTCCAGAGTTGTTGTTTATTTCACAGAACTTCAAACTCAAAAGGTAAGCACTTACAAGCTTGAAGCTGTATTTCTATGAGGTTTCAAGGCATCTGAAATTCCAAACTGCAATGTTCAGCCAAAGGGTCTGCATCCCTGTTCTTGTCAGAGGCTGTTTCTGGTATGGGCACTGTGGAATAAGTGCTCGCCTTTTTATCCCTTGAATGGCCCTGAAGGCACCAAACCATTAAGTAGCTCCTCCCACATTTTTCCCGCTCTTTTCTGAGCTTGCTTGGTGAAGATTTTGAAAGTATAGAGAGATGGTTTTCTGTAGTGGGGATATTGCAACAATTGCTCACCTAACATGGAAGCACTTACTAACTAAAGAAAAATAGAAAGAACTCCTGTTAGGTGAGCACCTGATGTTCAAATGCAATCCATCCTAAATATTATAACATACACTTCCAAAGTTGCTGTTTAGTTCACAGAACTTCAACCTCAAAAGGTAAGCACTTATAACCATGAAGCTGTATTTCTATGAGGTTTCAAGACATCTGAAATTCAAAACTGCAATGTTCAGCCAAAGGGTCTGCATCCCTGTTCTTGTCTGAGGCTGTTCCTGGTATGGGCACTGTGGAAGAAGTTCTAGCCTTTTTATCCCTTGAAAGTCCCTGAAGGCACCAAACCATTAAGAAGCTCCTCCCACATTTTTCCCGCTCTTTTCTGAGCTTGCTTGGTGAAGATTTTGAAAGTATAGAGAGATGGTTTTCTGTAGTGGGGATATTGCAACAATTGCTCACCTAACATGGAAGCACTTACAAACTAAAGAAAAATAGAAATAACTCCTGTTAGGTGAGCACCTGATGTTCAAATGCAATCCATCCTAAATATTATACCATGTACTTCCAGAGTTGTTGTTTATTTCACAGAACTTCAAACTCAAAAGGTAAGCACTTACAAGCTTGAAGCTGTATTTCTATGAGGTTTCAAGACATCTGAAATTCAAAACTGCAATGTTCAGCCAAAGGGTCTGCATCCCTGTTCTTGTCTGAGGCTGTTCCTGGTATGGGCACTGTGGAAGAAGTTCTAGCCTTTTTATCCCTTGAAAGTCCCTGAAGGCACCAAACCATTAAGAAGCCCCTCCCACATTTTTCCCGCTCTTTTCTGAGCTTGCTTGGTGAAGATTTTGAAAGTATAGAGAGATGGTTTTCTGTAGTGGAGATATTGCAACAATTGCTCACCTAACATGGAAGCACTTACTAACTAAAGAAAAATAGAAATAACTCCTGTTAGGTGAGCACCTGATGTTCAAATGCAATCCATCCTAAATATTATAACATACACTTCCAAAATTGCTGTTTAGTTCACAGAACTTCAACCTCAAAAGGGAAGCACTTACACATATATAAAACGCAGGTGCCAACCTTGAAGCTGTATTTCTGTGAGGTTCCAAGACATCTGAAATTCAAAACTGCAATGTTCAGCCAGTGGGTCTGCACCCCTGTTCTTGTCTGAGGCTGTTCCTGTTATGGGCACTGTGGAAGAAGTGCTTGCCTTTTTATCCCTTGAAAGGCCCTGAAGGCACCAAAACATTAAGTAGCTCCTCCCACATTTTTCCCGCTCTTTTCTGAGCTTGATTGGTGAAGATTTTGAAAGTATAGAGAGATGGTTTTCTGTAGTGGGGATATTGCAACAATTGCTCACCTAACATGGAAGCACTTACTAACTAAAGAAAAATAGAAAGAACTCCTGTTAGGTGAGCACCTGATGCTCAAATGCAATTATTCTCTAAATATTATAACATACACTTCCAGAGCTGTTGTTTAGTTAACAGAGTTGTTGTTTATTTCACAGAACTTCAAACTCAAAAGGTAAGCACTTACAAGCTTGAAGCTGTATTTCTATGAGGTTTCAAGGCATCTGAAATTCAAAACTGCAATGTTCAGCCAAAGGGTCTGCATCCCTGTTCTTGTCAGAGGCTGTTTCTGGTATGGGCACTGTGGAAGAAGTGCCCACCTTTTTATCCCTTGAAAGGCCCTCAAGGCACCAAACCATTAAGTAGCTCCTCCCACATTTTTCCCGCTCTTTTCCGAGCTTGCTTGGTGAAGATTTTGAAAGTATAGAGAGATGGTTTTCTGTAGTGGGGATAGTGCAACAATTGCTCACCTAACCTAGAAGCACTTACTAACTAAAGAAAAATAGAAAGAACTCCTGTTAGGTGAACACCTGATGCTCAAATGCAATCCATCCCTAAATAGTATACCATGTACTTCCAGAGTTGTTGTTTATTTCACAGAACTTCAAACTCAAAAGGTAAGCACTTATAACCATGAAGCTGTATTTCTATGAGGTTTCAAGACATCTGAAATTCAAAACTGCAATGTTCAGCCAGTTGGCCTGCATCACTGTTGTCATCCGAGGCCGTTCCTGCTATGGGCACTGTGGAGAAGGGCCCACCTTTTTATCCCTTGAAAGGCCCTCAAGGCACCAGACCATTAAGTAGCTCCTCCCACATTTTTCCCGCTCTTTTCTGAGCTTGCTTGGTGAAGATTTTGAAAGTATAGAGAGATGGTTTTCTGTAGTGGGGATATTGCAACAATTGCTCACCTAACATGGAAGCACTTACTAACTAAAGAAAAATAGAAAGAACTCCTGTTAGGTGAGCACCTGATGCTCAAATGCAATCCATCCCTAAATATTATACCATGTACTTCCAGAGTTGTTGTTTATTTCACAGAACTTCAAACTCAAAAGGTAAGCACTTACAAGCTTGAAACTGTATTTCTATGAGGTTTCAAGGCATCTGAAATTCAAAACTGCAATGTTCAGCCAAAGGGTCTGCATCCCTGTTCTTGTCAGAAGCTGTTTCTGGTATGGGCACTGTGGAATAAGTGCTCGCCTTTTTATCCCTTGAAAGGCCCTGAAGGCACCAAACCATTAAGTAGCTCCTCCCACATTTTTCCCGCTCTTTTCTGAGCTTGCTTGGTGAAGATTTTGAAAGTATAGAGAGATGGTTTTCTGTAGTGGGGATATTGCAACAATTGCTCACCTAACATGGAAGCACTTACTAACTAAAGAAAAATAGAAAGAACTCCTGTTAGGTGAACACCTAATGCTCAAATGCAATCCATCCCTAAATATTATACCATGTACTTCCAGAGTTGTTGTTTATTTCACAGAACTTCAAACTCAAAAGGTAAGCACTTACAAGCTTGAAGCTGTATTTCTATGAGGTTTCAAGACATCTGAAATTCAAAACTGCAATGTTCAGCCAAAGGGTCTGCATCCCTGTTCTTGTCTGAGGCTGTTCCTGGTATGGGCACTGTGGAAGAAGTTCTAGCCTTTTTATCCCTTGAAAGTCCCTGAAGGCACCAAACCATTAAGAAGCTCCTCCCACATTTTTCCCGCTCTTTTCTGAGCTTGCTTGGTGAAGATTTTGAAAGTATAGAGAGATGGTTTTCTGTAGTGGAGATATTGCAACAATTGCTCACCTAACATGGAAGCACTTACTAACTAAAGAAAAATAGAAAGAACTCCTGTTAGGTGAGCACCTGATGTTCAAATGCAACCCATCCCTAAATATTATACCATGTACTTCCAGAGTTGTTGTTTATTTCACAGAACTTCAAACTCAAAAGGTAAGCACTTACAACCATGAAGCTGTATTTCTATGAGGTTTCAAGATATCTGAAATTCAAAACTGCAATGTTCAGCCAGTTGGCCTGCATCACTGTTCTCATCCGAGGCCGTTCCTGCTATGGGCACTGTGGAAGAAGTGCCCACCTTTTTATGCCTTGAAAGGCACTCAAGGCACCAAACCATTAAGTAGCTCCTCCCACATTTTTCCCGCTCTTTTCCGAGCTTGCTTGGTGAAGATTTTGAAAGTATAGAGAGATGGTTTTCTGTAGTGGGGATAGTGCAACAATTGCTCACCTAACATAGAAGCACTTACTAACTAAAGAAAAATAGAAAGAACTCCTGTTAGGTGAACACCTGATGATCAAATGCAATCCATCCCTAAATAGTATACCATGTACTTCCAGAGTTGTTGTTTATTTCACAGAACTTCAAACTCAAAAGGTAAGCACTTATAACCATGAAGCTGTATTTCTATGAGGTTTCAAGACATCTGAAATTCAAAACTGCAATGTTCAGCCAATGGGTCTGCATCCCTGTTCTTGTCAGAGGCTGTTTCTGGTATGGGCACTGTGGAATAAGTGCTCGCCTTTTTATCCCTTGAAAGGCCCTGAAGGCACCAAACCATTAAGTAGCTCCTCCCACATTTTTCCCGCTCTTTTCTGAGCTTGCTTGGTGAAGATTTTGAAAGTATAGAGAGATGCTTTTCTGTAGTGGGGATATTGCAACATTTGCTCACCTAACATGGAAGCACTTACTAACTAAAGAAAAATAGAAAGAACTCCTGTTAGGTGAGCACCTGATGCTCAAATGCAATTATTCTCTAAATATTATAACATACACTTCCAGAGCTGTTGTTTAGTTAACAGAGTTGTTGTTTATTTCACAGAACTTCAAACTCAAAAGGTAAGCACTTACAAGCTTGAAGCTGTATTTCTATGAGGTTTCAAGGCATCTGAAATTCAAAACTGCAATGTTCAGCCAAAGGGTCTGCATCCCTGTTCTTGTCAGAGGCTGTTTCTGGTATGGGCACTGTGGAAGAAGTGCCCACCTTTTTATCCCTTGAAAGGCCCTCAAGGCACCAAACCATTAAGTAGCTCCTCCCACATTTTTCCCGCTCTTTTCTGAGCTTGCTTGGTGAAGATTTTGAAAGTATAGAGAGATGGTTTTCTGTAGTGGAGATATTGCAACAATTGCTCACCTAACATGGAAGCACTTACTAACTAAAGAAAAATAGAAAGAACTCCTGTTAGGTGAGCACCTGATGTTCAAATGCAACCCATCCCTAAATATTATACCATGTACTTCCAGAGTTGTTGTTTATTTCACAGAACTTCAAACTCAAAAGGTAAGCACTTACAACCATGAAGCTGTATTTCTATGAGGTTTCAAGATATCTGAAATTCAAAACTGCAATGTTCAGCCAGTTGGCCTGCATCACTGTTCTCATCCGAGGCCGTTCCTGCTATGGGCACTGTGGAAGAAGTGCCCACCTTTTTATGCCTTGAAAGGCACTCAAGGCACCAAACCATTAAGTAGCTCCTCCCACATTTTTCCCGCTCTTTTCTGAGCTTGCTTGGTGAAGATTTTGAAAGTATAGAGAGATGGTTTTCTGTAGTAGAGATATTGCAACAATTGCTCACCTAACATGGAAGCACTTACTAACTAAAGAAAAATAGAAAGAACTCCTGTTAGGTGAGCACCTGATGCTCAAATGCAATTATTCTCTAAATATTATAACATACACTTCCAGAGTTGTTGTTTAGTTAACAGAACTTCAACCTCAATAGGTAAGCACTTACAAGCTTGAAGCTGTATTTCTATGAGGTTTCAAGACATCTGAAATTCAAAACTGCAATGTTCAGCCAGTTGGCCTGCATCACTGTTCTCATCCGAGGCCGTTCCTGCTATGGGCACTGTGGAAGAAGTGCCCACCTTTTTACCCCTTGAAAGGCCCTCAGGCACCAAACCATTAAGTAGCTCCTCCCATATTTTTCCCGCTCTTTTCTGAGCTTGCTTGGTGAAGATTTTGAAAGTATAGAGAGATGGTTTTCTGTAGTGTGGATACTGCAACACTTGCTCACTTAACATGGAAGCACTTACTAACTAAAGAAAAATAGAAAGAACTCCTGTTAGGTGAGCACCTGATGTTCAAATGCAATCCATCCTAAATATTATAACATACACTTCCAAAGTTGCTGTTTAGTTCTCAGAACTTCAACCTCAAAAGGTAAGCACTTATAACCATGAAGCTATATTTCTATGAGGTTTCAAGACATCTGAAATTCAAAACTGCAATGTTCAGCCAATGGGTCTGCATCCCTGTTCTTGTCTGAGGCTGTTCCTGTTATGGGCACTGTGGAAGAAGTGCTCGCCTTTTTATCCCTTGAAAGGCCCTGAAGGCACCAAACCATTAAGTAGCTCCTCCCACATTTTTCCCGCTCTTTCTGAGCTTGCTTGGTGAAGATTTTGAAAGTATAGAGAGATGGTTTTCTGTAGTGGGGATATTGCAACAATTGCTCACCTAACATGGAAGCACTTACTAACTAAAGAAAAATAGAAAGAACTCCTGTTAGGAGAACACCTGATGCTCAAATGTAATCCATCCCTAAATATTATACCATGTACTTCCAGAGTTGTTGTTTATTTCACAGAACTTCAAACTCAAAAGGTAAGCAGTTACAAGCTTGAAGCTGTATTTCTATGAGGTTTCAAGACATCTGAAATTCAAAACTGCAATGTTCAGCCAAAGGGTCTGCATCCCTGTTCTTGTCTGAGGCTGTTCCTGGTATGGGCACTGTGGAAGAAGTTCTAGCCTTTTTATCCCTTGAAAGTCCCTGAAGGCACCAAACCATTAAGAAGCCCCTCCCACATTTTTCCCGCTCTTTTCTGAGCTTGCTTGGTGAAGATTTTGAAAGTATAGAGAGATGGTTTTCTGTAGTGGAGATATTGCAACAATTGCTCACCTAACATGGAAGCACTTACTAACTAAAGAAAAATAGAAATAACTCCTGTTAGGTGAGCACCTGATGTTCAAATGCAATCCATCCTAAATATTATAACATACACTTCCAAAATTGCTGTTTAGTTCACAGAACTTCAACCTCAAAAGGGAAGCACTTACACATATATAAAACACAGGTGCCAACCTTGAAGCTGTATTTCTGTGAGGTTCCAAGACATCTGAAATTCAAAACTGCAATGTTCAGCCAGTGGGTCTGCACCCCTGTTCTTGTCTGAGGCTGTTCCTGTTATGGGCACTGTGGAAGAAGTGCTTGCCTTTTTATCCCTTGAAAGGCCCTGAAGGCACCAAAACATTAAGTAGCTCCTCCCACATTTTTCCCGCTCTTTTCTGAGCTTGATTGGTGAAGATTTTGAAAGTATAGAGAGATGGTTTTCTGTAGTGGGGATATTGCAACAATTGCTCACCTAACATGGAAGCACTTACTAACTAAAGAAAAATAGAAAGAACTCCTGTTAGGTGAGCACCTGATGCTCAAATGCAATTATTCTCTAAATATTATAACATACACTTCCAGAGCTGTTGTTTAGTTAACAGAGTTGTTGTTTATTTCACAGAACTTCAAACTCAAAAGGTAAGCACTTACAAGCTTGAAGCTGTATTTCTATGAGGTTTCAAGGCATCTGAAATTCAAAACTGCAATGTTCAGCCAAAGGGTCTGCATCCCTGTTCTTGTCAGAGGCTGTTTCTGGTATGGGCACTGTGGAAGAAGTGCCCACCTTTTTATCCCTTGAAAGGCCCTCAAGGCACCAAACCATTAAGTAGCTCCTCCCACATTTTTCCCGCTCTTTTCCGAGCTTGCTTGGTGAAGATTTTGAAAGTATAGAGAGATGGTTTTCTGTAGTGGGGATAGTGCAACAATTGCTCACCTAACCTAGAAGCACTTACTAACTAAAGAAAAATAGAAAGAACTCCTGTTAGGTGAACACCTGATGCTCAAATGCAATCCATCCCTAAATAGTATACCATGTACTTCCAGAGTTGTTGTTTATTTCACAGAACTTCAAACTCAAAAGGTAAGCACTTATAACCATGAAGCTGTATTTCTATGAGGTTTCAAGACATCTGAAATTCAAAACTGCAATGTTCAGCCAGTTGGCCTGCATCACTGTTGTCATCCGAGGCCGTTCCTGCTATGGGCACTGTGGAGAAGGGCCCACCTTTTTATCCCTTGAAAGGCCCTCAAGGCACCAGACCATTAAGTAGCTCCTCCCACATTTTTCCCGCTCTTTTCTGAGCTTGCTTGGTGAAGATTTTGAAAGTATAGAGAGATGGTTTTCTGTAGTGGGGATATTGCAACAATTGCTCACCTAACATGGAAGCACTTACTAACTAAAGAAAAATAGAAAGAACTCCTGTTAGGTGAGCACCTGATGCTCAAATGCAATCCATCCCTAAATATTATACCATGTACTTCCAGAGTTGTTGTTTATTTCACAGAACTTCAAACTCAAAAGGTAAGCACTTACAAGCTTGAAGCTGTATTTCTATGAGGTTTCAAGGCATCTGAAATTCAAAACTGCAATGTTCAGCCAAAGGGTCTGCATCCCTGTTCTTGTCAGAGGCTGTTTCTGGTATGGGCACTGTGGAATAAGTGCTCGCCTTTTTATCCCTTGAAAGGCCCTGAAGGCACCAAACCATTAAGTAGCTCCTCCCACATTTTTCCCGCTCTTTTCTGAGCTTGCTTGGTGAAGATTTTGAAAGTATAGAGAGATGGTTTTCTGTAGTGGGGATATTGCAACAATTGCTCACCTAACATGGAAGCACTTACTAACTAAAGAAAAATAGAAAGAACTCCTGTTAGGTGAACACCTAATGCTCAAATGCAATCCATCCCTAAATATTATACCATGTACTTCCAGAGTTGTTGTTTATTTCACAGAACTTCAAACTCAAAAGGTAAGCACTTACAAGCTTGAAGCTGTATTTCTATGAGGTTTCAAGACATCTGAAATTCAAAACTGCAATGTTCAGCCAAAGGGTCTGCATCCCTGTTCTTGTCTGAGGCTGTTCCTGGTATGGGCACTGTGGAAGAAGTTCTAGCCTTTTTATCCCTTGAAAGTCCCTGAAGGCACCAAACCATTAAGAAGCTCCTCCCACATTTTTCCCGCTCTTTTCTGAGCTTGCTTGGTGAAGATTTTGAAAGTATAGAGAGATGGTTTTCTGTAGTGGAGATATTGCAACAATTGCTCACCTAACATGGAAGCACTTACTAACTAAAGAAAAATAGAAAGAACTCCTGTTAGGTGAGCACCTGATGTTCAAATGCAACCCATCCCTAAATATTATACCATGTACTTCCAGAGTTGTTGTTTATTTCACAGAACTTCAAACTCAAAAGGTAAGCACTTACAACCATGAAGCTGTATTTCTATGAGGTTTCAAGATATCTGAAATTCAAAACTGCAATGTTCAGCCAGTTGGCCTGCATCACTGTTCTCATCCGAGGCCGTTCCTGCTATGGGCACTGTGGAAGAAGTGCCCACCTTTTTATGCCTTGAAAGGCACTCAAGGCACCAAACCATTAAGTAGCTCCTCCCACATTTTTCCCGCTCTTTTCCGAGCTTGCTTGGTGAAGATTTTGAAAGTATAGAGAGATGGTTTTCTGTAGTGGGGATAGTGCAACAATTGCTCACCTAACATAGAAGCACTTACTAACTAAAGAAAAATAGAAAGAACTCCTGTTAGATGAACACCTGATGATCAAATGCAATCCATCCCTAAATAGTATACCATGTACTTCCAGAGTTGTTGTTTATTTCACAGAACTTCAAACTCAAAAGGTAAGCACTTATAACCATGAAGCTGTATTTCTATGAGGTTTCAAGACATCTGAAATTCAAAACTGCAATGTTCAGCCAATGGGTCTGCATCCCTGTTCTTGTCAGAGGCTGTTTCTGGTATGGGCACTGTGGAATAAGTGCTCGCCTTTTTATCCCTTGAAAGGCCCTGAAGGCACCAAACCATTAAGTAGCTCCTCCCACATTTTTCCCGCTCTTTTCTGAGCTTGCTTGGTGAAGATTTTGAAAGTATAGAGAGATGCTTTTCTGTAGTGGGGATATTGCAACATTTGCTCACCTAACATGGAAGCACTTACTAACTAAAGAAAAATAGAAAGAACTCCTGTTAGTTGAGCACCTGATGCTCAAATGCAATTATTCTCTAAATATTATAACATACACTTCCAGAGCTGTTGTTTAGTTAACAGAACTTCAAACTCAAAAGGTAAGCACTTATAACCATGAAGCTGTATTTCTATGAGGTTTCAAGACATCTGAAATTCAAAACTGCAATGTTCAGCCAATGGGTCTGCATCCCTGTTCTTGTCTGAGGCTGTTACTGTTATGGGCACTGTGGAAGAAGTGCTCGCCTTTTTATCCCTTGAAAGGCCCTGAAGGCACCAAACCATTAAGAAGCTCCTCCCACATTTTTCCCGCTCTTTTCTGAGCTTGCTTGGTGAAGATTTTGAAAGTATAGAGAGATGGTTTTCTGTAGTGGAGATATTGCAACAATTGCTCACCTAACATGGAAGCACTTACTAACTAAAGACAAATAGAAAGAACTCCTGTTAGGTGAGCACCTGATGTTCAAATGCAACCCATCCCTAAATATTATACCATGTACTTCCAGAGTTGTTGTTTATTTCACAGAACTTCAAACTCAAAAGGTAAGCACTTACAACCATGAAGCTGTATTTCTATGAGGTTTCAAGATATCTGAAATTCAAAACTGCAATGTTCAGCCAGTTGGCCTGCATCACTGTTCTCATCCGAGGCCGTTCCTGCTATGGGCACTCTGGAAGAAATGCCCACCTTTTTATGCCTTGAAAGGCCCTCAAGGCACCAAACCATTAAGTAGCTCCTCCCACATTTTTCCCGCTCTTTTCCGAGCTTGCTTGGTGAAGATTTTGAAAGTATAGAGAGATGGTTTTCTGTAGTGGGGATAGTGCAACAATTGCTCACCTAACATAGAAGCACTTACTAACTAAAGAAAAATAGAAAGAACTCCTGTTAGGTGAACACCTGATGCTCAAATGCAATCCATCCCTAAATAGTATACCATGTACTTCCAGAGTTGTTGTTTATTTCACAGAACTTCAAACTCAAAAGGTAAGCACTTATAACCATGAAGCTGTATTTCTATGAGGTTTCAAGACATCTGAAATTCAAAACTGCAATGTTCAGCCAGTTGGCCTGCATCACTGTTGTCATCCGAGGCCGTTCCTGCTATGGGCACTGTGGAGAAGGGCCCACCTTTTTATCCCTTGAAAGGCCCTCAAGGCACCAGACCATTAAGTAGCTCCTCCCACATTTTTCCCGCTCTTTTCTGAGGTTGCTTGGTGAAGATTTTGAAAGTATAGAGAGATGGTTTTCTGTAGTGGGGATATTGCAACAATTGCTCACCTAACATGGAAGCACTTACTAACTAAAGAAAAATAGAAAGAACTCCTGATAGGTGACCACCTGATGCTCAAATGCAATCCATCCCTGAATATTATACCATGTACTTCCAGAGTTGTTGTTTATTTCACAGAACTTCAAACTCAAAAGGTAAGCACTTACAAGCTTGAAGCTGTATTTCTATGAGGTTTCAAGGCATCTGAAATTCCAAACTGCAATGTTCAGCCAAAGGGTCTGCATCCCTGTTCTTGTCAGAGGCTGTTTCTGGTATGGGCACTGTGGAATAAGTGCTCGCCTTTTTATCCCTTGAAAGGCCCTGAAGGCACCAAACCATTAAGTAGCTCCTCCCACATTTTTCCCGCTCTTTTCTGAGCTTGCTTGGTGAAGATTTTGAAAGTATAGAGAGATGGTTTTCTGTAGTGGGGATATTGCAACAATTGCTCACCTAACATGGAAGCACTTACTAACTAAAGAAAAATAGAAAGAACTCCTGTTAGGTGAACACCTAATGCTCAAATGCAATCCATCCCTAAATATTATACCATGTACTTCCAGAGTTGTTGTTTATTTCACAGAACTTCAAACTCAAAAGGTAAGCACTTACAAGCTTGAAGCTGTATTTCTATGAGGTTTCAAGACATCTGAAATTCAAAACTGCAATGTTCAGCCAAAGGGTCTGCATCCCTGTTCTTGTCTGAGGCTGTTCCTGGTATGGGCACTGTGGAAGAAGTTCTAGCCTTTTTATCCCTTGAAAGTCCCTGAAGGCACCAAACCATTAAGAAGCTCCTCCCACATTTTTCCCGCTCTTTTCTGAGCTTGCTTGGTGAAGATTTTGAAAGTATAGAGAGATGGTTTTCTGTAGTGGAGATATTGCAACAATTGCTCACCTAACATGGAAGCACTTACTAACTAAAGAAAAATAGAAAGAACTCCTGTTAGGTGAGCACCTGATGTTCAAATGCAACCCATCCCTAAATATTATACCATGTACTTCCAGAGTTGTTGTTTATTTCACAGAACTTCAAACTCAAAAGGTAAGCACTTACAACCATGAAGCTGTATTTCTATGAGGTTTCAAGATATCTGAAATTCAAAACTGCAATGTTCAGCCAGTTGGCCTTCATCAGTGTTCTCATCCGAGGCCGTTCCTGCTATGGGCACTGTGGAAGAAGTGCCCACCTTTTTATGCCTTGAAAGGCACCTAACATAGAAGCACTTACTAACTAAAGAAAAATAGAAAGAACTCCTGTTAGGTGAACACCTGATGATCAAATGCAATCCATCCCTAAATAGTATACCATGTACTTCCAGAGTTGTTGTTTATTTCACAGAACTGCAACCTCAAAAGGGAAGCACTTACACATATATAAAACGCAGGTGCCAACCTTGAAGCTGTATTTCTGTGAGGTTCCAAGACATCTGAAATTCAAAACTGCAATGTTCAGCCATTGGGTCTGCATCCCTGTTCTTGTCTGAGGCTGTTCCTGTTATGGGCACTGTGGAAGAAGTGCTCGCCTTTTTATCCCTTGAAAGGCCCTGAAGGCACCAAAACATTAAGTAGCTCCTCCCACATTTTTCCCGCTCTTTTCTGAGCTTGATTGGTGAAGATTTTGAAAGTATAGAGAGATGGTTTTCTGTAGTGGGGATATTGCAACAATTGCTCACCTAACATGGAAGCACTTACTAACTAAAGAAAAATAGAAAGAACTCCTGTTAGGTGAACACCTGATGCTCAAATGTAATCCATCCCTAAATATTATACCATGTACTTCCAGAGTTGTTGTTTATTTCACAGAACTTCAAACTCAAAAGGTAAGCACTTACAAGCTTGAAGCTGTATTTCTATGAGGTTTCAAGACATCTGAAATACAAAACTGCAATGTTCAGCCAAAGGGTCTGCATCCCTGTTCTTGTCTGAGGCTGTTCCTGGTATGGGCACTGTGGAAGAAGTTCTAGCCTTTTTATCCCTTGAAAGTCCCTGAAGGCACCAAACCATTAAGAAGCTCCTCCCACATTTTTCCCGCTCTTTTCTGAGCTTGCTTGGTGAAGATTTTGAAAGTATAGAGAGATGGTTTTCTGTAGTGGAGATATTGCAACAATTGCTCACCTAACATGGAAGCACTTACTAACTAAAGAAAAATAGAAATAACTCCTGTTAGGTGAGCACCTGATGTTCAAATGCAATCCATCCTAAATATTATAACATACACTTCCAAAATTGCTGTTTAGTTCACAGAACTTCAACCTCAAAAGGGAAGCACTTACACATATATAAAACGCAGGTGCCAACCTTGAAGCTGTATTTCTGTGAGGTTCCAAGACATCTGAAATTCAAAACTGCAATGTTCAGCCAGTGGGTCTGCATCCCTGTTCTTGTCTGAGGCTGTTCCTGTTATGGGCACTGTGGAAGAAGTGCTCGCCTTTTATCCCTTGAAAGGCCCTGAAGGCACCAAAACATTAAGTAGCTCCTCCCACATTTTTCCCGCTCTTTTCTGAGCTTGATTGGTGAAGATTTTGAAAGTATAGAGAGATGGTTTTCTGTAGTGGGGATATTGCAACAATTGCTCACCTAACATGGAAGCACTTACTAACTAAAGAAAAATAGAAAGAACTCCTGTTAGGTGAGCACCTGATGCTCAAATGCAATTATTCTCTAAATATTATAACATACACTTCCAGAGCTGTTGTTTAGTTAACAGAGTTGTTGTTTATTTCACAGAACTTCAAACTCAAAAGGTAAGCACTTACAAGCTTGAAGCTGTATTTCTATGAGGTTTCAAGGCATCTGAAATTCAAAACTGCAATGTTCAGCCAAAGGGTCTGCATCCCTGTTCTTGTCAGAGGCTGTTTCTGGTATGGGCACTGTGGAAGAAGTGCCCACCTTTTTATCCCTTGAAAGGCCCTCAAGGCACCAAACCATTAAGTAGCTCCTCCCACATTTTTCCCGCTCTTTTCTGAGCTTGCTTGGTGAAGATTTTGAAAGTATAGAGAGATGGTTTTCTGTAGTGGAGATATTGCAACAATTGCTCACCTAACATGGAAGCACTTACTAACTAAAGAAAAATAGAAAGAACTCCTGTTAGGTGAGCACCTGATGTTCAAATGCAACCCATCCCTAAATATTATACCATGTACTTCCAGAGTTGTTGTTTATTTCACAGAACTTCAAACTCAAAAGGTAAGCACTTACAACCATGAAGCTGTATTTCTATGAGGTTTCAAGATATCTGAAATTCAAAACTGCAATGTTCAGCCAGTTGGCCTGCATCACTGTTCTCATCCGAGGCCGTTCCTGCTATGGGCACTGTGGAAGAAGTGCCCACCTTTTTATGCCTTGAAAGGCACTCAAGGCACCAAACCATTAAGTAGCTCCTCCCACATTTTTCCCGCTCTTTTCTGAGCTTGCTTGGTGAAGATTTTGAAAGTATAGAGAGATGGTTTTCTGTAGTAGAGATATTGCAACAATTGCTCACCTAACATGGAAGCACTTACTAACTAAAGAAAAATAGAAAGAACTCCTGTTAGGTGAGCACCTGATGCTCAAATGCAATTATTCTCTAAATATTATAACATACACTTCCAGAGCTGTTGTTTAGTTAACAGAACTTCAACCTCAATAGGTAAGCACTTACAAGCTTGAAGCTGTATTTCTATGAGGTTTCAAGACATCTGAAATTCAAAACTGCAATGTTCAGCCAGTTGGCCTGCATCACTGTTCTCATCCGAGGCCGTTCCTGCTATGGGCACTGTGGAAGAAGTGCCCACCTTTTTACCCCTTGAAAGGCCCTCAAGGCACCAGACCATTAAGTAGCTCCTCCCACATTTTTCCCGCTCTTTTCTGAGCTTGCTTGGTGAAGATTTTGAAAGTATAGAGAGATGGTTTTCTGTAGTGGGGATATTGCAACAATTGCTCACCTAACATGGAAGCACTTACTAACTAAAGAAAAATAGAAAGAACTCCTGTTAGGTGAGCACCTGATGCTCAAATGCAATCCATCCCTAAATATTATACCATGTACTTCCAGAGTTGTTGTTTATTTCACAGAACTTCAAACTCAAAAGGTAAGCACTTACAAGCTTGAAGCTGTATTTCTATGAGGTTTCAAGGCATCTGAAATTCAAAACTGCAATGTTCAGCCAAAGGGTCTGCATCCCTGTTCTTGTCAGAGGCTGTTTCTGGTATGGGCACTGTGGAATAAGTGCTCGCCTTTTTATCCCTTGAAAGGCCCTGAAGGCACCAAACCATTAAGTAGCTCCTCCCACATTTTTCCCGCTCTTTTCTGAGCTTGCTTGGTGAAGATTTTGAAAGTATAGAGAGATGGTTTTCTGTAGTGGGGATATTGCAACAATTGCTCACCTAACATGGAAGCACTTACTAACTAAAGAAAAATAGAAAGAACTCCTGTTAGGTGAACACCTAATGCTCAAATGCAATCCATCCCTAAATATTATACCATGTACTTCCAGAGTTGTTGTTTATTTCACAGAACTTCAAACTCAAAAGGTAAGCACTTACAAGCTTGAAGCTGTATTTCTATGAGGTTTCAAGACATCTGAAATTCAAAACTGCAATGTTCAGCCAAAGGGTCTGCATCCCTGTTCTTGTCTGAGGCTGTTCCTGGTATGGGCACTGTGGAAGAAGTTCTAGCCTTTTTATCCCTTGAAAGTCCCTGAAGGCACCAAACCATTAAGAAGCTCCTCCCACATTTTTCCCGCTCTTTTCTGAGCTTGCTTGGTGAAGATTTTGAAAGTATAGAGAGATGGTTTTCTGTAGTGGAGATATTGCAACAATTGCTCACCTAACATGGAAGCACTTACTAACTAAAGAAAAATAGAAAGAACTCCTGTTAGGTGAGCACCTGATGTTCAAATGCAACCCATCCCTAAATATTATACCATGTACTTCCAGAGTTGTTGTTTATTTCACAGAACTTCAAACTCAAAAGGTAAGCACTTACAACCATGAAGCTGTATTTCTATGAGGTTTCAAGATATCTGAAATTCAAAACTGCAATGTTCAGCCAGTTGGCCTGCATCACTGTTCTCATCCGAGGCCGTTCCTGCTATGGGCACTGTGGAAGAAGTGCCCACCTTTTTATGCCTTGAAAGGCACTCAAGGCACCAAACCATTAAGTAGCTCCTCCCACATTTTTCCCGCTCTTTTCCGAGCTTGCTTGGTGAAGATTTTGAAAGTATAGAGAGATGGTTTTCTGTAGTGGGGATAGTGCAACAATTGCTCACCTAACATAGAAGCACTTACTAACTAAAGAAAAATAGAAAGAACTCCTGTTAGGTGAACACCTGATGATCAAATGCAATCCATCCCTAAATAGTATACCATGTACTTCCAGAGTTGTTGTTTATTTCACAGAACTTCAAACTCAAAAGGTAAGCACTTATAACCATGAAGCTGTATTTCTATGAGGTTTCAAGACATCTGAAATTCAAAACTGCAATGTTCAGCCAATGGGTCTGCCTCCCTGTTCTTGTCAGAGGCTGTTTCTGGTATGGGCACTGTGGAATAAGTGCTCGCCTTTTTATCCCTTGAAAGGCCCTGAAGGCACCAAACCATTAAGTAGCTCCTCCCACATTTTTCCCGCTCTTTTCTGAGCTTGCTTGGTGAAGATTTTGAAAGTATAGAGAGATGCTTTTCTGTAGTGGGGATATTGCAACAATTGCTCACCTAACATGGAAGCACTTACTAACTAAAGAAAAATAGAAAGAACTCCTGTTAGGTGAGCACCTGATGCTCAAATGCAATTATTCTCTAAATATTATAACATACACTTCCAGAGCTGTTGTTTAGTTAACAGAACTTCAAACTCAAAAGGTAAGCACTTATAACCATGAAGCTGTATTTCTATGAGGTTTCAAGACATCTGAAATTCAAAACTGCAATGTTCAGCCAATGGGTCTGCATCCCTGTTCTTGTCTGAGGCTGTTACTGTTATGGGCACTGTGGAAGAAGTGCTCGCCTTTTTATCCCTTGAAAGGCCCTGAAGGCACCAAACCATTAAGAAGCTCCTCCCACATTTTTCCCGCTCTTTTCTGAGCTTGCTTGGTGAAGATTTTGAAAGTATAGAGAGATGGTTTTCTGTAGTGGAGATATTGCAACAATTGCTCACCTAACATGGAAGCACTTACTAACTAAAGACAAATAGAAAGAACTCCTGTTAGGTGAGCACCTGATGTTCAAATGCAACCCATCCCTAAATATTATACCATGTACTTCCAGAGTTGTTGTTTATTTCACAGAACTTCAAACTCAAAAGGTAAGCACTTACAACCATGAAGCTGTATTTCTATGAGGTTTCAAGATATCTGAAATTCAAAACTGCAATGTTCAGCCAGTTGGCCTGCATCACTGTTCTCATCCGAGGCCGTTCCTGCTATGGGCACTGTGGAAGAAATGCCCACCTTTTTATGCCTTGAAAGGCACTCAAGGCACCAAACCATTAAGTAGCTCCTCCCACATTTTTCCCGCTCTTTTCCGAGCTTGCTTGGTGAAGATTTTGAAAGTATAGAGAGATGGTTTTCTGTAGTGGGGATAGTGCAACAATTGCTCACCTAACATAGAAGCACTTACTAACTAAAGAAAAATAGAAAGAACTCCTGTTAGGTGAACACCTGATGATCAAATGCAATCCATCCCTAAATAGTATACCATGTACTTCCAGAGTTGTTGTTTATTTCACAGAACTTCAAACTCAAAAGGTAAGCACTTATAACCATGAAGCTGTATTTCTATGAGGTTTCAAGACATCTGAAATTCAAAACTGCAATGTTCAGCCAGTTGGCCTGCATCACTGTTGTCATCCGAGGCCGTTCCTGCTATGGGCACTGTGGAGAAGTGCCCACCTTTTTATCCCTTGAAAGGCCCTCAAGGCACCAGACCATTAAGTAGCTCCTCCCATATTTTTCCCGCTCTTTTCTGGGCTTGCTTGGTGAAGATTTTGAAAGTATAGAGAGATGGTTTTCTGTAGTGGAGATATTGCAACAATTGCTCACCTAACATGGAAGCACTTACTAACTAAAGAAAAATAGAAAGAACTCCTGTTAGGTGAGCACCTGATGTTCAAATGCAACCCATCCCTAAATATTATACCATGTACTTCCAGAGTTGTTGTTTATTTCACAGAACTTCAAACTCAAAAGGTAAGCACTTACAACCATGAAGCTGTATTTCTATGAGGTTTCAAGACATCTGAAATTCAAAACTGCAATGTTCAGCCAAAGGGTCTGCATCCCTGTTCTTGTCTGAGGCTGTTCCTGGTATGGGCACTGTGGAAGAAGTTCTAGCCTTTTTATCCCTTGAAAGTCCCTGAAGGCACCAAACCATTAAGAAGCTCCTCCCACATTTTTCCCGCTCTTTTCTGAGCTTGCTTGGTGAAGATTTTGAAAGTATAGAGAGATGGTTTTCTGTAGTGGAGATATTGCAACAATTGCTCACCTAACATGGAAGCACTTACTAACTAAAGAAAAATAGAAAGAACTCCTGTTAGGTGAGCACCTGATGTTCAAATGCAACCCATCCCTAAATATTATACCATGTACTTCCAGAGTTGTTGTTTATTTCACAGAACTTCAAACTCAAAAGGTAAGCACTTACAACCATGAAGCTGTATTTCTATGAGGTTTCAAGATATCTGAAATTCAAAACTGCAATGTTCAGCCAGTTGGCCTTCATCAGTGTTCTCATCCGAGGCCGTTCCTGCTATGGGCACTGTGGAAGAAGTGCCCACCTTTTTATGCCTTGAAAGGCACCTAACATAGAAGCACTTACTAACTAAAGAAAAATAGAAAGAACTCCTGTTAGGTGAACACCTGATGATCAAATGCAATCCATCCCTAAATAGTATACCATGTACTTCCAGAGTTGTTGTTTATTTCACAGAACAGCAACCTCAAAAGGGAAGCACTTACACATATATAAAACGCAGGTGCCAACCTTGAAGCTGTATTTCTGTGAGGTTCCAAGACATCTGAAATTCAAAACTGCAATGTTCAGCCATTGGGTCTGCATCCCTGTTCTTGTCTGAGGCTGTTCCTGTTATGGGCACTGTGGAAGAAGTGCTCGCCTTTTTATCCCTTGAAAGGCCCTGAAGGCACCAAAACATTAAGTAGCTCCTCCCACATTTTTCCCGCTCTTTTCTGAGCTTGATTGGTGAAGATTTTGAAAGTATAGAGAGATGGTTTTCTGTAGTGGGGATATTGCAACAATTGCTCACCTAACATGGAAGCACTTACTAACTAAAGAAAAATAGAAAGAACTCCTGTTAGGTGAACACCTGATGCTCAAATGTAATCCATCCCTAAATATTATACCATGTACTTCCAGAGTTGTTGTTTATTTCACAGAACTTCAAACTCAAAAGGTAAGCACTTACAAGCTTGAAGCTGTATTTCTATGAGGTTTCAAGACATCTGAAATACAAAACTGCAATGTTCAGCCAAAGGGTCTGCATCCCTGTTCTTGTCTGAGGCTGTTCCTGGTATGGGCACTGTGGAAGAAGTTCTAGCCTTTTTATCCCTTGAAAGTCCCTGAAGGCACCAAACCATTAAGAAGCTCCTCCCACATTTTTCCCGCTCTTTTCTGAGCTTGCTTGGTGAAGATTTTGAAAGTATAGAGAGATGGTTTTCTGTAGTGGAGATATTGCAACAATTGCTCACCTAACATGGAAGCACTTACTAACTAAAGAAAAATAGAAATAACTCCTGTTAGGTGAGCACCTGATGTTCAAATGCAATCCATCCTAAATATTATAACATACACTTCCAAAATTGCTGTTTAGTTCACAGAACTTCAACCTCAAAAGGGAAGCACTTACACATATATAAAACGCAGGTGCCAACCTTGAAGCTGTATTTCTGTGAGGTTCCAAGACATCTGAAATTCAAAACTGCAATGTTCAGCCAGTGGGTCTGCATCCCTGTTCTTGTCTGAGGCTGTTCCTGTTATGGGCACTGTGGAAGAAGTGCTCGCCTTTTATCCCTTGAAAGGCCCTGAAGGCACCAAAACATTAAGTAGCTCCTCCCACATTTTTCCCGCTCTTTTCTGAGCTTGATTGGTGAAGATTTTGAAAGTATAGAGAGATGGTTTTCTGTAGTGGGGATATTGCAACAATTGCTCACCTAACATGGAAGCACTTACTAACTAAAGAAAAATAGAAAGAACTCCTGTTAGGTGAGCACCTGATGCTCAAATGCAATTATTCTCTAAATATTATAACATACACTTCCAGAGCTGTTGTTTAGTTAACAGAGTTGTTGTTTATTTCACAGAACTTCAAACTCAAAAGGTAAGCACTTACAAGCTTGAAGCTGTATTTCTATGAGGTTTCAAGGCATCTGAAATTCAAAACTGCAATGTTCAGCCAAAGGGTCTGCATCCCTGTTCTTGTCAGAGGCTGTTTCTGGTATGGGCACTGTGGAAGAAGTGCCCACCTTTTTATCCCTTGAAAGGCCCTCAAGGCACCAAACCATTAAGTAGCTCCTCCCACATTTTTCCCGCTCTTTTCTGAGCTTGCTTGGTGAAGATTTTGAAAGTATAGAGAGATGGTTTTCTGTAGTGGAGATATTGCAACAATTGCTCACCTAACATGGAAGCACTTACTAACTAAAGAAAAATAGAAAGAACTCCTGTTAGGTGAGCACCTGATGTTCAAATGCAACCCATCCCTAAATATTATACCATGTACTTCCAGAGTTGTTGTTTATTTCACAGAACTTCAAACTCAAAAGGTAAGCACTTACAACCATGAAGCTGTATTTCTATGAGGTTTCAAGATATCTGAAATTCAAAACTGCAATGTTCAGCCAGTTGGCCTGCATCACTGTTCTCATCCGAGGCCGTTCCTGCTATGGGCACTGTGGAAGAAGTGCCCACCTTTTTATGCCTTGAAAGGCACTCAAGGCACCAAACCATTAAGTAGCTCCTCCCACATTTTTCCCGCTCTTTTCTGAGCTTGCTTGGTGAAGATTTTGAAAGTATAGAGAGATGGTTTTCTGTAGTAGAGATATTGCAACAATTGCTCACCTAACATGGAAGCACTTACTAACTAAAGAAAAATAGAAAGAACTCCTGTTAGGTGAGCACCTGATGCTCAAATGCAATTATTCTCTAAATATTATAACATACACTTCCAGAGCTGTTGTTTAGTTAACAGAACTTCAACCTCAATAGGTAAGCACTTACAAGCTTGAAGCTGTATTTCTATGAGGTTTCAAGACATCTGAAATTCAAAACTGCAATGTTCAGCCAAAGGGTCTGCATCCCTGTTCTTGTCAGAGGCTGTTTCTGGTATGGGCACTGTGGAATAAGTGCTCGCCTTTTTATCCCTTGAAAGGCCCTGAAGGCACCAAACCATTAAGTAGCTCCTCCCACATTTTTCCCGCTCTTTTCTGAGCTTGCTTGGTGAAGATTTTGAAAGTATAGAGAGATGGTTTTCTGTAGTGGGGATATTGCAACAATTGCTCACCTAACATGGAAGCACTTACTAACTAAAGAAAAATAGAAAGAACTCCTGTTAGGTGAACACCTAATGCTCAAATGCAATCCATCCCTAAATATTATACCATGTACTTCCAGAGTTGTTGTTTATTTCACAGAACTTCAAACTCAAAAGGTAAGCACTTACAAGCTTGAAGCTGTATTTCTATGAGGTTTCAAGACATCTGAAATTCAAAACTGCAATGTTCAGCCAAAGGGTCTGCATCCCTGTTCTTGTCTGAGGCTGTTCCTGGTATGGGCACTGTGGAAGAAGTTCTAGCCTTTTTATCCCTTGAAAGTCCCTGAAGGCACCAAACCATTAAGAAGCTCCTCCCACATTTTTCCCGCTCTTTTCTGAGCTTGCTTGGTGAAGATTTTGAAAGTATAGAGAGATGGTTTTCTGTAGTGGAGATATTGCAACAATTGCTCACCTAACATGGAAGCACTTACTAACTAAAGAAAAATAGAAAGAACTCCTGTTAGGTGAGCACCTGATGTTCAAATGCAACCCATCCCTAAATATTATACCATGTACTTCCAGAGTTGTTGTTTATTTCACAGAACTTCAAACTCAAAAGGTAAGCACTTACAACCATGAAGCTGTATTTCTATGAGGTTTCAAGATATCTGAAATTCAAAACTGCAATGTTCAGCCAGTTGGCCTGCATCACTGTTCTCATCCGAGGCCGTTCCTGCTATGGGCACTGTGGAAGAAGTGCCCACCTTTTTATGCCTTGAAAGGCACTCAAGGCACCAAACCATTAAGTAGCTCCTCCCACATTTTTCCCGCTCTTTTCCGAGCTTGCTTGGTGAAGATTTTGAAAGTATAGAGAGATGGTTTTCTGTAGTGGGGATAGTGCAACAATTGCTCACCTAACATAGAAGCACTTACTAACTAAAGAAAAATAGAAAGAACTCCTGTTAGGTGAACACCTGATGATCAAATGCAATCCATCCCTAAATAGTATACCATGTACTTCCAGAGTTGTTGTTTATTTCACAGAACTTCAAACTCAAAAGGTAAGCACTTATAACCATGAAGCTGTATTTCTATGAGGTTTCAAGACATCTGAAATTCAAAACTGCAATGTTCAGCCAATGGGTCTGCATCCCTGTTCTTGTCAGAGGCTGTTTCTGGTATGGGCACTGTGGAATAAGTGCTCGCCTTTTTATCCCTTGAAAGGCCCTGAAGGCACCAAACCATTAAGTAGCTCCTCCCACATTTTTCCCGCTCTTTTCTGAGCTTGCTTGGTGAAGATTTTGAAAGTATAGAGAGATGCTTTTCTGTAGTGGGGATATTGCAACAATTGCTCACCTAACATGGAAGCACTTACTAACTAAAGAAAAATAGAAAGAACTCCTGTTAGGTGAGCACCTGATGCTCAAATGCAATTATTCTCTAAATATTATAACATACACTTCCAGAGCTGTTGTTTAGTTAACAGAACTTCAAACTCAAAAGGTAAGCACTTATAACCATGAAGCTGTATTTCTATGAGGTTTCAAGACATCTGAAATTCAAAACTGCAATGTTCAGCCAATGGGTCTGCATCCCTGTTCTTGTCTGAGGCTGTTACTGTTATGGGCACTGTGGAAGAAGTGCTCGCCTTTTTATCCCTTGAAAGGCCCTGAAGGCACCAAACCATTAAGAAGCTCCTCCCACATTTTTCCCACTCTTTTCTGAGCTTGCTTGGTGAAGATTTTGAAAGTATAGAGAGATGGTTTTCTGTAGTGGAGATATTGCAACAATTGCTCACCTAACATGGAAGCACTTACTAACTAAAGACAAATAGAAAGAACTCCTGTTAGGTGAGCACCTGATGTTCAAATGCAACCCATCCCTAAATATTATACCATGTACTTCCAGAGTTGTTGTTTATTTCACAGAACTTCAAACTCAAAAGGTAAGCACTTACAACCATGAAGCTGTATTTCTATGAGGTTTCAAGATATCTGAAATTCAAAACTGCAATGTTCAGCCAGTTGGCCTGCATCACTGTTCTCATCCGAGGCCGTTCCTGCTATGGGCACTGTGGAAGAAATGCCCACCTTTTTATGCCTTGAAAGGCACTCAAGGCACCAAACCATTAAGTAGCTCCTCCCACATTTTTCCCGCTCTTTTCCGAGCTTGCTTGGTGAAGATTTTGAAAGTATAGAGAGATGGTTTTCTGTAGTGGGGATAGTGCAACAATTGCTCACCTAACATAGAAGCACTTACTAACTAAAGAAAAATAGAAAGAACTCCTGTTAGGTGAACACCTGATGATCAAATGCAATCCATCCCTAAATAGTATACCATGTACTTCCAGAGTTGTTGTTTATTTCACAGAACTTCAAACTCAAAAGGTAAGCACTTATAACCATGAAGCTGTATTTCTATGAGGTTTCAAGACATCTGAAATTCAAAACTGCAATGTTCAGCCAGTTGGCCTGCATCACTGTTGTCATCCGAGGCCGTTCCTGCTATGGGCACTGTGGAGAAGTGCCCACCTTTTTATCCCTTGAAAGGCCCTCAAGGCACCAGACCATTAAGTAGCTCCTCCCATATTTTTCCCGCTCTTTTCTGGGCTTGCTTGGTGAAGATTTTGAAAGTATAGAGAGATGGTTTTCTGTAGTGGAGATATTGCAACAATTGCTCACCTAACATGGAAGCACTTACTAACTAAAGAAAAATAGAAAGAACTCCTGTTAGGTGAACACCTGATGCTCAAATGCAATCCATCCCTAAATATTATACCATGTACTTCCAGAGTTGTTGTTTATTTCACAGAACTTCAAACTCAAAAGGTAAGCACTTACAAGCCTGAAGCTGTATTTCTATGAGGTTTCAAGGCATCTGAAATTCAAAACTGCAATGTTCAGCCAAAGGGTCTGCATCCCTGTTCTTGTCAGAGGCTGTTTCTGGTATGGGCACTGTGGAATAAGTGCTCGCCTTTTTATCCCTTGAAAGGCCCTGAAGGCACCAAACCATTAAGTAGCTCCTCCCACATTTTTCCCGCTCTTTTCTGAGCTTGCTTGGTGAAGATTTTGAAAGTATAGAGAGATGGTTTTCTGTAGTGGGGATATTGCAACAATTGCTCACCTAACATGGAAGCACTTACTAACTAAAGAAAAATAGAAAGAACTCCTGTTAGGTGAGCACCTGATGTTCAAATGCAATCCATCCTAAATATTATAACAGACACTTCCAAAGTTGCTGTTTAGTTCACAGAACTTCAACCTCAAAAGGTAAGCACTTATAACCATGAAGCTGTATTTCTATGAGGTTTCAAGACATCTGAAATTCAAAACTGCAATGTTCAGCCAAAGGGTCTGCATCCCTGTTCTTGTCTGAGGCTGTTCCTGGTATGGGCACTGTGGAAGAAGTTCTAGCCTTTTTATCCCTTGAAAGTCCCTGAAGGCACCAAACCATTAAGAAGCTCCTCCCACATTTTTCCCGCTCTTTTCTGAGCTTGCTTGGTGAAGATTTTGAAAGTATAGAGAGATGGTTTTCTGTAGTGGAGATATTGCAACAATTGCTCACCTAACATGGAAGCACTTACTAACTAAAGAAAAATAGAAATAACTCCTGTTAGGTGAGCACCTGATGTTCAAATGCAATCCATCCTAAATATTACAACATACACTTCCAAAATTGCTGTTTAGTTCACAGAACTTCAACCTCAAAAGGGAAGCACTTACACATATATAAAACGCAGGTGCCAACCTTGAAGCTGTATTTCTGTGAGGTTCCAAGACATCTGAAATTCAAAACTGCAATGTTCAGCCATTGGGTCTGCATCCCTGTTCTTGTCTGAGGCTGTTCCTGTTATGGGCACTGTGGAAGAAGTGCTCGCCTTTTTATCCCTTGAAAGGCCCTGAAGGCACCAAAACATTAAGTAGCTCCTCCCACATTTTTCCCGCTCTTTTCTGAGCTTGATTGGTGAAGATTTTGAAAGTATAGAGAGATGGTTTTCTGTAGTGGGGATATTGCAACAATTGCTCACCTAACATGGAAGCACTTACTAACTAAAGAAAAATAGAAAGAACTCCTGTTAGGTGAACACCTGATGCTCAAATGTAATCCATCCCTAAATATTATACCATGTACTTCCAGAGTTGTTGTTTATTTCACAGAACTTCAAACTCAAAAGGTAAGCACTTACAAGCTTGAAGCTGTATTTCTATGAGGTTTCAAGACATCTGAAATACAAAACTGCAATGTTCAGCCAAAGGGTCTGCATCCCTGTTCTTGTCTGAGGCTGTTCCTGGTATGGGCACTGTGGAAGAAGTTCTAGCCTTTTTATCCCTTGAAAGTCCCTGAAGGCACCAAACCATTAAGAAGCTCCTCCCACATTTTTCCCGCTCTTTTCTGAGCTTGCTTGGTGAAGATTTTGAAAGTATAGAGAGATGGTTTTCTGTAGTGGAGATATTGCAACAATTGCTCACCTAACATGGAAGCACTTACTAACTAAAGAAAAATAGAAATAACTCCTGTTAGGTGAGCACCTGATGTTCAAATGCAATCCATCCTAAATATTATAACATACACTTCCAAAATTGCTGTTTAGTTCACAGAACTTCAACCTCAAAAGGGAAGCACTTACACATATATAAAACGCAGGTGCCAACCTTGAAGCTGTATTTCTGTGAGGTTCCAAGACATCTGAAATTCAAAACTGCAATGTTCAGCCAGTGGGTCTGCATCCCTGTTCTTGTCTGAGGCTGTTCCTGTTATGGGCACTGTGGAAGAAGTGCTCGCCTTTTTATCCCTTGAAAGGCCCTGAAGGCACCAAAACATTAAGTAGCTCCTCCCACATTTTTCCCGCTCTTTTCTGAGCTTGATTGGTGAAGATTTTGAAAGTATAGAGAGATGGTTTTCTGTAGTGGGGATATTGCAACAATTGCTCACCTAACATGGAAGCACTTACTAACTAAAGAAAAATAGAAAGAACTCCTGTTAGGTGAGCACCTGATGCTCAAATGCAATTATTCTCTAAATATTATAACATACACTTCCAGAGCTGTTGTTTAGTTAACAGAGTTGTTGTTTATTTCACAGAACTTCAAACTCAAAAGGTAAGCACTTACAAGCTTGAAGCTGTATTTCTATGAGGTTTCAAGGCATCTGAAATTCAAAACTGCAATGTTCAGCCAAAGGGTCTGCATCCCTGTTCTTGTCAGAGGCTGTTTCTGGTATGGGCACTGTGGAAGAAGTGCCCACCTTTTTATCCCTTGAAAGGCCCTCAAGGCACCAAACCATTAAGTAGCTCCTCCCACATTTTTCCCGCTCTTTTCCGAGCTTGCTTGGTGAAGATTTTGAAAGTATAGAGAGATGGTTTTCTGTAGTGGGGATAGTGCAACAATTGCTCACCTAACATAGAAGCACTTACTAACTAAAGAAAAATAGAAAGAACTCCTGTTAGGTGAACACCTGATGCTCAAATGCAATCCATCCCTAAATAGTATACCATGTACTTCCAGAGTTGTTGTTTATTTCACAGAACTTCAAACTCAAAAGGTAAGCACTTATAACCATGAAGCTGTATTTCTATGAGGTTTCAAGACATCTGAAATTCAAAACTGCAATGTTCAGCCAGTTGGCCTGCATCACTGTTGTCATCCGAGGCCGTTCCTGCTATGGGCACTGTGGAGAAGGGCCCACCTTTTTATCCATTGAAAGGCCCTGAAGGCACCAAACCATTAAGAAGCTCCTCCCACATTTTTCCCGCTCTTTTCTGAGCTTGCTTGGTGAAGATTTTGAAAGTATAGAGAGATGGTTTTCTGTAGTGGAGATATTGCAACAATTGCTCACCTAACATGGAAGCACTTACTAACTAAAGACAAATAGAAAGAACTCCTGTTAGGTGAGCACCTGATGTTCAAATGCAACCCATCCCTAAATATTATACCATGTACTTCCAGAGTTGTTGTTTATTTCACAGAACTTCAAACTCAAAAGGTAAGCACTTACAACCATGAAGCTGTATTTCTATGAGGTTTCAAGATATCTGAAATTCAAAACTGCAATGTTCAGCCAGTTGGCCTGCATCACTGTTCTCATCCGAGGCCGTTCCTGCTATGGGCACTGTGGAAGAAATGCCCACCTTTTTATGCCTTGAAAGGCCCTCAAGGCACCAAACCATTAAGTAGCTCCTCCCACATTTTTCCCGCTCTTTTCCGAGCTTGCTTGGTGAAGATTTTGAAAGTATAGAGAGATGGTTTTCTGTAGTGGGGATAGTGCAACAATTGCTCACCTAACATAGAAGCACTTACTAACTAAAGAAAAATAGAAAGAACTCCTGTTAGGTGAACACCTGATGCTCAAATGCAATCCATCCCTAAATAGTATACCATGTACTTCCAGAGTTGTTGTTTATTTCACAGAACTTCAAACTCAAAAGGTAAGCACTTATAACCATGAAGCTGTATTTCTATGAGGTTTCAAGACATCTGAAATTCAAAACTGCAATGTTCAGCCAGTTGGCCTGCATCACTGTTGTCATCCGAGGCCGTTCCTGCTATGGGCACTGTGGAGAAGGGCCCACCTTTTTATCCCTTGAAAGGCCCTCAAGGCACCAGACCATTAAGTAGCTCCTCCCACATTTTTCCCGCTCTTTTCTGAGGTTGCTTGGGGAAGATTTTGAAAGTATAGAGAGATGGTTTTCTGTAGTGGGGATATTGCAACAATTGCTCACCTAACATGGAAGCACTTACTAACTAAAGAAAAATAGAAAGAACTCCTGATAGGTGACCACCTGATGCTCAAATGCAATCCATCCCTAAATATTATACCATGTACTTCCAGAGTTGTTGTTTATTTCACAGAACTTCAAACTCAAAAGGTAAGCACTTACAAGCTTGAAGCTGTATTTCTATGAGGTTTCAAGGCATCTGAAATTCCAAACTGCAATGTTCAGCCAAAGGGTCTGCATCCCTGTTCTTGTCAGAGGCTGTTTCTGGTATGGGCACTGTGGAATAAGTGCTCGCCTTTTTATCCCTTGAAAGGCCCTGAAGGCACCAAACCATTAAGTAGCTCCTCCCACATTTTTCCCGCTCTTTTCTGAGCTTGCTTGGTGAAGATTTTGAAAGTATAGAGAGATGGTTTTCTGTAGTGGGGATATTGCAACAATTGCTCACCTAACATGGAAGCACTTACTAACTAAAGAAAAATAGAAAGAACTCCTGTTAGGTGAACACCTAATGCTCAAATGCAATCCATCCTTAAATATTATACCATGTACTTCCAGAGTTGTTGTTTATTTCACAGAACTTCAAACTCAAAAGGTAAGCACTTACAAGCTTGAAGCTGTATTTCTATGAGGTTTCAAGACATCTGAAATTCAAAACTGCAATGTTCAGCCAAAGGGTCTGCATCCCTGTTCTTGTCTGAGGCTGTTCCTGGTATGGGCACTGTGGAAGAAGTTCTAGCCTTTTTATCCCTTGAAAGTCCCTGAAGGCACCAAACCATTAAGAAGCTCCTCCCACATTTTTCCCGCTCTTTTCTGAGCTTGCTTGGTGAAGATTTTGAAAGTATAGAGAGATGGTTTTCTGTAGTGGAGATATTGCAACAATTGCTCACCTAACATGGAAGCACTTACTAACTAAAGAAAAATAGAAAGAACTCCTGTTAGGTGAGCACCTGATGTTCAAATGCAACCCATCCCTAAATATTATACCATGTACTTCCAGAGTTGTTGTTTATTTCACAGAACTTCAAACTCAAAAGGTAAGCACTTACAACCATGAAGCTGTATTTCTATGAGGTTTCAAGATATCTGAAATTCAAAACTGCAATGTTCAGCCAGTTGGCCTTCATCACTGTTCTCATCCGAGGCCGTTCCTGCTATGGGCACTGTGGAAGAAGTGCCCACCTTTTTATGCCTTGAAAGGCACTCAAGGCACCAAACCATTAAGTAGCTCCTCCCACATTTTTCCCGCTCTTTTCCGAGCTTGCTTGGTGAAGATTTTGAAAGTATAGAGAGATGGTTTTCTGTAGTGGGGATAGTGCAACAATTGCTCACCTAACATAGAAGCACTTACTAACTAAAGAAAAATAGAAAGAACTCCTGTTAGGTGAACACCTGATGATCAAATGCAATCCATCCCTAAATAGTATACCATGTACTTCCAGAGTTGTTGTTTATTTCACAGAACTTCAAACTCAAAAGGTAAGCACTTATAACCATGAAGCTGTATTTCTATGAGGTTTCAAGACATCTGAAATTCAAAACTGCAATGTTCAGCCAATGGGTCTGCATCCCTGTTCTTGTCAGAGGCTGTTTCTGGTATGGGCACTGTGGAATAAGTGCTCGCCTTTTTATCCCTTGAAAGGCCCTGAAGGCACCAAACCATTAAGTAGCTCCTCCCACATTTTTCCCGCTCTTTTCTGAGCTTGCTTGGTGAAGATTTTGAAAGTATAGAGAGATGCTTTTCTGTAGTGGGGATATTGCAACATTTGCTCACCTAACATGGAAGCACTTACTAACTAAAGAAAAATAGAAAGAACTCCTGTTAGGTGAGCACCTGATGCTCAAATGCAATTATTCTCTAAATATTATAACATACACTTCCAGAGCTGTTGTTTAGTTAACAGAGTTGTTGTTTATTTCACAGAACTTCAAACTCAAAAGGTAAGCACTTACAAGCTTGAAGCTGTATTTCTATGAGGTTTCAAGGCATCTGAAATTCAAAACTGCAATGTTCAGCCAAAGGGTCTGCATCCCTGTTCTTGTCAGAGGCTGTTTCTGGTATGGGCACTGTGGAAGAAGTGCCCACCTTTTTATCCCTTGAAAGGCCCTCAAGGCACCAAACCATTAAGTAGCTCCTCCCACATTTTTCCCGCTCTTTTCTGAGCTTGCTTGGTGAAGATTTTGAAAGTATAGAGAGATGGTTTTCTGTAGTGGAGATATTGCAACAATTGCTCACCTAACATGGAAGCACTTACTAACTAAAGAAAAATAGAAAGAACTCCTGTTAGGTGAGCACCTGATGTTCAAATGCAACCCATCCCTAAATATTATACCATGTACTTCCAGAGTTGTTGTTTATTTCACAGAACTTCAAACTCAAAAGGTAAGCACTTACAACCATGAAGCTGTATTTCTATGAGGTTTCAAGATATCTGAAATTCAAAACTGCAATGTTCAGCCAGTTGGCCTGCATCACTGTTCTCATCCGAGGCCGTTCCTGCTATGGGCACTGTGGAAGAAGTGCCCACCTTTTTATGCCTTGAAAGGCACTCAAGGCACCAAACCATTAAGTAGCTCCTCCCACATTTTTCCCGCTCTTTTCTGAGCTTGCTTGGTGAAGATTTTGAAAGTATAGAGAGATGGTTTTCTGTAGTAGAGATATTGCAACAATTGCTCACCTAACATGGAAGCACTTACTAACTAAAGAAAAATAGAAAGAACTCCTGTTAGGTGAGCACCTGATGCTCAAATGCAATTATTCTCTAAATATTATAACATACACTTCCAGAGTTGTTGTTTAGTTAACAGAACTTCAACCTCAATAGGTAAGCACTTACAAGCTTGAAGCTGTATTTCTATGAGGTTTCAAGACATCTGAAATTCAAAACTGCAATGTTCAGCCAGTTGGCCTGCATCACTGTTCTCATCCGAGGCCGTTCCTGCTATGGGCACTGTGGAAGAAGTGCCCACCTTTTTACCCCTTGAAAGGCCCTCAGGCACCAAACCATTAAGTAGCTCCTCCCATATTTTTCCCGCTCTTTTCTGAGCTTGCTTGGTGAAGATTTTGAAAGTATAGAGAGATGGTTTTCTGTAGTGTGGATACTGCAACACTTGCTCACTTAACATGGAAGCACTTACTAACTAAAGAAAAATAGAAAGAACTCCTGTTAGGTGAGCACCTGATGTTCAAATGCAATCCATCCTAAATATTATAACATACACTTCCAAAGTTGCTGTTTAGTTCTCAGAACTTCAACCTCAAAAGGTAAGCACTTATAACCATGAAGCTATATTTCTATGAGGTTTCAAGACATCTGAAATTCAAAACTGCAATGTTCAGCCAATGGGTCTGCATCCCTGTTCTTGTCTGAGGCTGTTCCTGTTATGGGCACTGTGGAAGAAGTGCTCGCCTTTTTATCCCTTGAAAGGCCCTGAAGGCACCAAACCATTAAGTAGCTCCTCCCACATTTTTCCCGCTCTTTCTGAGCTTGCTTGGTGAAGATTTTGAAAGTATAGAGAGATGGTTTTCTGTAGTGGGGATATTGCAACAATTGCTCACCTAACATGGAAGCACTTACTAACTAAAGAAAAATAGAAAGAACTCCTGTTAGGAGAACACCTGATGCTCAAATGTAATCCATCCCTAAATATTATACCATGTACTTCCAGAGTTGTTGTTTATTTCACAGAACTTCAAACTCAAAAGGTAAGCACTTACAAGCTTGAAGCTGTATTTCTATGAGGTTTCAAGACATCTGAAATTCAAAACTGCAATGTTCAGCCAAAGGGTCTGCATCCCTGTTCTTGTCTGAGGCTGTTCCTGGTATGGGCACTGTGGAAGAAGTTCTAGCCTTTTTATCCCTTGAAAGTCCCTGAAGGCACCAAACCATTAAGAAGCCCCTCCCACATTTTTCCCGCTCTTTTCTGAGCTTGCTTGGTGAAGATTTTGAAAGTATAGAGAGATGGTTTTCTGTAGTGGAGATATTGCAACAATTGCTCACCTAACATGGAAGCACTTACTAACTAAAGAAAAATAGAAATAACTCCTGTTAGGTGAGCACCTGATGATCAAATGCAATCCATCCCTAAATAGTATACCATGTACTTCCAGAGTTGTTGTTTATTTCACAGAACTTCAAACTCAAAAGGTAAGCACTTATAACCATGAAGCTGTATTTCTATGAGGTTTCAAGACATCTGAAATTCAAAACTGCAATGTTCAGCCAATGGGTCTGCATCCCTGTTCTTGTCAGAGGCTGTTTCTGGTATGGGCACTGTGGAATAAGTGCTCGCCTTTTTATCCCTTGAAAGGCCCTGAAGGCACCAAACCATTAAGTAGCTCCTCCCACATTTTTCCCGCTCTTTTCTGAGCTTGCTTGGTGAAGATTTTGAAAGTATAGAGAGATGCTTTTCTGTAGTGGGGATATTGCAACATTTGCTCACCTAACATGGAAGCACTTACTAACTAAAGAAAAATAGAAAGAACTCCTGTTAGGTGAGCACCTGATGCTCAAATGCAATTATTCTCTAAATATTATAACATACACTTCCAGAGCTGTTGTTTAGTTAACAGAACTTCAAACTCAAAAGGTAAGCACTTATAACCATGAAGCTGTATTTCTATGAGGTTTCAAGACATCTGAAATTCAAAACTGCAATGTTCAGCCAATGGGTCTGCATCCCTGTTCTTGTCTGAGGCTGTTACTGTTATGGGCACTGTGGAAGAAGTGCTCGCCTTTTTATCCCTTGAAAGGCCCTGAAGGCACCAAACCATTAAGAAGCTCCTCCCACATTTTTCCCGCTCTTTTCTGAGCTTGCTTGGTGAAGATTTTGAAAGTATAGAGAGATGGTTTTCTGTAGTGGAGATATTGCAACAATTGCTCACCTAACATGGAAGCACTTACTAACTAAAGACAAATAGAAAGAACTCCTGTTAGGTGAGCACCTGATGTTCAAATGCAACCCATCCCTAAATATTATACCATGTACTTCCAGAGTTGTTGTTTATTTCACAGAACTTCAAACTCAAAAGGTAAGCACTTACAACCATGAAGCTGTATTTCTATGAGGTTTCAAGATATCTGAAATTCAAAACTGCAATGTTCAGCCAATGGGTCTGCATCCCTGTTCTTGTCAGAGGCTGTTTCTGGTATGGGCACTGTGGAATAAGTGCTCGCCTTTTTATCCCTTGAAAGGCCCTGAAGGCACCAAACCATTAAGTAGCTCCTCCCACATTTTTCCCGCTCTTTTCTGAGCTTGCTTGGTGAAGATTTTGAAAGTATAGAGAGATGCTTTTCTGTAGTGGGGATATTGCAACATTTGCTCACCTAACATGGAAGCACTTACTAACTAAAGAAAAATAGAAAGAACTCCTGTTAGGTGAGCACCTGATGCTCAAATGCAATTATTCTCTAAATATTATAACATACACTTCCAGAGCTGTTGTTTAGTTAACAGAACTTCAAACTCAAAAGGTAAGCACTTATAACCATGAAGCTGTATTTCTATGAGGTTTCAAGACATCTGAAATTCAAAACTGCAATGTTCAGCCAATGGGTCTGCATCCCTGTTCTTGTCTGAGGCTGTTACTGTTATGGGCACTGTGGAAGAAGTGCTCGCCTTTTTATCCCTTGAAAGGCCCTGAAGGCACCAAACCATTAAGAAGCTCCTCCCACATTTTTCCCGCTCTTTTCTGAGCTTGCTTGGTGAAGATTTTGAAAGTATAGAGAGATGGTTTTCTGTAGTGGAGATATTGCAACAATTGCTCACCTAACATGGAAGCACTTACTAACTAAAGACAAATAGAAAGAACTCCTGTTAGGTGAGCACCTGATGTTCAAATGCAACCCATCCCTAAATATTATACCATGTACTTCCAGAGTTGTTGTTTATTTCACAGAACTTCAAACTCAAAAGGTAAGCACTTACAACCATGAAGCTGTATTTCTATGAGGTTTCAAGATATCTGAAATTCAAAACTGCAATGTTCAGCCAGTTGGCCTGCATCACTGTTCTCATCCGAGGCCGTTCCTGCTATGGGCACTGTGGAAGAAATGCCCACCTTTTTATGCCTTGAAAGGCACTCAAGGCACCAAACCATTAAGTAGCTCCTCCCACATTTTTCCCGCTCTTTTCCGAGCTTGCTTGGTGAAGATTTTGAAAGTATAGAGAGATGGTTTTCTGTAGTGGGGATAGTGCAACAATTGCTCACCTAACATAGAAGCACTTACTAACTAAAGAAAAATAGAAAGAACTCCTGTTAGGTGAACACCTGATGATCAAATGCAATCCATCCCTAAATAGTATACCATGTACTTCCAGAGTTGTTGTTTATTTCACAGAACTTCAAACTCAAAAGGTAAGCACTTATAACCATGAAGCTGTATTTCTATGAGGTTTCAAGACATCTGAAATTCAAAACTGCAATGTTCAGCCAGTTGGCCTGCATCACTGTTGTCATCCGAGGCCGTTCCTGCTATGGGCACTGTGGAGAAGTGCCCACCTTTTTATCCCTTGAAAGGCCCTCAAGGCACCAGACCATTAAGTAGCTCCTCCCATATTTTTCCCGCTCTTTTCTGGGCTTGCTTGGTGAAGATTTTGAAAGTATAGAGAGATGGTTTTCTGTAGTGGAGATATTGCAACAATTGCTCACCTAACATGGAAGCACTTACTAACTAAAGAAAAATAGAAAGAACTCCTGTTAGGTGAACACCTGATGCTCAAATGCAATCCATCCCTAAATATTATACCATGTACTTCCAGAGTTGTTGTTTATTTCACAGAACTTCAAACTCAAAAGGTAAGCACTTACAAGCCTGAAGCTGTATTTCTATGAGGTTTCAAGGCATCTGAAATTCAAAACTGCAATGTTCAGCCAAAGGGTCTGCATCCCTGTTCTTGTCAGAGGCTGTTTCTGGTATGGGCACTGTGGAATAAGTGCTCGCCTTTTTATCCCTTGAAAGGCCCTGAAGGCACCAAACCATTAAGTAGCTCCTCCCACATTTTTCCCGCTCTTTTCTGAGCTTGCTTGGTGAAGATTTTGAAAGTATAGAGAGATGGTTTTCTGTAGTGGGGATATTGCAACAATTGCTCACCTAACATGGAAGCACTTACTAACTAAAGAAAAATAGAAAGAACTCCTGTTAGGTGAGCACCTGATGTTCAAATGCAATCCATCCTAAATATTATAACAGACACTTCCAAAGTTGCTGTTTAGTTCACAGAACTTCAACCTCAAAAGGTAAGCACTTATAACCATGAAGCTGTATTTCTATGAGGTTTCAAGACATCTGAAATTCAAAACTGCAATGTTCAGCCAAAGGGTCTGCATCCCTGTTCTTGTCTGAGGCTGTTCCTGGTATGGGCACTGTGGAAGAAGTTCTAGCCTTTTTATCCCTTGAAAGTCCCTGAAGGCACCAAACCATTAAGAAGCTCCTCCCACATTTTTCCCGCTCTTTTCTGAGCTTGCTTGGTGAAGATTTTGAAAGTATAGAGAGATGGTTTTCTGTAGTGGAGATATTGCAACAATTGCTCACCTAACATGGAAGCACTTACTAACTAAAGAAAAATAGAAATAACTCCTGTTAGGTGAGCACCTGATGTTCAAATGCAATCCATCCTAAATATTACAACATACACTTCCAAAATTGCTGTTTAGTTCACAGAACTTCAACCTCAAAAGGGAAGCACTTACACATATATAAAACGCAGGTGCCAACCTTGAAGCTGTATTTCTGTGAGGTTCCAAGACATCTGAAATTCAAAACTGCAATGTTCAGCCATTGGGTCTGCATCCCTGTTCTTGTCTGAGGCTGTTCCTGTTATGGGCACTGTGGAAGAAGTGCTCGCCTTTTTATCCCTTGAAAGGCCCTGAAGGCACCAAAACATTAAGTAGCTCCTCCCACATTTTTCCCGCTCTTTTCTGAGCTTGATTGGTGAAGATTTTGAAAGTATAGAGAGATGGTTTTCTGTAGTGGGGATATTGCAACAATTGCTCACCTAACATGGAAGCACTTACTAACTAAAGAAAAATAGAAAGAACTCCTGTTAGGTGAACACCTGATGCTCAAATGTAATCCATCCCTAAATATTATACCATGTACTTCCAGAGTTGTTGTTTATTTCACAGAACTTCAAACTCAAAAGGTAAGCACTTACAAGCTTGAAGCTGTATTTCTATGAGGTTTCAAGACATCTGAAATACAAAACTGCAATGTTCAGCCAAAGGGTCTGCATCCCTGTTCTTGTCTGAGGCTGTTCCTGGTATGGGCACTGTGGAAGAAGTTCTAGCCTTTTTATCCCTTGAAAGTCCCTGAAGGCACCAAACCATTAAGAAGCTCCTCCCACATTTTTCCCGCTCTTTTCTGAGCTTGCTTGGTGAAGATTTTGAAAGTATAGAGAGATGGTTTTCTGTAGTGGAGATATTGCAACAATTGCTCACCTAACATGGAAGCACTTACTAACTAAAGAAAAATAGAAATAACTCCTGTTAGGTGAGCACCTGATGTTCAAATGCAATCCATCCTAAATATTATAACATACACTTCCAAAATTGCTGTTTAGTTCACAGAACTTCAACCTCAAAAGGGAAGCACTTACACATATATAAAACGCAGGTGCCAACCTTGAAGCTGTATTTCTGTGAGGTTCCAAGACATCTGAAATTCAAAACTGCAATGTTCAGCCAGTGGGTCTGCATCCCTGTTCTTGTCTGAGGCTGTTCCTGTTATGGGCACTGTGGAAGAAGTGCTCGCCTTTTTATCCCTTGAAAGGCCCTGAAGGCACCAAAACATTAAGTAGCTCCTCCCACATTTTTCCCGCTCTTTTCTGAGCTTGATTGGTGAAGATTTTGAAAGTATAGAGAGATGGTTTTCTGTAGTGGGGATATTGCAACAATTGCTCACCTAACATGGAAGCACTTACTAACTAAAGAAAAATAGAAAGAACTCCTGTTAGGTGAGCACCTGATGCTCAAATGCAATTATTCTCTAAATATTATAACATACACTTCCAGAGCTGTTGTTTAGTTAACAGAGTTGTTGTTTATTTCACAGAACTTCAAACTCAAAAGGTAAGCACTTACAAGCTTGAAGCTGTATTTCTATGAGGTTTCAAGGCATCTGAAATTCAAAACTGCAATGTTCAGCCAAAGGGTCTGCATCCCTGTTCTTGTCAGAGGCTGTTTCTGGTATGGGCACTGTGGAAGAAGTGCCCACCTTTTTATCCCTTGAAAGGCCCTCAAGGCACCAAACCATTAAGTAGCTCCTCCCACATTTTTCCCGCTCTTTTCCGAGCTTGCTTGGTGAAGATTTTGAAAGTATAGAGAGATGGTTTTCTGTAGTGGGGATAGTGCAACAATTGCTCACCTAACATAGAAGCACTTACTAACTAAAGAAAAATAGAAAGAACTCCTGTTAGGTGAACACCTGATGCTCAAATGCAATCCATCCCTAAATAGTATACCATGTACTTCCAGAGTTGTTGTTTATTTCACAGAACTTCAAACTCAAAAGGTAAGCACTTATAACCATGAAGCTGTATTTCTATGAGGTTTCAAGACATCTGAAATTCAAAACTGCAATGTTCAGCCAGTTGGCCTGCATCACTGTTGTCATCCGAGGCCGTTCCTGCTATGGGCACTGTGGAGAAGGGCCCACCTTTTTATCCATTGAAAGGCCCTGAAGGCACCAAACCATTAAGAAGCTCCTCCCACATTTTTCCCGCTCTTTTCTGAGCTTGCTTGGTGAAGATTTTGAAAGTATAGAGAGATGGTTTTCTGTAGTGGAGATATTGCAACAATTGCTCACCTAACATGGAAGCACTTACTAACTAAAGACAAATAGAAAGAACTCCTGTTAGGTGAGCACCTGATGTTCAAATGCAACCCATCCCTAAATATTATACCATGTACTTCCAGAGTTGTTGTTTATTTCACAGAACTTCAAACTCAAAAGGTAAGCACTTACAACCATGAAGCTGTATTTCTATGAGGTTTCAAGATATCTGAAATTCAAAACTGCAATGTTCAGCCAGTTGGCCTGCATCACTGTTCTCATCCGAGGCCGTTCCTGCTATGGGCACTGTGGAAGAAATGCCCACCTTTTTATGCCTTGAAAGGCCCTCAAGGCACCAAACCATTAAGTAGCTCCTCCCACATTTTTCCCGCTCTTTTCCGAGCTTGCTTGGTGAAGATTTTGAAAGTATAGAGAGATGGTTTTCTGTAGTGGGGATAGTGCAACAATTGCTCACCTAACATAGAAGCACTTACTAACTAAAGAAAAATAGAAAGAACTCCTGTTAGGTGAACACCTGATGCTCAAATGCAATCCATCCCTAAATAGTATACCATGTACTTCCAGAGTTGTTGTTTATTTCACAGAACTTCAAACTCAAAAGGTAAGCACTTATAACCATGAAGCTGTATTTCTATGAGGTTTCAAGACATCTGAAATTCAAAACTGCAATGTTCAGCCAGTTGGCCTGCATCACTGTTGTCATCCGAGGCCGTTCCTGCTATGGGCACTGTGGAGAAGGGCCCACCTTTTTATCCCTTGAAAGGCCCTCAAGGCACCAGACCATTAAGTAGCTCCTCCCACATTTTTCCCGCTCTTTTCTGAGGTTGCTTGGGGAAGATTTTGAAAGTATAGAGAGATGGTTTTCTGTAGTGGGGATATTGCAACAATTGCTCACCTAACATGGAAGCACTTACTAACTAAAGAAAAATAGAAAGAACTCCTGATAGGTGACCACCTGATGCTCAAATGCAATCCATCCCTAAATATTATACCATGTACTTCCAGAGTTGTTGTTTATTTCACAGAACTTCAAACTCAAAAGGTAAGCACTTACAAGCTTGAAGCTGTATTTCTATGAGGTTTCAAGGCATCTGAAATTCCAAACTGCAATGTTCAGCCAAAGGGTCTGCATCCCTGTTCTTGTCAGAGGCTGTTTCTGGTATGGGCACTGTGGAATAAGTGCTCGCCTTTTTATCCCTTGAAAGGCCCTGAAGGCACCAAACCATTAAGTAGCTCCTCCCACATTTTTCCCGCTCTTTTCTGAGCTTGCTTGGTGAAGATTTTGAAAGTATAGAGAGATGGTTTTCTGTAGTGGGGATATTGCAACAATTGCTCACCTAACATGGAAGCACTTACTAACTAAAGAAAAATAGAAAGAACTCCTGTTAGGTGAACACCTAATGCTCAAATGCAATCCATCCCTAAATATTATACCATGTACTTCCAGAGTTGTTGTTTATTTCACAGAACTTCAAACTCAAAAGGTAAGCACTTACAAGCTTGAAGCTGTATTTCTATGAGGTTTCAAGACATCTGAAATTCAAAACTGCAATGTTCAGCCAAAGGGTCTGCATCCCTGTTCTTGTCTGAGGCTGTTCCTGGTATGGGCACTGTGGAAGAAGTTCTAGCCTTTTTATCCCTTGAAAGTCCCTGAAGGCACCAAACCATTAAGAAGCTCCTCCCACATTTTTCCCGCTCTTTTCTGAGCTTGCTTGGTGAAGATTTTGAAAGTATAGAGAGATGGTTTTCTGTAGTGGAGATATTGCAACAATTGCTCACCTAACATGGAAGCACTTACTAACTAAAGAAAAATAGAAAGAACTCCTGTTAGGTGAGCACCTGATGTTCAAATGCAACCCATCCCTAAATATTATACCATGTACTTCCAGAGTTGTTGTTTATTTCACAGAACTTCAAACTCAAAAGGTAAGCACTTACAACCATGAAGCTGTATTTCTATGAGGTTTCAAGATATCTGAAATTCAAAACTGCAATGTTCAGCCAGTTGGCCTTCATCACTGTTCTCATCCGAGGCCGTTCCTGCTATGGGCACTGTGGAAGAAGTGCCCACCTTTTTATGCCTTGAAAGGCACTCAAGGCACCAAACCATTAAGTAGCTCCTCCCACATTTTTCCCGCTCTTTTCCGAGCTTGCTTGGTGAAGATTTTGAAAGTATAGAGAGATGGTTTTCTGTAGTGGGGATAGTGCAACAATTGCTCACCTAACATAGAAGCACTTACTAACTAAAGAAAAATAGAAAGAACTCCTGTTAGGTGAACACCTGATGATCAAATGCAATCCATCCCTAAATAGTATACCATGTACTTCCAGAGTTGTTGTTTATTTCACAGAACTTCAAACTCAAAAGGTAAGCACTTATAACCATGAAGCTGTATTTCTATGAGGTTTCAAGACATCTGAAATTCAAAACTGCAATGTTCAGCCAATGGGTCTGCATCCCTGTTCTTGTCAGAGGCTGTTTCTGGTATGGGCACTGTGGAATAAGTGCTCGCCTTTTTATCCCTTGAAAGGCCCTGAAGGCACCAAACCATTAAGTAGCTCCTCCCACATTTTTCCCGCTCTTTTCTGAGCTTGCTTGGTGAAGATTTTGAAAGTATAGAGAGATGCTTTTCTGTAGTGGGGATATTGCAACATTTGCTCACCTAACATGGAAGCACTTACTAACTAAAGAAAAATAGAAAGAACTCCTGTTAGGTGAGCACCTGATGCTCAAATGCAATTATTCTCTAAATATTATAACATACACTTCCAGAGCTGTTGTTTAGTTAACAGAGTTGTTGTTTATTTCACAGAACTTCAAACTCAAAAGGTAAGCACTTACAAGCTTGAAGCTGTATTTCTATGAGGTTTCAAGGCATCTGAAATTCAAAACTGCAATGTTCAGCCAAAGGGTCTGCATCCCTGTTCTTGTCAGAGGCTGTTTCTGGTATGGGCACTGTGGAAGAAGTGCCCACCTTTTTATCCCTTGAAAGGCCCTCAAGGCACCAAACCATTAAGTAGCTCCTCCCACATTTTTCCCGCTCTTTTCTGAGCTTGCTTGGTGAAGATTTTGAAAGTATAGAGAGATGGTTTTCTGTAGTGGAGATATTGCAACAATTGCTCACCTAACATGGAAGCACTTACTAACTAAAGAAAAATAGAAAGAACTCCTGTTAGGTGAGCACCTGATGTTCAAATGCAACCCATCCCTAAATATTATACCATGTACTTCCAGAGTTGTTGTTTATTTCACAGAACTTCAAACTCAAAAGGTAAGCACTTACAACCATGAAGCTGTATTTCTATGAGGTTTCAAGATATCTGAAATTCAAAACTGCAATGTTCAGCCAGTTGGCCTGCATCACTGTTCTCATCCGAGGCCGTTCCTGCTATGGGCACTGTGGAAGAAGTGCCCACCTTTTTATGCCTTGAAAGGCACTCAAGGCACCAAACCATTAAGTAGCTCCTCCCACATTTTTCCCGCTCTTTTCTGAGCTTGCTTGGTGAAGATTTTGAAAGTATAGAGAGATGGTTTTCTGTAGTAGAGATATTGCAACAATTGCTCACCTAACATGGAAGCACTTACTAACTAAAGAAAAATAGAAAGAACTCCTGTTAGGTGAGCACCTGATGCTCAAATGCAATTATTCTCTAAATATTATAACATACACTTCCAGAGTTGTTGTTTAGTTAACAGAACTTCAACCTCAATAGGTAAGCACTTACAAGCTTGAAGCTGTATTTCTATGAGGTTTCAAGACATCTGAAATTCAAAACTGCAATGTTCAGCCAGTTGGCCTGCATCACTGTTCTCATCCGAGGCCGTTCCTGCTATGGGCACTGTGGAAGAAGTGCCCACCTTTTTACCCCTTGAAAGGCCCTCAGGCACCAAACCATTAAGTAGCTCCTCCCATATTTTTCCCGCTCTTTTCTGAGCTTGCTTGGTGAAGATTTTGAAAGTATAGAGAGATGGTTTTCTGTAGTGTGGATACTGCAACACTTGCTCACTTAACATGGAAGCACTTACTAACTAAAGAAAAATAGAAAGAACTCCTGTTAGGTGAGCACCTGATGTTCAAATGCAATCCATCCTAAATATTATAACATACACTTCCAAAGTTGCTGTTTAGTTCTCAGAACTTCAACCTCAAAAGGTAAGCACTTATAACCATGAAGCTATATTTCTATGAGGTTTCAAGACATCTGAAATTCAAAACTGCAATGTTCAGCCAATGGGTCTGCATCCCTGTTCTTGTCTGAGGCTGTTCCTGTTATGGGCACTGTGGAAGAAGTGCTCGCCTTTTTATCCCTTGAAAGGCCCTGAAGGCACCAAACCATTAAGTAGCTCCTCCCACATTTTTCCCGCTCTTTCTGAGCTTGCTTGGTGAAGATTTTGAAAGTATAGAGAGATGGTTTTCTGTAGTGGGGATATTGCAACAATTGCTCACCTAACATGGAAGCACTTACTAACTAAAGAAAAATAGAAAGAACTCCTGTTAGGAGAACACCTGATGCTCAAATGTAATCCATCCCTAAATATTATACCATGTACTTCCAGAGTTGTTGTTTATTTCACAGAACTTCAAACTCAAAAGGTAAGCACTTACAAGCTTGAAGCTGTATTTCTATGAGGTTTCAAGACATCTGAAATTCAAAACTGCAATGTTCAGCCAAAGGGTCTGCATCCCTGTTCTTGTCTGAGGCTGTTCCTGGTATGGGCACTGTGGAAGAAGTTCTAGCCTTTTTATCCCTTGAAAGTCCCTGAAGGCACCAAACCATTAAGAAGCCCCTCCCACATTTTTCCCGCTCTTTTCTGAGCTTGCTTGGTGAAGATTTTGAAAGTATAGAGAGATGGTTTTCTGTAGTGGAGATATTGCAACAATTGCTCACCTAACATGGAAGCACTTACTAACTAAAGAAAAATAGAAATAACTCCTGTTAGGTGAGCACCTGATGTTCAAATGCAATCCATCCTAAATATTATAACATACACTTCCAAAATTGCTGTTTAGTTCACAGAACTTCAACCTCAAAAGGGAAGCACTTACACATATATAAAACACAGGTGCCAACCTTGAAGCTGTATTTCTGTGAGGTTCCAAGACATCTGAAATTCAAAACTGCAATGTTCAGCCAGTGGGTCTGCACCCCTGTTCTTGTCTGAGGCTGTTCCTGTTATGGGCACTGTGGAAGAAGTGCTTGCCTTTTTATCCCTTGAAAGGCCCTGAAGGCACCAAAACATTAAGTAGCTCCTCCCACATTTTTCCCGCTCTTTTCTGAGCTTGATTGGTGAAGATTTTGAAAGTATAGAGAGATGGTTTTCTGTAGTGGGGATATTGCAACAATTGCTCACCTAACATGGAAGCACTTACTAACTAAAGAAAAATAGAAAGAACTCCTGTTAGGTGAGCACCTGATGCTCAAATGCAATTATTCTCTAAATATTATAACATACACTTCCAGAGCTGTTGTTTAGTTAACAGAGTTGTTGTTTATTTCACAGAACTTCAAACTCAAAAGGTAAGCACTTACAAGCTTGAAGCTGTATTTCTATGAGGTTTCAAGGCATCTGAAATTCAAAACTGCAATGTTCAGCCAAAGGGTCTGCATCCCTGTTCTTGTCAGAGGCTGTTTCTGGTATGGGCACTGTGGAAGAAGTGCCCACCTTTTTATCCCTTGAAAGGCCCTCAAGGCACCAAACCATTAAGTAGCTCCTCCCACATTTTTCCCGCTCTTTTCCGAGCTTGCTTGGTGAAGATTTTGAAAGTATAGAGAGATGGTTTTCTGTAGTGGGGATAGTGCAACAATTGCTCACCTAACCTAGAAGCACTTACTAACTAAAGAAAAATAGAAAGAACTCCTGTTAGGTGAACACCTGATGCTCAAATGCAATCCATCCCTAAATAGTATACCATGTACTTCCAGAGTTGTTGTTTATTTCACAGAACTTCAAACTCAAAAGGTAAGCACTTATAACCATGAAGCTGTATTTCTATGAGGTTTCAAGACATCTGAAATTCAAAACTGCAATGTTCAGCCAGTTGGCCTGCATCACTGTTGTCATCCGAGGCCGTTCCTGCTATGGGCACTGTGGAGAAGGGCCCACCTTTTTATCCCTTGAAAGGCCCTCAAGGCACCAGACCATTAAGTAGCTCCTCCCACATTTTTCCCGCTCTTTTCTGAGCTTGCTTGGTGAAGATTTTGAAAGTATAGAGAGATGGTTTTCTGTAGTGGGGATATTGCAACAATTGCTCACCTAACATGGAAGCACTTACTAACTAAAGAAAAATAGAAAGAACTCCTGTTAGGTGAGCACCTGATGCTCAAATGCAATCCATCCCTAAATATTATACCATGTACTTCCAGAGTTGTTGTTTATTTCACAGAACTTCAAACTCAAAAGGTAAGCACTTACAAGCTTGAAGCTGTATTTCTATGAGGTTTCAAGGCATCTGAAATTCAAAACTGCAATGTTCAGCCAAAGGGTCTGCATCCCTGTTCTTGTCAGAGGCTGTTTCTGGTATGGGCACTGTGGAATAAGTGCTCGCCTTTTTATCCCTTGAAAGGCCCTGAAGGCACCAAACCATTAAGTAGCTCCTCCCACATTTTTCCCGCTCTTTTCTGAGCTTGCTTGGTGAAGATTTTGAAAGTATAGAGAGATGGTTTTCTGTAGTGGGGATATTGCAACAATTGCTCACCTAACATGGAAGCACTTACTAACTAAAGAAAAATAGAAAGAACTCCTGTTAGGTGAACACCTAATGCTCAAATGCAATCCATCCCTAAATATTATACCATGTACTTCCAGAGTTGTTGTTTATTTCACAGAACTTCAAACTCAAAAGGTAAGCACTTACAAGCTTGAAGCTGTATTTCTATGAGGTTTCAAGACATCTGAAATTCAAAACTGCAATGTTCAGCCAAAGGGTCTGCATCCCTGTTCTTGTCTGAGGCTGTTCCTGGTATGGGCACTGTGGAAGAAGTTCTAGCCTTTTTATCCCTTGAAAGTCCCTGAAGGCACCAAACCATTAAGAAGCTCCTCCCACATTTTTCCCGCTCTTTTCTGAGCTTGCTTGGTGAAGATTTTGAAAGTATAGAGAGATGGTTTTCTGTAGTGGAGATATTGCAACAATTGCTCACCTAACATGGAAGCACTTACTAACTAAAGAAAAATAGAAAGAACTCCTGTTAGGTGAGCACCTGATGTTCAAATGCAACCCATCCCTAAATATTATACCATGTACTTCCAGAGTTGTTGTTTATTTCACAGAACTTCAAACTCAAAAGGTAAGCACTTACAACCATGAAGCTGTATTTCTATGAGGTTTCAAGATATCTGAAATTCAAAACTGCAATGTTCAGCCAGTTGGCCTGCATCACTGTTCTCATCCGAGGCCGTTCCTGCTATGGGCACTGTGGAAGAAGTGCCCACCTTTTTATGCCTTGAAAGGCACTCAAGGCACCAAACCATTAAGTAGCTCCTCCCACATTTTTCCCGCTCTTTTCCGAGCTTGCTTGGTGAAGATTTTGAAAGTATAGAGAGATGGTTTTCTGTAGTGGGGATAGTGCAACAATTGCTCACCTAACATAGAAGCACTTACTAACTAAAGAAAAATAGAAAGAACTCCTGTTAGATGAACACCTGATGATCAAATGCAATCCATCCCTAAATAGTATACCATGTACTTCCAGAGTTGTTGTTTATTTCACAGAACTTCAAACTCAAAAGGTAAGCACTTATAACCATGAAGCTGTATTTCTATGAGGTTTCAAGACATCTGAAATTCAAAACTGCAATGTTCAGCCAATGGGTCTGCATCCCTGTTCTTGTCAGAGGCTGTTTCTGGTATGGGCACTGTGGAATAAGTGCTCGCCTTTTTATCCCTTGAAAGGCCCTGAAGGCACCAAACCATTAAGTAGCTCCTCCCACATTTTTCCCGCTCTTTTCTGAGCTTGCTTGGTGAAGATTTTGAAAGTATAGAGAGATGCTTTTCTGTAGTGGGGATATTGCAACATTTGCTCACCTAACATGGAAGCACTTACTAACTAAAGAAAAATAGAAAGAACTCCTGTTAGGTGAGCACCTGATGCTCAAATGCAATTATTCTCTAAATATTATAACATACACTTCCAGAGCTGTTGTTTAGTTAACAGAACTTCAAACTCAAAAGGTAAGCACTTATAACCATGAAGCTGTATTTCTATGAGGTTTCAAGACATCTGAAATTCAAAACTGCAATGTTCAGCCAATGGGTCTGCATCCCTGTTCTTGTCTGAGGCTGTTACTGTTATGGGCACTGTGGAAGAAGTGCTCGCCTTTTTATCCCTTGAAAGGCCCTGAAGGCACCAAACCATTAAGAAGCTCCTCCCACATTTTTCCCGCTCTTTTCTGAGCTTGCTTGGTGAAGATTTTGAAAGTATAGAGAGATGGTTTTCTGTAGTGGAGATATTGCAACAATTGCTCACCTAACATGGAAGCACTTACTAACTAAAGACAAATAGAAAGAACTCCTGTTAGGTGAGCACCTGATGTTCAAATGCAACCCATCCCTAAATATTATACCATGTACTTCCAGAGTTGTTGTTTATTTCACAGAACTTCAAACTCAAAAGGTAAGCACTTACAACCATGAAGCTGTATTTCTATGAGGTTTCAAGATATCTGAAATTCAAAACTGCAATGTTCAGCCAGTTGGCCTGCATCACTGTTCTCATCCGAGGCCGTTCCTGCTATGGGCACTCTGGAAGAAATGCCCACCTTTTTATGCCTTGAAAGGCCCTCAAGGCACCAAACCATTAAGTAGCTCCTCCCACATTTTTCCCGCTCTTTTCCGAGCTTGCTTGGTGAAGATTTTGAAAGTATAGAGAGATGGTTTTCTGTAGTGGGGATAGTGCAACAATTGCTCACCTAACATAGAAGCACTTACTAACTAAAGAAAAATAGAAAGAACTCCTGTTAGGTGAACACCTGATGCTCAAATGCAATCCATCCCTAAATAGTATACCATGTACTTCCAGAGTTGTTGTTTATTTCACAGAACTTCAAACTCAAAAGGTAAGCACTTATAACCATGAAGCTGTATTTCTATGAGGTTTCAAGACATCTGAAATTCAAAACTGCAATGTTCAGCCAGTTGGCCTGCATCACTGTTGTCATCCGAGGCCGTTCCTGCTATGGGCACTGTGGAGAAGGGCCCACCTTTTTATCCCTTGAAAGGCCCTCAAGGCACCAGACCATTAAGTAGCTCCTCCCACATTTTTCCCGCTCTTTTCTGAGGTTGCTTGGTGAAGATTTTGAAAGTATAGAGAGATGGTTTTCTGTAGTGGGGATATTGCAACAATTGCTCACCTAACATGGAAGCACTTACTAACTAAAGAAAAATAGAAAGAACTCCTGATAGGTGACCACCTGATGCTCAAATGCAATCCATCCCTGAATATTATACCATGTACTTCCAGAGTTGTTGTTTATTTCACAGAACTTCAAACTCAAAAGGTAAGCACTTACAAGCTTGAAGCTGTATTTCTATGAGGTTTCAAGGCATCTGAAATTCCAAACTGCAATGTTCAGCCAAAGGGTCTGCATCCCTGTTCTTGTCAGAGGCTGTTTCTGGTATGGGCACTGTGGAATAAGTGCTCGCCTTTTTATCCCTTGAAAGGCCCTGAAGGCACCAAACCATTAAGTAGCTCCTCCCACATTTTTCCCGCTCTTTTCTGAGCTTGCTTGGTGAAGATTTTGAAAGTATAGAGAGATGGTTTTCTGTAGTGGGGATATTGCAACAATTGCTCACCTAACATGGAAGCACTTACTAACTAAAGAAAAATAGAAAGAACTCCTGTTAGGTGAACACCTAATGCTCAAATGCAATCCATCCCTAAATATTATACCATGTACTTCCAGAGTTGTTGTTTATTTCACAGAACTTCAAACTCAAAAGGTAAGCACTTACAAGCTTGAAGCTGTATTTCTATGAGGTTTCAAGACATCTGAAATTCAAAACTGCAATGTTCAGCCAAAGGGTCTGCATCCCTGTTCTTGTCTGAGGCTGTTCCTGGTATGGGCACTGTGGAAGAAGTTCTAGCCTTTTTATCCCTTGAAAGTCCCTGAAGGCACCAAACCATTAAGAAGCTCCTCCCACATTTTTCCCGCTCTTTTCTGAGCTTGCTTGGTGAAGATTTTGAAAGTATAGAGAGATGGTTTTCTGTAGTGGAGATATTGCAACAATTGCTCACCTAACATGGAAGCACTTACTAACTAAAGAAAAATAGAAAGAACTCCTGTTAGGTGAGCACCTGATGTTCAAATGCAACCCATCCCTAAATATTATACCATGTACTTCCAGAGTTGTTGTTTATTTCACAGAACTTCAAACTCAAAAGGTAAGCACTTACAACCATGAAGCTGTATTTCTATGAGGTTTCAAGATATCTGAAATTCAAAACTGCAATGTTCAGCCAGTTGGCCTTCATCAGTGTTCTCATCCGAGGCCGTTCCTGCTATGGGCACTGTGGAAGAAGTGCCCACCTTTTTATGCCTTGAAAGGCACCTAACATAGAAGCACTTACTAACTAAAGAAAAATAGAAAGAACTCCTGTTAGGTGAACACCTGATGATCAAATGCAATCCATCCCTAAATAGTATACCATGTACTTCCAGAGTTGTTGTTTATTTCACAGAACTGCAACCTCAAAAGGGAAGCACTTACACATATATAAAACGCAGGTGCCAACCTTGAAGCTGTATTTCTGTGAGGTTCCAAGACATCTGAAATTCAAAACTGCAATGTTCAGCCATTGGGTCTGCATCCCTGTTCTTGTCTGAGGCTGTTCCTGTTATGGGCACTGTGGAAGAAGTGCTCGCCTTTTTATCCCTTGAAAGGCCCTGAAGGCACCAAAACATTAAGTAGCTCCTCCCACATTTTTCCCGCTCTTTTCTGAGCTTGATTGGTGAAGATTTTGAAAGTATAGAGAGATGGTTTTCTGTAGTGGGGATATTGCAACAATTGCTCACCTAACATGGAAGCACTTACTAACTAAAGAAAAATAGAAAGAACTCCTGTTAGGTGAACACCTGATGCTCAAATGTAATCCATCCCTAAATATTATACCATGTACTTCCAGAGTTGTTGTTTATTTCACAGAACTTCAAACTCAAAAGGTAAGCACTTACAAGCTTGAAGCTGTATTTCTATGAGGTTTCAAGACATCTGAAATACAAAACTGCAATGTTCAGCCAAAGGGTCTGCATCCCTGTTCTTGTCTGAGGCTGTTCCTGGTATGGGCACTGTGGAAGAAGTTCTAGCCTTTTTATCCCTTGAAAGTCCCTGAAGGCACCAAACCATTAAGAAGCTCCTCCCACATTTTTCCCGCTCTTTTCTGAGCTTGCTTGGTGAAGATTTTGAAAGTATAGAGAGATGGTTTTCTGTAGTGGAGATATTGCAACAATTGCTCACCTAACATGGAAGCACTTACTAACTAAAGAAAAATAGAAATAACTCCTGTTAGGTGAGCACCTGATGTTCAAATGCAATCCATCCTAAATATTATAACATACACTTCCAAAATTGCTGTTTAGTTCACAGAACTTCAACCTCAAAAGGGAAGCACTTACACATATATAAAACGCAGGTGCCAACCTTGAAGCTGTATTTCTGTGAGGTTCCAAGACATCTGAAATTCAAAACTGCAATGTTCAGCCAGTGGGTCTGCATCCCTGTTCTTGTCTGAGGCTGTTCCTGTTATGGGCACTGTGGAAGAAGTGCTCGCCTTTTATCCCTTGAAAGGCCCTGAAGGCACCAAAACATTAAGTAGCTCCTCCCACATTTTTCCCGCTCTTTTCTGAGCTTGATTGGTGAAGATTTTGAAAGTATAGAGAGATGGTTTTCTGTAGTGGGGATATTGCAACAATTGCTCACCTAACATGGAAGCACTTACTAACTAAAGAAAAATAGAAAGAACTCCTGTTAGGTGAGCACCTGATGCTCAAATGCAATTATTCTCTAAATATTATAACATACACTTCCAGAGCTGTTGTTTAGTTAACAGAGTTGTTGTTTATTTCACAGAACTTCAAACTCAAAAGGTAAGCACTTACAAGCTTGAAGCTGTATTTCTATGAGGTTTCAAGGCATCTGAAATTCAAAACTGCAATGTTCAGCCAAAGGGTCTGCATCCCTGTTCTTGTCAGAGGCTGTTTCTGGTATGGGCACTGTGGAAGAAGTGCCCACCTTTTTATCCCTTGAAAGGCCCTCAAGGCACCAAACCATTAAGTAGCTCCTCCCACATTTTTCCCGCTCTTTTCTGAGCTTGCTTGGTGAAGATTTTGAAAGTATAGAGAGATGGTTTTCTGTAGTGGAGATATTGCAACAATTGCTCACCTAACATGGAAGCACTTACTAACTAAAGAAAAATAGAAAGAACTCCTGTTAGGTGAGCACCTGATGTTCAAATGCAACCCATCCCTAAATATTATACCATGTACTTCCAGAGTTGTTGTTTATTTCACAGAACTTCAAACTCAAAAGGTAAGCACTTACAACCATGAAGCTGTATTTCTATGAGGTTTCAAGATATCTGAAATTCAAAACTGCAATGTTCAGCCAGTTGGCCTGCATCACTGTTCTCATCCGAGGCCGTTCCTGCTATGGGCACTGTGGAAGAAGTGCCCACCTTTTTATGCCTTGAAAGGCACTCAAGGCACCAAACCATTAAGTAGCTCCTCCCACATTTTTCCCGCTCTTTTCTGAGCTTGCTTGGTGAAGATTTTGAAAGTATAGAGAGATGGTTTTCTGTAGTAGAGATATTGCAACAATTGCTCACCTAACATGGAAGCACTTACTAACTAAAGAAAAATAGAAAGAACTCCTGTTAGGTGAGCACCTGATGCTCAAATGCAATTATTCTCTAAATATTATAACATACACTTCCAGAGCTGTTGTTTAGTTAACAGAACTTCAACCTCAATAGGTAAGCACTTACAAGCTTGAAGCTGTATTTCTATGAGGTTTCAAGACATCTGAAATTCAAAACTGCAATGTTCAGCCAGTTGGCCTGCATCACTGTTCTCATCCGAGGCCGTTCCTGCTATGGGCACTGTGGAAGAAGTGCCCACCTTTTTACCCCTTGAAAGGCCCTCAAGGCACCAGACCATTAAGTAGCTCCTCCCACATTTTTCCCGCTCTTTTCTGAGCTTGCTTGGTGAAGATTTTGAAAGTATAGAGAGATGGTTTTCTGTAGTGGGGATATTGCAACAATTGCTCACCTAACATGGAAGCACTTACTAACTAAAGAAAAATAGAAAGAACTCCTGTTAGGTGAGCACCTGATGCTCAAATGCAATCCATCCCTAAATATTATACCATGTACTTCCAGAGTTGTTGTTTATTTCACAGAACTTCAAACTCAAAAGGTAAGCACTTACAAGCTTGAAGCTGTATTTCTATGAGGTTTCAAGGCATCTGAAATTCAAAACTGCAATGTTCAGCCAAAGGGTCTGCATCCCTGTTCTTGTCAGAGGCTGTTTCTGGTATGGGCACTGTGGAATAAGTGCTCGCCTTTTTATCCCTTGAAAGGCCCTGAAGGCACCAAACCATTAAGTAGCTCCTCCCACATTTTTCCCGCTCTTTTCTGAGCTTGCTTGGTGAAGATTTTGAAAGTATAGAGAGATGGTTTTCTGTAGTGGGGATATTGCAACAATTGCTCACCTAACATGGAAGCACTTACTAACTAAAGAAAAATAGAAAGAACTCCTGTTAGGTGAACACCTAATGCTCAAATGCAATCCATCCCTAAATATTATACCATGTACTTCCAGAGTTGTTGTTTATTTCACAGAACTTCAAACTCAAAAGGTAAGCACTTACAAGCTTGAAGCTGTATTTCTATGAGGTTTCAAGACATCTGAAATTCAAAACTGCAATGTTCAGCCAAAGGGTCTGCATCCCTGTTCTTGTCTGAGGCTGTTCCTGGTATGGGCACTGTGGAAGAAGTTCTAGCCTTTTTATCCCTTGAAAGTCCCTGAAGGCACCAAACCATTAAGAAGCTCCTCCCACATTTTTCCCGCTCTTTTCTGAGCTTGCTTGGTGAAGATTTTGAAAGTATAGAGAGATGGTTTTCTGTAGTGGAGATATTGCAACAATTGCTCACCTAACATGGAAGCACTTACTAACTAAAGAAAAATAGAAAGAACTCCTGTTAGGTGAGCACCTGATGTTCAAATGCAACCCATCCCTAAATATTATACCATGTACTTCCAGAGTTGTTGTTTATTTCACAGAACTTCAAACTCAAAAGGTAAGCACTTACAACCATGAAGCTGTATTTCTATGAGGTTTCAAGATATCTGAAATTCAAAACTGCAATGTTCAGCCAGTTGGCCTGCATCACTGTTCTCATCCGAGGCCGTTCCTGCTATGGGCACTGTGGAAGAAGTGCCCACCTTTTTATGCCTTGAAAGGCACTCAAGGCACCAAACCATTAAGTAGCTCCTCCCACATTTTTCCCGCTCTTTTCCGAGCTTGCTTGGTGAAGATTTTGAAAGTATAGAGAGATGGTTTTCTGTAGTGGGGATAGTGCAACAATTGCTCACCTAACATAGAAGCACTTACTAACTAAAGAAAAATAGAAAGAACTCCTGTTAGGTGAACACCTGATGATCAAATGCAATCCATCCCTAAATAGTATACCATGTACTTCCAGAGTTGTTGTTTATTTCACAGAACTTCAAACTCAAAAGGTAAGCACTTATAACCATGAAGCTGTATTTCTATGAGGTTTCAAGACATCTGAAATTCAAAACTGCAATGTTCAGCCAATGGGTCTGCCTCCCTGTTCTTGTCAGAGGCTGTTTCTGGTATGGGCACTGTGGAATAAGTGCTCGCCTTTTTATCCCTTGAAAGGCCCTGAAGGCACCAAACCATTAAGTAGCTCCTCCCACATTTTTCCCGCTCTTTTCTGAGCTTGCTTGGTGAAGATTTTGAAAGTATAGAGAGATGCTTTTCTGTAGTGGGGATATTGCAACAATTGCTCACCTAACATGGAAGCACTTACTAACTAAAGAAAAATAGAAAGAACTCCTGTTAGGTGAGCACCTGATGCTCAAATGCAATTATTCTCTAAATATTATAACATACACTTCCAGAGCTGTTGTTTAGTTAACAGAACTTCAAACTCAAAAGGTAAGCACTTATAACCATGAAGCTGTATTTCTATGAGGTTTCAAGACATCTGAAATTCAAAACTGCAATGTTCAGCCAATGGGTCTGCATCCCTGTTCTTGTCTGAGGCTGTTACTGTTATGGGCACTGTGGAAGAAGTGCTCGCCTTTTTATCCCTTGAAAGGCCCTGAAGGCACCAAACCATTAAGAAGCTCCTCCCACATTTTTCCCGCTCTTTTCTGAGCTTGCTTGGTGAAGATTTTGAAAGTATAGAGAGATGGTTTTCTGTAGTGGAGATATTGCAACAATTGCTCACCTAACATGGAAGCACTTACTAACTAAAGACAAATAGAAAGAACTCCTGTTAGGTGAGCACCTGATGTTCAAATGCAACCCATCCCTAAATATTATACCATGTACTTCCAGAGTTGTTGTTTATTTCACAGAACTTCAAACTCAAAAGGTAAGCACTTACAACCATGAAGCTGTATTTCTATGAGGTTTCAAGATATCTGAAATTCAAAACTGCAATGTTCAGCCAGTTGGCCTGCATCACTGTTCTCATCCGAGGCCGTTCCTGCTATGGGCACTGTGGAAGAAATGCCCACCTTTTTATGCCTTGAAAGGCACTCAAGGCACCAAACCATTAAGTAGCTCCTCCCACATTTTTCCCGCTCTTTTCCGAGCTTGCTTGGTGAAGATTTTGAAAGTATAGAGAGATGGTTTTCTGTAGTGGGGATAGTGCAACAATTGCTCACCTAACATAGAAGCACTTACTAACTAAAGAAAAATAGAAAGAACTCCTGTTAGGTGAACACCTGATGATCAAATGCAATCCATCCCTAAATAGTATACCATGTACTTCCAGAGTTGTTGTTTATTTCACAGAACTTCAAACTCAAAAGGTAAGCACTTATAACCATGAAGCTGTATTTCTATGAGGTTTCAAGACATCTGAAATTCAAAACTGCAATGTTCAGCCAGTTGGCCTGCATCACTGTTGTCATCCGAGGCCGTTCCTGCTATGGGCACTGTGGAGAAGTGCCCACCTTTTTATCCCTTGAAAGGCCCTCAAGGCACCAGACCATTAAGTAGCTCCTCCCATATTTTTCCCGCTCTTTTCTGGGCTTGCTTGGTGAAGATTTTGAAAGTATAGAGAGATGGTTTTCTGTAGTGGAGATATTGCAACAATTGCTCACCTAACATGGAAGCACTTACTAACTAAAGAAAAATAGAAAGAACTCCTGTTAGGTGAGCACCTGATGTTCAAATGCAACCCATCCCTAAATATTATACCATGTACTTCCAGAGTTGTTGTTTATTTCACAGAACTTCAAACTCAAAAGGTAAGCACTTACAACCATGAAGCTGTATTTCTATGAGGTTTCAAGACATCTGAAATTCAAAACTGCAATGTTCAGCCAAAGGGTCTGCATCCCTGTTCTTGTCTGAGGCTGTTCCTGGTATGGGCACTGTGGAAGAAGTTCTAGCCTTTTTATCCCTTGAAAGTCCCTGAAGGCACCAAACCATTAAGAAGCTCCTCCCACATTTTTCCCGCTCTTTTCTGAGCTTGCTTGGTGAAGATTTTGAAAGTATAGAGAGATGGTTTTCTGTAGTGGAGATATTGCAACAATTGCTCACCTAACATGGAAGCACTTACTAACTAAAGAAAAATAGAAAGAACTCCTGTTAGGTGAGCACCTGATGTTCAAATGCAACCCATCCCTAAATATTATACCATGTACTTCCAGAGTTGTTGTTTATTTCACAGAACTTCAAACTCAAAAGGTAAGCACTTACAACCATGAAGCTGTATTTCTATGAGGTTTCAAGATATCTGAAATTCAAAACTGCAATGTTCAGCCAGTTGGCCTTCATCAGTGTTCTCATCCGAGGCCGTTCCTGCTATGGGCACTGTGGAAGAAGTGCCCACCTTTTTATGCCTTGAAAGGCACCTAACATAGAAGCACTTACTAACTAAAGAAAAATAGAAAGAACTCCTGTTAGGTGAACACCTGATGATCAAATGCAATCCATCCCTAAATAGTATACCATGTACTTCCAGAGTTGTTGTTTATTTCACAGAACAGCAACCTCAAAAGGGAAGCACTTACACATATATAAAACGCAGGTGCCAACCTTGAAGCTGTATTTCTGTGAGGTTCCAAGACATCTGAAATTCAAAACTGCAATGTTCAGCCATTGGGTCTGCATCCCTGTTCTTGTCTGAGGCTGTTCCTGTTATGGGCACTGTGGAAGAAGTGCTCGCCTTTTTATCCCTTGAAAGGCCCTGAAGGCACCAAAACATTAAGTAGCTCCTCCCACATTTTTCCCGCTCTTTTCTGAGCTTGATTGGTGAAGATTTTGAAAGTATAGAGAGATGGTTTTCTGTAGTGGGGATATTGCAACAATTGCTCACCTAACATGGAAGCACTTACTAACTAAAGAAAAATAGAAAGAACTCCTGTTAGGTGAACACCTGATGCTCAAATGTAATCCATCCCTAAATATTATACCATGTACTTCCAGAGTTGTTGTTTATTTCACAGAACTTCAAACTCAAAAGGTAAGCACTTACAAGCTTGAAGCTGTATTTCTATGAGGTTTCAAGACATCTGAAATACAAAACTGCAATGTTCAGCCAAAGGGTCTGCATCCCTGTTCTTGTCTGAGGCTGTTCCTGGTATGGGCACTGTGGAAGAAGTTCTAGCCTTTTTATCCCTTGAAAGTCCCTGAAGGCACCAAACCATTAAGAAGCTCCTCCCACATTTTTCCCGCTCTTTTCTGAGCTTGCTTGGTGAAGATTTTGAAAGTATAGAGAGATGGTTTTCTGTAGTGGAGATATTGCAACAATTGCTCACCTAACATGGAAGCACTTACTAACTAAAGAAAAATAGAAATAACTCCTGTTAGGTGAGCACCTGATGTTCAAATGCAATCCATCCTAAATATTATAACATACACTTCCAAAATTGCTGTTTAGTTCACAGAACTTCAACCTCAAAAGGGAAGCACTTACACATATATAAAACGCAGGTGCCAACCTTGAAGCTGTATTTCTGTGAGGTTCCAAGACATCTGAAATTCAAAACTGCAATGTTCAGCCAGTGGGTCTGCATCCCTGTTCTTGTCTGAGGCTGTTCCTGTTATGGGCACTGTGGAAGAAGTGCTCGCCTTTTATCCCTTGAAAGGCCCTGAAGGCACCAAAACATTAAGTAGCTCCTCCCACATTTTTCCCGCTCTTTTCTGAGCTTGATTGGTGAAGATTTTGAAAGTATAGAGAGATGGTTTTCTGTAGTGGGGATATTGCAACAATTGCTCACCTAACATGGAAGCACTTACTAACTAAAGAAAAATAGAAAGAACTCCTGTTAGGTGAGCACCTGATGCTCAAATGCAATTATTCTCTAAATATTATAACATACACTTCCAGAGCTGTTGTTTAGTTAACAGAGTTGTTGTTTATTTCACAGAACTTCAAACTCAAAAGGTAAGCACTTACAAGCTTGAAGCTGTATTTCTATGAGGTTTCAAGGCATCTGAAATTCAAAACTGCAATGTTCAGCCAAAGGGTCTGCATCCCTGTTCTTGTCAGAGGCTGTTTCTGGTATGGGCACTGTGGAAGAAGTGCCCACCTTTTTATCCCTTGAAAGGCCCTCAAGGCACCAAACCATTAAGTAGCTCCTCCCACATTTTTCCCGCTCTTTTCTGAGCTTGCTTGGTGAAGATTTTGAAAGTATAGAGAGATGGTTTTCTGTAGTGGAGATATTGCAACAATTGCTCACCTAACATGGAAGCACTTACTAACTAAAGAAAAATAGAAAGAACTCCTGTTAGGTGAGCACCTGATGTTCAAATGCAACCCATCCCTAAATATTATACCATGTACTTCCAGAGTTGTTGTTTATTTCACAGAACTTCAAACTCAAAAGGTAAGCACTTACAACCATGAAGCTGTATTTCTATGAGGTTTCAAGATATCTGAAATTCAAAACTGCAATGTTCAGCCAGTTGGCCTGCATCACTGTTCTCATCCGAGGCCGTTCCTGCTATGGGCACTGTGGAAGAAGTGCCCACCTTTTTATGCCTTGAAAGGCACTCAAGGCACCAAACCATTAAGTAGCTCCTCCCACATTTTTCCCGCTCTTTTCTGAGCTTGCTTGGTGAAGATTTTGAAAGTATAGAGAGATGCTTTTCTGTAGTGGGGATATTGCAACAATTGCTCACCTAACATGGAAGCACTTACTAACTAAAGAAAAATAGAAAGAACTCCTGTTAGGTGAGCACCTGATGCTCAAATGCAATTATTCTCTAAATATTATAACATACACTTCCAGAGCTGTTGTTTAGTTAACAGAACTTCAAACTCAAAAGGTAAGCACTTATAACCATGAAGCTGTATTTCTATGAGGTTTCAAGACATCTGAAATTCAAAACTGCAATGTTCAGCCAATGGGTCTGCATCCCTGTTCTTGTCTGAGGCTGTTACTGTTATGGGCACTGTGGAAGAAGTGCTCGCCTTTTTATCCCTTGAAAGGCCCTGAAGGCACCAAACCATTAAGAAGCTCCTCCCACATTTTTCCCGCTCTTTTCTGAGCTTGCTTGGTGAAGATTTTGAAAGTATAGAGAGATGGTTTTCTGTAGTGGAGATATTGCAACAATTGCTCACCTAACATGGAAGCACTTACTAACTAAAGACAAATAGAAAGAACTCCTGTTAGGTGAGCACCTGATGTTCAAATGCAACCCATCCCTAAATATTATACCATGTACTTCCAGAGTTGTTGTTTATTTCACAGAACTTCAAACTCAAAAGGTAAGCACTTACAACCATGAAGCTGTATTTCTATGAGGTTTCAAGATATCTGAAATTCAAAACTGCAATGTTCAGCCAGTTGGCCTGCATCACTGTTCTCATCCGAGGCCGTTCCTGCTATGGGCACTGTGGAAGAAATGCCCACCTTTTTATGCCTTGAAAGGCACTCAAGGCACCAAACCATTAAGTAGCTCCTCCCACATTTTTCCCGCTCTTTTCCGAGCTTGCTTGGTGAAGATTTTGAAAGTATAGAGAGATGGTTTTCTGTAGTGGGGATAGTGCAACAATTGCTCACCTAACATAGAAGCACTTACTAACTAAAGAAAAATAGAAAGAACTCCTGTTAGGTGAACACCTGATGATCAAATGCAATCCATCCCTAAATAGTATACCATGTACTTCCAGAGTTGTTGTTTATTTCACAGAACTTCAAACTCAAAAGGTAAGCACTTATAACCATGAAGCTGTATTTCTATGAGGTTTCAAGACATCTGAAATTCAAAACTGCAATGTTCAGCCAGTTGGCCTGCATCACTGTTGTCATCCGAGGCCGTTCCTGCTATGGGCACTGTGGAGAAGTGCCCACCTTTTTATCCCTTGAAAGGCCCTCAAGGCACCAGACCATTAAGTAGCTCCTCCCATATTTTTCCCGCTCTTTTCTGGGCTTGCTTGGTGAAGATTTTGAAAGTATAGAGAGATGGTTTTCTGTAGTGGAGATATTGCAACAATTGCTCACCTAACATGGAAGCACTTACTAACTAAAGAAAAATAGAAAGAACTCCTGTTAGGTGAGCACCTGATGTTCAAATGCAACCCATCCCTAAATATTATACCATGTACTTCCAGAGTTGTTGTTTATTTCACAGAACTTCAAACTCAAAAGGTAAGCACTTACAACCATGAAGCTGTATTTCTATGAGGTTTCAAGACATCTGAAATTCAAAACTGCAATGTTCAGCCAAAGGGTCTGCATCCCTGTTCTTGTCTGAGGCTGTTCCTGGTATGGGCACTGTGGAAGAAGTTCTAGCCTTTTTATCCCTTGAAAGTCCCTGAAGGCACCAAACCATTAAGAAGCTCCTCCCACATTTTTCCCGCTCTTTTCTGAGCTTGCTTGGTGAAGATTTTGAAAGTATAGAGAGATGGTTTTCTGTAGTGGAGATATTGCAACAATTGCTCACCTAACATGGAAGCACTTACTAACTAAAGAAAAATAGAAAGAACTCCTGTTAGGTGAGCACCTGATGTTCAAATGCAACCCATCCCTAAATATTATACCATGTACTTCCAGAGTTGTTGTTTATTTCACAGAACTTCAAACTCAAAAGGTAAGCACTTACAACCATGAAGCTGTATTTCTATGAGGTTTCAAGATATCTGAAATTCAAAACTGCAATGTTCAGCCAGTTGGCCTTCATCAGTGTTCTCATCCGAGGCCGTTCCTGCTATGGGCACTGTGGAAGAAGTGCCCACCTTTTTATGCCTTGAAAGGCACCTAACATAGAAGCACTTACTAACTAAAGAAAAATAGAAAGAACTCCTGTTAGGTGAACACCTGATGATCAAATGCAATCCATCCCTAAATAGTATACCATGTACTTCCAGAGTTGTTGTTTATTTCACAGAACAGCAACCTCAAAAGGGAAGCACTTACACATATATAAAACGCAGGTGCCAACCTTGAAGCTGTATTTCTGTGAGGTTCCAAGACATCTGAAATTCAAAACTGCAATGTTCAGCCATTGGGTCTGCATCCCTGTTCTTGTCTGAGGCTGTTCCTGTTATGGGCACTGTGGAAGAAGTGCTCGCCTTTTTATCCCTTGAAAGGCCCTGAAGGCACCAAAACATTAAGTAGCTCCTCCCACATTTTTCCCGCTCTTTTCTGAGCTTGATTGGTGAAGATTTTGAAAGTATAGAGAGATGGTTTTCTGTAGTGGGGATATTGCAACAATTGCTCACCTAACATGGAAGCACTTACTAACTAAAGAAAAATAGAAAGAACTCCTGTTAGGTGAACACCTGATGCTCAAATGTAATCCATCCCTAAATATTATACCATGTACTTCCAGAGTTGTTGTTTATTTCACAGAACTTCAAACTCAAAAGGTAAGCACTTACAAGCTTGAAGCTGTATTTCTATGAGGTTTCAAGACATCTGAAATACAAAACTGCAATGTTCAGCCAAAGGGTCTGCATCCCTGTTCTTGTCTGAGGCTGTTCCTGGTATGGGCACTGTGGAAGAAGTTCTAGCCTTTTTATCCCTTGAAAGTCCCTGAAGGCACCAAACCATTAAGAAGCTCCTCCCACATTTTTCCCGCTCTTTTCTGAGCTTGCTTGGTGAAGATTTTGAAAGTATAGAGAGATGGTTTTCTGTAGTGGAGATATTGCAACAATTGCTCACCTAACATGGAAGCACTTACTAACTAAAGAAAAATAGAAATAACTCCTGTTAGGTGAGCACCTGATGTTCAAATGCAATCCATCCTAAATATTATAACATACACTTCCAAAATTGCTGTTTAGTTCACAGAACTTCAACCTCAAAAGGGAAGCACTTACACATATATAAAACGCAGGTGCCAACCTTGAAGCTGTATTTCTGTGAGGTTCCAAGACATCTGAAATTCAAAACTGCAATGTTCAGCCAGTGGGTCTGCATCCCTGTTCTTGTCTGAGGCTGTTCCTGTTATGGGCACTGTGGAAGAAGTGCTCGCCTTTTATCCCTTGAAAGGCCCTGAAGGCACCAAAACATTAAGTAGCTCCTCCCACATTTTTCCCGCTCTTTTCTGAGCTTGATTGGTGAAGATTTTGAAAGTATAGAGAGATGGTTTTCTGTAGTGGGGATATTGCAACAATTGCTCACCTAACATGGAAGCACTTACTAACTAAAGAAAAATAGAAAGAACTCCTGTTAGGTGAGCACCTGATGCTCAAATGCAATTATTCTCTAAATATTATAACATACACTTCCAGAGCTGTTGTTTAGTTAACAGAGTTGTTGTTTATTTCACAGAACTTCAAACTCAAAAGGTAAGCACTTACAAGCTTGAAGCTGTATTTCTATGAGGTTTCAAGGCATCTGAAATTCAAAACTGCAATGTTCAGCCAAAGGGTCTGCATCCCTGTTCTTGTCAGAGGCTGTTTCTGGTATGGGCACTGTGGAAGAAGTGCCCACCTTTTTATCCCTTGAAAGGCCCTCAAGGCACCAAACCATTAAGTAGCTCCTCCCACATTTTTCCCGCTCTTTTCTGAGCTTGCTTGGTGAAGATTTTGAAAGTATAGAGAGATGGTTTTCTGTAGTGGAGATATTGCAACAATTGCTCACCTAACATGGAAGCACTTACTAACTAAAGAAAAATAGAAAGAACTCCTGTTAGGTGAGCACCTGATGTTCAAATGCAACCCATCCCTAAATATTATACCATGTACTTCCAGAGTTGTTGTTTATTTCACAGAACTTCAAACTCAAAAGGTAAGCACTTACAACCATGAAGCTGTATTTCTATGAGGTTTCAAGATATCTGAAATTCAAAACTGCAATGTTCAGCCAGTTGGCCTGCATCACTGTTCTCATCCGAGGCCGTTCCTGCTATGGGCACTGTGGAAGAAGTGCCCACCTTTTTATGCCTTGAAAGGCACTCAAGGCACCAAACCATTAAGTAGCTCCTCCCACATTTTTCCCGCTCTTTTCTGAGCTTGCTTGGTGAAGATTTTGAAAGTATAGAGAGATGCTTTTCTGTAGTGGGGATATTGCAACAATTGCTCACCTAACATGGAAGCACTTACTAACTAAAGAAAAATAGAAAGAACTCCTGTTAGGTGAGCACCTGATGCTCAAATGCAATTATTCTCTAAATATTATAACATACACTTCCAGAGCTGTTGTTTAGTTAACAGAACTTCAAACTCAAAAGGTAAGCACTTATAACCATGAAGCTGTATTTCTATGAGGTTTCAAGACATCTGAAATTCAAAACTGCAATGTTCAGCCAATGGGTCTGCATCCCTGTTCTTGTCTGAGGCTGTTACTGTTATGGGCACTGTGGAAGAAGTGCTCGCCTTTTTATCCCTTGAAAGGCCCTGAAGGCACCAAACCATTAAGAAGCTCCTCCCACATTTTTCCCGCTCTTTTCTGAGCTTGCTTGGTGAAGATTTTGAAAGTATAGAGAGATGGTTTTCTGTAGTGGAGATATTGCAACAATTGCTCACCTAACATGGAAGCACTTACTAACTAAAGACAAATAGAAAGAACTCCTGTTAGGTGAGCACCTGATGTTCAAATGCAACCCATCCCTAAATATTATACCATGTACTTCCAGAGTTGTTGTTTATTTCACAGAACTTCAAACTCAAAAGGTAAGCACTTACAACCATGAAGCTGTATTTCTATGAGGTTTCAAGATATCTGAAATTCAAAACTGCAATGTTCAGCCAGTTGGCCTGCATCACTGTTCTCATCCGAGGCCGTTCCTGCTATGGGCACTGTGGAAGAAATGCCCACCTTTTTATGCCTTGAAAGGCACTCAAGGCACCAAACCATTAAGTAGCTCCTCCCACATTTTTCCCGCTCTTTTCCGAGCTTGCTTGGTGAAGATTTTGAAAGTATAGAGAGATGGTTTTCTGTAGTGGGGATAGTGCAACAATTGCTCACCTAACATAGAAGCACTTACTAACTAAAGAAAAATAGAAAGAACTCCTGTTAGGTGAACACCTGATGATCAAATGCAATCCATCCCTAAATAGTATACCATGTACTTCCAGAGTTGTTGTTTATTTCACAGAACTTCAAACTCAAAAGGTAAGCACTTATAACCATGAAGCTGTATTTCTATGAGGTTTCAAGACATCTGAAATTCAAAACTGCAATGTTCAGCCAGTTGGCCTGCATCACTGTTGTCATCCGAGGCCGTTCCTGCTATGGGCACTGTGGAGAAGTGCCCACCTTTTTATCCCTTGAAAGGCCCTCAAGGCACCAGACCATTAAGTAGCTCCTCCCATATTTTTCCCGCTCTTTTCTGGGCTTGCTTGGTGAAGATTTTGAAAGTATAGAGAGATGGTTTTCTGTAGTGGAGATATTGCAACAATTGCTCACCTAACATGGAAGCACTTACTAACTAAAGAAAAATAGAAAGAACTCCTGTTAGGTGAGCACCTGATGTTCAAATGCAACCCATCCCTAAATATTATACCATGTACTTCCAGAGTTGTTGTTTATTTCACAGAACTTCAAACTCAAAAGGTAAGCACTTACAACCATGAAGCTGTATTTCTATGAGGTTTCAAGACATCTGAAATTCAAAACTGCAATGTTCAGCCAAAGGGTCTGCATCCCTGTTCTTGTCTGAGGCTGTTCCTGGTATGGGCACTGTGGAAGAAGTTCTAGCCTTTTTATCCCTTGAAAGTCCCTGAAGGCACCAAACCATTAAGAAGCTCCTCCCACATTTTTCCCGCTCTTTTCTGAGCTTGCTTGGTGAAGATTTTGAAAGTATAGAGAGATGGTTTTCTGTAGTGGAGATATTGCAACAATTGCTCACCTAACATGGAAGCACTTACTAACTAAAGAAAAATAGAAAGAACTCCTGTTAGGTGAGCACCTGATGTTCAAATGCAACCCATCCCTAAATATTATACCATGTACTTCCAGAGTTGTTGTTTATTTCACAGAACTTCAAACTCAAAAGGTAAGCACTTACAACCATGAAGCTGTATTTCTATGAGGTTTCAAGATATCTGAAATTCAAAACTGCAATGTTCAGCCAGTTGGCCTTCATCAGTGTTCTCATCCGAGGCCGTTCCTGCTATGGGCACTGTGGAAGAAGTGCCCACCTTTTTATGCCTTGAAAGGCACCTAACATAGAAGCACTTACTAACTAAAGAAAAATAGAAAGAACTCCTGTTAGGTGAACACCTGATGATCAAATGCAATCCATCCCTAAATAGTATACCATGTACTTCCAGAGTTGTTGTTTATTTCACAGAACAGCAACCTCAAAAGGGAAGCACTTACACATATATAAAACGCAGGTGCCAACCTTGAAGCTGTATTTCTGTGAGGTTCCAAGACATCTGAAATTCAAAACTGCAATGTTCAGCCATTGGGTCTGCATCCCTGTTCTTGTCTGAGGCTGTTCCTGTTATGGGCACTGTGGAAGAAGTGCTCGCCTTTTTATCCCTTGAAAGGCCCTGAAGGCACCAAAACATTAAGTAGCTCCTCCCACATTTTTCCCGCTCTTTTCTGAGCTTGATTGGTGAAGATTTTGAAAGTATAGAGAGATGGTTTTCTGTAGTGGGGATATTGCAACAATTGCTCACCTAACATGGAAGCACTTACTAACTAAAGAAAAATAGAAAGAACTCCTGTTAGGTGAACACCTGATGCTCAAATGTAATCCATCCCTAAATATTATACCATGTACTTCCAGAGTTGTTGTTTATTTCACAGAACTTCAAACTCAAAAGGTAAGCACTTACAAGCTTGAAGCTGTATTTCTATGAGGTTTCAAGACATCTGAAATACAAAACTGCAATGTTCAGCCAAAGGGTCTGCATCCCTGTTCTTGTCTGAGGCTGTTCCTGGTATGGGCACTGTGGAAGAAGTTCTAGCCTTTTTATCCCTTGAAAGTCCCTGAAGGCACCAAACCATTAAGAAGCTCCTCCCACATTTTTCCCGCTCTTTTCTGAGCTTGCTTGGTGAAGATTTTGAAAGTATAGAGAGATGGTTTTCTGTAGTGGAGATATTGCAACAATTGCTCACCTAACATGGAAGCACTTACTAACTAAAGAAAAATAGAAATAACTCCTGTTAGGTGAGCACCTGATGTTCAAATGCAATCCATCCTAAATATTATAACATACACTTCCAAAATTGCTGTTTAGTTCACAGAACTTCAACCTCAAAAGGGAAGCACTTACACATATATAAAACGCAGGTGCCAACCTTGAAGCTGTATTTCTGTGAGGTTCCAAGACATCTGAAATTCAAAACTGCAATGTTCAGCCAGTGGGTCTGCATCCCTGTTCTTGTCTGAGGCTGTTCCTGTTATGGGCACTGTGGAAGAAGTGCTCGCCTTTTATCCCTTGAAAGGCCCTGAAGGCACCAAAACATTAAGTAGCTCCTCCCACATTTTTCCCGCTCTTTTCTGAGCTTGATTGGTGAAGATTTTGAAAGTATAGAGAGATGGTTTTCTGTAGTGGGGATATTGCAACAATTGCTCACCTAACATGGAAGCACTTACTAACTAAAGAAAAATAGAAAGAACTCCTGTTAGGTGAGCACCTGATGCTCAAATGCAATTATTCTCTAAATATTATAACATACACTTCCAGAGCTGTTGTTTAGTTAACAGAGTTGTTGTTTATTTCACAGAACTTCAAACTCAAAAGGTAAGCACTTACAAGCTTGAAGCTGTATTTCTATGAGGTTTCAAGGCATCTGAAATTCAAAACTGCAATGTTCAGCCAAAGGGTCTGCATCCCTGTTCTTGTCAGAGGCTGTTTCTGGTATGGGCACTGTGGAAGAAGTGCCCACCTTTTTATCCCTTGAAAGGCCCTCAAGGCACCAAACCATTAAGTAGCTCCTCCCACATTTTTCCCGCTCTTTTCTGAGCTTGCTTGGTGAAGATTTTGAAAGTATAGAGAGATGGTTTTCTGTAGTGGAGATATTGCAACAATTGCTCACCTAACATGGAAGCACTTACTAACTAAAGAAAAATAGAAAGAACTCCTGTTAGGTGAGCACCTGATGTTCAAATGCAACCCATCCCTAAATATTATACCATGTACTTCCAGAGTTGTTGTTTATTTCACAGAACTTCAAACTCAAAAGGTAAGCACTTACAACCATGAAGCTGTATTTCTATGAGGTTTCAAGATATCTGAAATTCAAAACTGCAATGTTCAGCCAGTTGGCCTGCATCACTGTTCTCATCCGAGGCCGTTCCTGCTATGGGCACTGTGGAAGAAGTGCCCACCTTTTTATGCCTTGAAAGGCACTCAAGGCACCAAACCATTAAGTAGCTCCTCCCACATTTTTCCCGCTCTTTTCTGAGCTTGCTTGGTGAAGATTTTGAAAGTATAGAGAGATGGTTTTCTGTAGTAGAGATATTGCAACAATTGCTCACCTAACATGGAAGCACTTACTAACTAAAGAAAAATAGAAAGAACTCCTGTTAGGTGAGCACCTGATGCTCAAATGCAATTATTCTCTAAATATTATAACATACACTTCCAGAGCTGTTGTTTAGTTAACAGAACTTCAACCTCAATAGGTAAGCACTTACAAGCTTGAAGCTGTATTTCTATGAGGTTTCAAGACATCTGAAATTCAAAACTGCAATGTTCAGCCAAAGGGTCTGCATCCCTGTTCTTGTCAGAGGCTGTTTCTGGTATGGGCACTGTGGAATAAGTGCTCGCCTTTTTATCCCTTGAAAGGCCCTGAAGGCACCAAACCATTAAGTAGCTCCTCCCACATTTTTCCCGCTCTTTTCTGAGCTTGCTTGGTGAAGATTTTGAAAGTATAGAGAGATGGTTTTCTGTAGTGGGGATATTGCAACAATTGCTCACCTAACATGGAAGCACTTACTAACTAAAGAAAAATAGAAAGAACTCCTGTTAGGTGAACACCTAATGCTCAAATGCAATCCATCCCTAAATATTATACCATGTACTTCCAGAGTTGTTGTTTATTTCACAGAACTTCAAACTCAAAAGGTAAGCACTTACAAGCTTGAAGCTGTATTTCTATGAGGTTTCAAGACATCTGAAATTCAAAACTGCAATGTTCAGCCAAAGGGTCTGCATCCCTGTTCTTGTCTGAGGCTGTTCCTGGTATGGGCACTGTGGAAGAAGTTCTAGCCTTTTTATCCCTTGAAAGTCCCTGAAGGCACCAAACCATTAAGAAGCTCCTCCCACATTTTTCCCGCTCTTTTCTGAGCTTGCTTGGTGAAGATTTTGAAAGTATAGAGAGATGGTTTTCTGTAGTGGAGATATTGCAACAATTGCTCACCTAACATGGAAGCACTTACTAACTAAAGAAAAATAGAAAGAACTCCTGTTAGGTGAGCACCTGATGTTCAAATGCAACCCATCCCTAAATATTATACCATGTACTTCCAGAGTTGTTGTTTATTTCACAGAACTTCAAACTCAAAAGGTAAGCACTTACAACCATGAAGCTGTATTTCTATGAGGTTTCAAGATATCTGAAATTCAAAACTGCAATGTTCAGCCAGTTGGCCTGCATCACTGTTCTCATCCGAGGCCGTTCCTGCTATGGGCACTGTGGAAGAAGTGCCCACCTTTTTATGCCTTGAAAGGCACTCAAGGCACCAAACCATTAAGTAGCTCCTCCCACATTTTTCCCGCTCTTTTCCGAGCTTGCTTGGTGAAGATTTTGAAAGTATAGAGAGATGGTTTTCTGTAGTGGGGATAGTGCAACAATTGCTCACCTAACATAGAAGCACTTACTAACTAAAGAAAAATAGAAAGAACTCCTGTTAGGTGAACACCTGATGATCAAATGCAATCCATCCCTAAATAGTATACCATGTACTTCCAGAGTTGTTGTTTATTTCACAGAACTTCAAACTCAAAAGGTAAGCACTTATAACCATGAAGCTGTATTTCTATGAGGTTTCAAGACATCTGAAATTCAAAACTGCAATGTTCAGCCAATGGGTCTGCATCCCTGTTCTTGTCAGAGGCTGTTTCTGGTATGGGCACTGTGGAATAAGTGCTCGCCTTTTTATCCCTTGAAAGGCCCTGAAGGCACCAAACCATTAAGTAGCTCCTCCCACATTTTTCCCGCTCTTTTCTGAGCTTGCTTGGTGAAGATTTTGAAAGTATAGAGAGATGCTTTTCTGTAGTGGGGATATTGCAACAATTGCTCACCTAACATGGAAGCACTTACTAACTAAAGAAAAATAGAAAGAACTCCTGTTAGGTGAGCACCTGATGCTCAAATGCAATTATTCTCTAAATATTATAACATACACTTCCAGAGCTGTTGTTTAGTTAACAGAACTTCAAACTCAAAAGGTAAGCACTTATAACCATGAAGCTGTATTTCTATGAGGTTTCAAGACATCTGAAATTCAAAACTGCAATGTTCAGCCAATGGGTCTGCATCCCTGTTCTTGTCTGAGGCTGTTACTGTTATGGGCACTGTGGAAGAAGTGCTCGCCTTTTTATCCCTTGAAAGGCCCTGAAGGCACCAAACCATTAAGAAGCTCCTCCCACATTTTTCCCACTCTTTTCTGAGCTTGCTTGGTGAAGATTTTGAAAGTATAGAGAGATGGTTTTCTGTAGTGGAGATATTGCAACAATTGCTCACCTAACATGGAAGCACTTACTAACTAAAGACAAATAGAAAGAACTCCTGTTAGGTGAGCACCTGATGTTCAAATGCAACCCATCCCTAAATATTATACCATGTACTTCCAGAGTTGTTGTTTATTTCACAGAACTTCAAACTCAAAAGGTAAGCACTTACAACCATGAAGCTGTATTTCTATGAGGTTTCAAGATATCTGAAATTCAAAACTGCAATGTTCAGCCAGTTGGCCTGCATCACTGTTCTCATCCGAGGCCGTTCCTGCTATGGGCACTGTGGAAGAAATGCCCACCTTTTTATGCCTTGAAAGGCACTCAAGGCACCAAACCATTAAGTAGCTCCTCCCACATTTTTCCCGCTCTTTTCCGAGCTTGCTTGGTGAAGATTTTGAAAGTATAGAGAGATGGTTTTCTGTAGTGGGGATAGTGCAACAATTGCTCACCTAACATAGAAGCACTTACTAACTAAAGAAAAATAGAAAGAACTCCTGTTAGGTGAACACCTGATGATCAAATGCAATCCATCCCTAAATAGTATACCATGTACTTCCAGAGTTGTTGTTTATTTCACAGAACTTCAAACTCAAAAGGTAAGCACTTATAACCATGAAGCTGTATTTCTATGAGGTTTCAAGACATCTGAAATTCAAAACTGCAATGTTCAGCCAGTTGGCCTGCATCACTGTTGTCATCCGAGGCCGTTCCTGCTATGGGCACTGTGGAGAAGTGCCCACCTTTTTATCCCTTGAAAGGCCCTCAAGGCACCAGACCATTAAGTAGCTCCTCCCATATTTTTCCCGCTCTTTTCTGGGCTTGCTTGGTGAAGATTTTGAAAGTATAGAGAGATGGTTTTCTGTAGTGGAGATATTGCAACAATTGCTCACCTAACATGGAAGCACTTACTAACTAAAGAAAAATAGAAAGAACTCCTGTTAGGTGAACACCTGATGCTCAAATGCAATCCATCCCTAAATATTATACCATGTACTTCCAGAGTTGTTGTTTATTTCACAGAACTTCAAACTCAAAAGGTAAGCACTTACAAGCCTGAAGCTGTATTTCTATGAGGTTTCAAGGCATCTGAAATTCAAAACTGCAATGTTCAGCCAAAGGGTCTGCATCCCTGTTCTTGTCAGAGGCTGTTTCTGGTATGGGCACTGTGGAATAAGTGCTCGCCTTTTTATCCCTTGAAAGGCCCTGAAGGCACCAAACCATTAAGTAGCTCCTCCCACATTTTTCCCGCTCTTTTCTGAGCTTGCTTGGTGAAGATTTTGAAAGTATAGAGAGATGGTTTTCTGTAGTGGGGATATTGCAACAATTGCTCACCTAACATGGAAGCACTTACTAACTAAAGAAAAATAGAAAGAACTCCTGTTAGGTGAGCACCTGATGTTCAAATGCAATCCATCCTAAATATTATAACAGACACTTCCAAAGTTGCTGTTTAGTTCACAGAACTTCAACCTCAAAAGGTAAGCACTTATAACCATGAAGCTGTATTTCTATGAGGTTTCAAGACATCTGAAATTCAAAACTGCAATGTTCAGCCAAAGGGTCTGCATCCCTGTTCTTGTCTGAGGCTGTTCCTGGTATGGGCACTGTGGAAGAAGTTCTAGCCTTTTTATCCCTTGAAAGTCCCTGAAGGCACCAAACCATTAAGAAGCTCCTCCCACATTTTTCCCGCTCTTTTCTGAGCTTGCTTGGTGAAGATTTTGAAAGTATAGAGAGATGGTTTTCTGTAGTGGAGATATTGCAACAATTGCTCACCTAACATGGAAGCACTTACTAACTAAAGAAAAATAGAAATAACTCCTGTTAGGTGAGCACCTGATGTTCAAATGCAATCCATCCTAAATATTACAACATACACTTCCAAAATTGCTGTTTAGTTCACAGAACTTCAACCTCAAAAGGGAAGCACTTACACATATATAAAACGCAGGTGCCAACCTTGAAGCTGTATTTCTGTGAGGTTCCAAGACATCTGAAATTCAAAACTGCAATGTTCAGCCATTGGGTCTGCATCCCTGTTCTTGTCTGAGGCTGTTCCTGTTATGGGCACTGTGGAAGAAGTGCTCGCCTTTTTATCCCTTGAAAGGCCCTGAAGGCACCAAAACATTAAGTAGCTCCTCCCACATTTTTCCCGCTCTTTTCTGAGCTTGATTGGTGAAGATTTTGAAAGTATAGAGAGATGGTTTTCTGTAGTGGGGATATTGCAACAATTGCTCACCTAACATGGAAGCACTTACTAACTAAAGAAAAATAGAAAGAACTCCTGTTAGGTGAACACCTGATGCTCAAATGTAATCCATCCCTAAATATTATACCATGTACTTCCAGAGTTGTTGTTTATTTCACAGAACTTCAAACTCAAAAGGTAAGCACTTACAAGCTTGAAGCTGTATTTCTATGAGGTTTCAAGACATCTGAAATACAAAACTGCAATGTTCAGCCAAAGGGTCTGCATCCCTGTTCTTGTCTGAGGCTGTTCCTGGTATGGGCACTGTGGAAGAAGTTCTAGCCTTTTTATCCCTTGAAAGTCCCTGAAGGCACCAAACCATTAAGAAGCTCCTCCCACATTTTTCCCGCTCTTTTCTGAGCTTGCTTGGTGAAGATTTTGAAAGTATAGAGAGATGGTTTTCTGTAGTGGAGATATTGCAACAATTGCTCACCTAACATGGAAGCACTTACTAACTAAAGAAAAATAGAAATAACTCCTGTTAGGTGAGCACCTGATGTTCAAATGCAATCCATCCTAAATATTATAACATACACTTCCAAAATTGCTGTTTAGTTCACAGAACTTCAACCTCAAAAGGGAAGCACTTACACATATATAAAACGCAGGTGCCAACCTTGAAGCTGTATTTCTGTGAGGTTCCAAGACATCTGAAATTCAAAACTGCAATGTTCAGCCAGTGGGTCTGCATCCCTGTTCTTGTCTGAGGCTGTTCCTGTTATGGGCACTGTGGAAGAAGTGCTCGCCTTTTTATCCCTTGAAAGGCCCTGAAGGCACCAAAACATTAAGTAGCTCCTCCCACATTTTTCCCGCTCTTTTCTGAGCTTGATTGGTGAAGATTTTGAAAGTATAGAGAGATGGTTTTCTGTAGTGGGGATATTGCAACAATTGCTCACCTAACATGGAAGCACTTACTAACTAAAGAAAAATAGAAAGAACTCCTGTTAGGTGAGCACCTGATGCTCAAATGCAATTATTCTCTAAATATTATAACATACACTTCCAGAGCTGTTGTTTAGTTAACAGAGTTGTTGTTTATTTCACAGAACTTCAAACTCAAAAGGTAAGCACTTACAAGCTTGAAGCTGTATTTCTATGAGGTTTCAAGGCATCTGAAATTCAAAACTGCAATGTTCAGCCAAAGGGTCTGCATCCCTGTTCTTGTCAGAGGCTGTTTCTGGTATGGGCACTGTGGAAGAAGTGCCCACCTTTTTATCCCTTGAAAGGCCCTCAAGGCACCAAACCATTAAGTAGCTCCTCCCACATTTTTCCCGCTCTTTTCCGAGCTTGCTTGGTGAAGATTTTGAAAGTATAGAGAGATGGTTTTCTGTAGTGGGGATAGTGCAACAATTGCTCACCTAACATAGAAGCACTTACTAACTAAAGAAAAATAGAAAGAACTCCTGTTAGGTGAACACCTGATGCTCAAATGCAATCCATCCCTAAATAGTATACCATGTACTTCCAGAGTTGTTGTTTATTTCACAGAACTTCAAACTCAAAAGGTAAGCACTTATAACCATGAAGCTGTATTTCTATGAGGTTTCAAGACATCTGAAATTCAAAACTGCAATGTTCAGCCAGTTGGCCTGCATCACTGTTGTCATCCGAGGCCGTTCCTGCTATGGGCACTGTGGAGAAGGGCCCACCTTTTTATCCATTGAAAGGCCCTGAAGGCACCAAACCATTAAGAAGCTCCTCCCACATTTTTCCCGCTCTTTTCTGAGCTTGCTTGGTGAAGATTTTGAAAGTATAGAGAGATGGTTTTCTGTAGTGGAGATATTGCAACAATTGCTCACCTAACATGGAAGCACTTACTAACTAAAGACAAATAGAAAGAACTCCTGTTAGGTGAGCACCTGATGTTCAAATGCAACCCATCCCTAAATATTATACCATGTACTTCCAGAGTTGTTGTTTATTTCACAGAACTTCAAACTCAAAAGGTAAGCACTTACAACCATGAAGCTGTATTTCTATGAGGTTTCAAGATATCTGAAATTCAAAACTGCAATGTTCAGCCAGTTGGCCTGCATCACTGTTCTCATCCGAGGCCGTTCCTGCTATGGGCACTGTGGAAGAAATGCCCACCTTTTTATGCCTTGAAAGGCCCTCAAGGCACCAAACCATTAAGTAGCTCCTCCCACATTTTTCCCGCTCTTTTCCGAGCTTGCTTGGTGAAGATTTTGAAAGTATAGAGAGATGGTTTTCTGTAGTGGGGATAGTGCAACAATTGCTCACCTAACATAGAAGCACTTACTAACTAAAGAAAAATAGAAAGAACTCCTGTTAGGTGAACACCTGATGCTCAAATGCAATCCATCCCTAAATAGTATACCATGTACTTCCAGAGTTGTTGTTTATTTCACAGAACTTCAAACTCAAAAGGTAAGCACTTATAACCATGAAGCTGTATTTCTATGAGGTTTCAAGACATCTGAAATTCAAAACTGCAATGTTCAGCCAGTTGGCCTGCATCACTGTTGTCATCCGAGGCCGTTCCTGCTATGGGCACTGTGGAGAAGGGCCCACCTTTTTATCCCTTGAAAGGCCCTCAAGGCACCAGACCATTAAGTAGCTCCTCCCACATTTTTCCCGCTCTTTTCTGAGGTTGCTTGGTGAAGATTTTGAAAGTATAGAGAGATGGTTTTCTGTAGTGGGGATATTGCAACAATTGCTCACCTAACATGGAAGCACTTACTAACTAAAGAAAAATAGAAAGAACTCCTGATAGGTGACCACCTGATGCTCAAATGCAATCCATCCCTAAATATTATACCATGTACTTCCAGAGTTGTTGTTTATTTCACAGAACTTCAAACTCAAAAGGTAAGCACTTACAAGCTTGAAGCTGTATTTCTATGAGGTTTCAAGGCATCTGAAATTCCAAACTGCAATGTTCAGCCAAAGGGTCTGCATCCCTGTTCTTGTCAGAGGCTGTTTCTGGTATGGGCACTGTGGAATAAGTGCTCGCCTTTTTATCCCTTGAAAGGCCCTGAAGGCACCAAACCATTAAGTAGCTCCTCCCACATTTTTCCCGCTCTTTTCTGAGCTTGCTTGGTGAAGATTTTGAAAGTATAGAGAGATGGTTTTCTGTAGTGGGGATATTGCAACAATTGCTCACCTAACATGGAAGCACTTACTAACTAAAGAAAAATAGAAAGAACTCCTGTTAGGTGAACACCTAATGCTCAAATGCAATCCATCCCTAAATATTATACCATGTACTTCCAGAGTTGTTGTTTATTTCACAGAACTTCAAACTCAAAAGGTAAGCACTTACAAGCTTGAAGCTGTATTTCTATGAGGTTTCAAGACATCTGAAATTCAAAACTGCAATGTTCAGCCAAAGGGTCTGCATCCCTGTTCTTGTCTGAGGCTGTTCCTGGTATGGGCACTGTGGAAGAAGTTCTAGCCTTTTTATCCCTTGAAAGTCCCTGAAGGCACCAAACCATTAAGAAGCTCCTCCCACATTTTTCCCGCTCTTTTCTGAGCTTGCTTGGTGAAGATTTTGAAAGTATAGAGAGATGGTTTTCTGTAGTGGAGATATTGCAACAATTGCTCACCTAACATGGAAGCACTTACTAACTAAAGAAAAATAGAAAGAACTCCTGTTAGGTGAGCACCTGATGTTCAAATGCAACCCATCCCTAAATATTATACCATGTACTTCCAGAGTTGTTGTTTATTTCACAGAACTTCAAACTCAAAAGGTAAGCACTTACAACCATGAAGCTGTATTTCTATGAGGTTTCAAGATATCTGAAATTCAAAACTGCAATGTTCAGCCAGTTGGCCTTCATCACTGTTCTCATCCGAGGCCGTTCCTGCTATGGGCACTGTGGAAGAAGTGCCCACCTTTTTATGCCTTGAAAGGCACCTAACATAGAAGCACTTACTAACTAAAGAAAAATAGAAAGAACTCCTGTTAGGTGAACACCTGATGATCAAATGCAATCCATCCCTAAATAGTATACCATGTACTTCCAGAGTTGTTGTTTATTTCACAGAACTGCAACCTCAAAAGGGAAGCACTTACACATATATAAAACGCAGGTGCCAACCTTGAAGCTGTATTTCTGTGAGGTTCCAAGACATCTGAAATTCAAAACTGCAATGTTCAGCCATTGGGTCTGCATCCCTGTTCTTGTCTGAGGCTGTTCCTGTTATGGGCACTGTGGAAGAAGTGCTCGCCTTTTTATCCCTTGAAAGGCCCTGAAGGCACCAAAACATTAAGTAGCTCCTCCCACATTTTTCCCGCTCTTTTCTGAGCTTGATTGGTGAAGATTTTGAAAGTATAGAGAGATGGTTTTCTGTAGTGGGGATATTGCAACAATTGCTCACCTAACATGGAAGCACTTACTAACTAAAGAAAAATAGAAAGAACTCCTGTTAGGTGAACACCTGATGCTCAAATGTAATCCATCCCTAAATATTATACCATGTACTTCCAGAGTTGTTGTTTATTTCACAGAACTTCAAACTCAAAAGGTAAGCACTTACAAGCTTGAAGCTGTATTTCTATGAGGTTTCAAGACATCTGAAATACAAAACTGCAATGTTCAGCCAAAGGGTCTGCATCCCTGTTCTTGTCTGAGGCTGTTCCTGGTATGGGCACTGTGGAAGAAGTTCTAGCCTTTTTATCCCTTGAAAGTCCCTGAAGGCACCAAACCATTAAGAAGCTCCTCCCACATTTTTCCCGCTCTTTTCTGAGCTTGCTTGGTGAAGATTTTGAAAGTATAGAGAGATGGTTTTCTGTAGTGGAGATATTGCAACAATTGCTCACCTAACATGGAAGCACTTACTAACTAAAGAAAAATAGAAATAACTCCTGTTAGGTGAGCACCTGATGTTCAAATGCAATCCATCCTAAATATTATAACATACACTTCCAAAATTGCTGTTTAGTTCACAGAACTTCAACCTCAAAAGGGAAGCACTTACACATATATAAAACGCAGGTGCCAACCTTGAAGCTGTATTTCTGTGAGGTTCCAAGACATCTGAAATTCAAAACTGCAATGTTCAGCCAGTGGGTCTGCATCCCTGTTCTTGTCTGAGGCTGTTCCTGTTATGGGCACTGTGGAAGAAGTGCTCGCCTTTTATCCCTTGAAAGGCCCTGAAGGCACCAAAACATTAAGTAGCTCCTCCCACATTTTTCCCGCTCTTTTCTGAGCTTGATTGGTGAAGATTTTGAAAGTATAGAGAGATGGTTTTCTGTAGTGGGGATATTGCAACAATTGCTCACCTAACATGGAAGCACTTACTAACTAAAGAAAAATAGAAAGAACTCCTGTTAGGTGAGCACCTGATGCTCAAATGCAATTATTCTCTAAATATTATAACATACACTTCCAGAGCTGTTGTTTAGTTAACAGAGTTGTTGTTTATTTCACAGAACCTCAAACTCAAAAGGTAAGCACTTACAAGCTTGAAGCTGTATTTCTATGAGGTTTCAAGGCATCTGAAATTCAAAACTGCAATGTTCAGCCAAAGGGTCTGCATCCCTGTTCTTGTCAGAGGCTGTTTCTGGTATGGGCACTGCGGAAGAAGTGCCCACCTTTTTATCCCTTGAAAGGCCCTCAAGGCACCAAACCATTAAGTAGCTCCTCCCACATTTTTCCCGCTCTTTTCTGAGCTTGCTTGGTGAAGATTTTGAAAGTATAGAGAGATGGTTTTCTGTAGTGGAGATATTGCAACAATTGCTCACCTAACATGGAAGCACTTACTAACTAAAGAAAAATAGAAAGAACTCCTGTTAGGTGAGCACCTGATGTTCAAATGCAACCCATCCCTAAATATTATACCATGTACTTCCAGAGTTGTTGTTTATTTCACAGAACTTCAAACTCAAAAGGTAAGCACTTACAACCATGAAGCTGTATTTCTATGAGGTTTCAAGATATCTGAAATTCAAAACTGCAATGTTCAGCCAGTTGGCCTGCATCACTGTTCTCATCCGAGGCCGTTCCTGCTATGGGCACTGTGGAAGAAGTGCCCACCTTTTTATGCCTTGAAAGGCACTCAAGGCACCAAACCATTAAGTAGCTCCTCCCACATTTTTCCCGCTCTTTTCTGAGCTTGCTTGGTGAAGATTTTGAAAGTATAGAGAGATGGTTTTCTGTAGTAGAGATATTGCAACAATTGCTCACCTAACATGGAAGCACTTACTAACTAAAGAAAAATAGAAAGAACTCCTGTTAGGTGAGCACCTGATGCTCAAATGCAATTATTCTCTAAATATTATAACATACACTTCCAGAGCTGTTGTTTAGTTAACAGAACTTCAACCTCAATAGGTAAGCACTTACAAGCTTGAAGCTGTATTTCTATGAGGTTTCAAGACATCTGAAATTCAAAACTGCAATGTTCAGCCAGTTGGCCTGCATCACTGTTCTCATCCGAGGCCGTTCCTGCTATGGGCACTGTGGAAGAAGTGCCCACCTTTTTACCCCTTGAAAGGCCCTCAGGCACCAAACCATTAAGTAGCTCCTCCCATATTTTTCCCGCTCTTTTCTGAGCTTGCTTGGTGAAGATTTTGAAAGTATAGAGAGATGGTTTTCTGTAGTGTGGATACTGCAACACTTGCTCACTTAACATGGAAGCACTTACTAACTAAAGAAAAATAGAAAGAACTCCTGTTAGGTGAGCACCTGATGTTCAAATGCAATCCATCCTAAATATTATAACATACACTTCCAAAGTTGCTGTTTAGTTCTCAGAACTTCAACCTCAAAAGGTAAGCACTTATAACCATGAAGCTATATTTCTATGAGGTTTCAAGACATCTGAAATTCAAAACTGCAATGTTCAGCCAATGGGTCTGCATCCCTGTTCTTGTCTGAGGCTGTTCCTGTTATGGGCACTGTGGAAGAAGTGCTCGCCTTTTTATCCCTTGAAAGGCCCTGAAGGCACCAAACCATTAAGTAGCTCCTCCCACATTTTTCCCGCTCTTTCTGAGCTTGCTTGGTGAAGATTTTGAAAGTATAGAGAGATGGTTTTCTGTAGTGGGGATATTGCAACAATTGCTCACCTAACATGGAAGCACTTACTAACTAAAGACAAATAGAAAGAACTCCTGTTAGGAGAACACCTGATGCTCAAATGTAATCCATCCCTAAATATTATACCATGTACTTCCAGAGTTGTTGTTTATTTCACAGAACTTCAAACTCAAAAGGTAAGCACTTACAAGCTTGAAGCTGTATTTCTATGAGGTTTCAAGACATCTGAAATTCAAAACTGCAATGTTCAGCCAAAGGGTCTGCATCCCTGTTCTTGTCTGAGGCTGTTCCTGGTATGGGCACTGTGGAAGAAGTTCTAGCCTTTTTATCCCTTGAAAGTCCCTGAAGGCACCAAACCATTAAGAAGCCCCTCCCACATTTTTCCCGCTCTTTTCTGAGCTTGCTTGGTGAAGATTTTGAAAGTATAGAGAGATGGTTTTCTGTAGTGGAGATATTGCAACAATTGCTCACCTAACATGGAAGCACTTACTAACTAAAGAAAAATAGAAATAACTCCTGTTAGGTGAGCACCTGATGTTCAAATGCAATCCATCCTAAATATTATAACATACACTTCCAAAATTGCTGTTTAGTTCACAGAACTTCAACCTCAAAAGGGAAGCACTTACACATATATAAAACGCAGGTGCCAACCTTGAAGCTGTATTTCTGTGAGGTTCCAAGACATCTGAAATTCAAAACTGCAATGTTCAGCCAGTGGGTCTGCATCCCTGTTCTTGTCTGAGGCTGTTCCTGTTATGGGCACTGTGGAAGAAGTGCTTGCCTTTTTATCCCTTGAAAGGCCCTGAAGGCACCAAAACATTAAGTAGCTCCTCCCACATTTTTCCCGCTCTTTTCTGAGCTTGATTGGTGAAGATTTTGAAAGTATAGAGAGATGGTTTTCTGTAGTGGGGATATTGCAACAATTGCTCACCTAACATGGAAGCACTTACTAACTAAAGAAAAATAGAAAGAACTCCTGTTAGGTGAGCACCTGATGCTCAAATGCAATTATTCTCTAAATATTATAACATACACTTCCAGAGCTGTTGTTTAGTTAACAGAGTTGTTGTTTATTTCACAGAACTTCAAACTCAAAAGGTAAGCACTTACAAGCTTGAAGCTGTATTTCTATGCGGTTTCAAGGCATCTGAAATTCAAAACTGCAATGTTCAGCCAAAGGGTCTGCATCCCTGTTCTTGTCAGAGGCTGTTTCTGGTATGGGCACTGTGGAAGAAGTGCCCACCTTTTTATCCCTTGAAAGGCCCTCAAGGCACCAAACCATTAAGTAGCTCCTCCCACATTTTTCCCTATCTTTTCCGAGCTTGCTTGGTGAAGATTTTGAAAGTATAGAGAGATGGTTTTCTGTAGTGGGGATAGTGCAACAATTGCTCACCTAACCTAGAAGCACTTACTAACTAAAGAAAAATAGAAAGAACTCCTATTAGGTGAACACCTGATGCTCAAATGCAATCCATCCCTAAATAGTATACCATGTACTTCCAGAGTTGTTGTTTATTTCACAGAACTTCAAACTCAAAAGGTAAGCACTTATAACCATGAAGCTGTATTTCTATGAGGTTTCAAGACATCTGAAATTCAAAACTGCAATGTTCAGCCAGTTGGCCTGCATCACTGTTGTCATCCGAGGCCGTTCCTGCTATGGGCACTGTGGAGAAGGGCCCACCTTTTTATCCCTTGAAAGGCCCTCAAGGCACCAGACCATTAAGTAGCTCCTCCCACATTTTTCCCGCTCTTTTCTGAGCTTGCTTGGTGAAGATTTTGAAAGTATAGAGAGATGGTTTTCTGTAGTGGGGATATTGCAACAATTGCTCACCTAACATGGAAGCACTTACTAACTAAAGAAAAATAGAAAGAACTCCTGTTAGGTGAGCACCTGATGCTCAAATGCAATCCATCCCTAAATATTATACCATGTACTTCCAGAGTTGTTGTTTATTTCACAGAACTTCAAACTCAAAAGGTAAGCACTTACAAGCTTGAAGCTGTATTTCTATGAGGTTTCAAGGCATCTGAAATTCAAAACTGCAATGTTCAGCCAAAGGGTCTGCATCCCTGTTCTTGTCAGAGGCTGTTTCTGGTATGGGCACTGTGGAATAAGTGCTCGCCTTTTTATCCCTTGAAAGGCCCTGAAGGCACCAAACCATTAAGTAGCTCCTCCCACATTTTTCCCGCTCTTTTCCGAGCTTGCTTGGTGAAGATTTTGAAAGTATAGAGAGATGGTTTTCTGTAGTGGGGATATTGCAACAATTGCTCACCTAACATGGAAGCACTTACTAACTAAAGAAAAATAGAAAGAACTCCTGTTAGGTGAACACCTAATGCTCAAATGCAATCCATCCCTAAATATTATACCATGTACTTCCAGAGTTGTTGTTTATTTCACAGAACTTCAAACTCAAAAGGTAAGCACTTACAAGCTTGAAGCTGTATTTCTATGAGGTTTCAAGACATCTGAAATTCAAAACTGCAATGTTCAGCCAAAGGGTCTGCATCCCTGTTCTTGTCTGAGGCTGTTCCTGGTATGGGCACTGTGGAAGAAGTTCTAGCCTTTTTATCCCTTGAAAGTCCCTGAAGGCACCAAACCATTAAGAAGCTCCTCCCACATTTTTTCCCGCTCTTTTCTGAGCTTGCTTGGTGAAGATTTTGAAAGTATAGAGAGATGGTTTTCTGTAGTGGAGATATTGCAACAATTGCTCACCTAACATGGAAGCACTTACTAACTAAAGAAAAATAGAAAGAACTCCTGTTAGGTGAGCACCTGATGTTCAAATGCAACCCATCCCTAAATATTATACCATGTACTTCCAGAGTTGTTGTTTATTTCACAGAACTTCAAACTCAAAAGGTAAGCACTTACAACCATGAAGCTGTATTTCTATGAGGTTTCAAGATATCTGAAATTCAAAACTGCAATGTTCAGCCAGTTGGCCTGCATCACTGTTCTCATCCGAGGCCGTTCCTGCTATGGGCACTGTGGAAGAAGTGCCCACCTTTTTATGCCTTGAAAGGCACTCAAGGCACCAAACCATTAAGTAGCTCCTCCCACATTTTTCCCGCTCTTTTCCGAGCTTGCTTGGTGAAGATTTTGAAAGTATAGAGAGATGGTTTTCTGTAGTGGGGATAGTGCAACAATTGCTCACCTAACATAGAAGCACTTACTAACTAAAGAAAAATAGAAAGAACTCCTGTTAGGTGAACACCTGATGATCAAATGCAATCCATCCCTAAATAGTATACCATGTACTTCCAGAGTTGTTGTTTATTTCACAGAACTTCAAACTCAAAAGGTAAGCACTTATAACCATGAAGCTGTATTTCTATGAGGTTTCAAGACATCTGAAATTCAAAACTGCAATGTTCAGCCAATGGGTCTGCATCCCTGTTCTTGTCAGAGGCTGTTTCTGGTATGGGCACTGTGGAATAAGTGCTTGCCTTTTTATCCCTTGAAAGGCCCTGAAGGCACCAAACCATTAAGTAGCTCCTCCCACATTTTTCCCGCTCTTTTCTGAGCTTGCTTGGTGAAGATTTTGAAAGTATAGAGAGATGCTTTTCTGTAGTGGGGATATTGCAACAATTGCTCACCTAACATGGAAGCACTTACTAACTAAAGAAAAATAGAAAGAACTCCTGTTAGGTGAGCACCTGATGCTCAAATGCAATTATTCTCTAAATATTATAACATACACTTCCAGAGCTGTTGTTTAGTTAACAGAACTTCAAACTCAAAAGGTAAGCACTTATAACCATGAAGCTGTATTTCTATGAGGTTTCAAGACATCTGAAATTCAAAACTGCAATGTTCAGCCAATGGGTCTGCATCCCTGTTCTTGTCAGAGGCTGTTACTGTTATGGGCACTGTGGAAGAAGTGCTCGCCTTTTTATCCCTTGAAAGGCCCTGAAGGCACCAAACCATTAAGAAGCTCCTCCCACATTTTTCCCGCTCTTTTCTGAGCTTGCTTGGTGAAGATTTTGAAAGTATAGAGAGATGGTTTTCTGTAGTGGAGATATTGCAACAATTGCTCACCTAACATGGAAGCACTTACTAACTAAAGACAAATAGAAAGAACTCCTGTTAGGTGAGCACCTGATGTTCAAATGCAACCCATCCCTAAATATTATACCATGTACTTCCAGAGTTGTTGTTTATTTCACAGAACTTCAAACTCAAAAGGTAAGCACTTACAACCATGAAGCTGTATTTCTATGAGGTTTCAAGATATCTGAAATTCAAAACTGCAATGTTCAGCCAGTTGGCCTGCATCACTGTTCTCATCCGAGGCCGTTCCTGCTATGGGCACTGTGGAAGAAATGCCCACCTTTTTATGCCTTGAAAGGCACTCAAGGCACCAAACCATTAAGTAGCTCCTCCCACATTTTTCCCGCTCTTTTCCGAGCTTGCTTGGTGAAGATTTTGAAAGTATAGAGAGATGGTTTTCTGTAGTGGGGATAGTGCAACAATTGCTCACCTAACATAGAAGCACTTACTAACTAAAGAAAAATAGAAAGAACTCCTGTTAGGTGAACACCTGATGATCAAATGCAATCCATCCCTAAATAGTATACCATGTACTTCCAGAGTTGTTGTTTATTTCACAGAACTTCAAACTCAAAAGGTAAGCACTTATAACCATGAAGCTGTATTTCTATGAGGTTTCAAGACATCTGAAATTCAAAACTGCAATGTTCAGCCAGTTGGCCTGCATCACTGTTGTCATCCGAGGCCGTTCCTGCTATGGGCACTGTGGAGAAGTGCCCACCTTTTTATCCCTTGAAAGGCCCTCAAGGCACCAGACCATTAAGTAGCTCCTCCCATATTTTTCCCGCTCTTTTCTGGGCTTGCTTGGTGAAGATTTTGAAAGTATAGAGAGATGGTTTTCTGTAGTGGAGATATTGCAACAATTGCTCACCTAACATGGAAGCACTTACTAACTAAAGAAAAATAGAAAGAACTCCTGTTAGGTGAACACCTGATGCTCAAATGCAATCCATCCCTAAATATTATACCATGTACTTCCAGAGTTGTTGTTTATTTCACAGAACTTCAAACTCAAAAGGTAAGCACTTACAAGCCTGAAGCTGTATTTCTATGAGGTTTCAAGGCATCTGAAATTCAAAACTGCAATGTTCAGCCAAAGGGTCTGCATCCCTGTTCTTGTCAGAGGCTGTTTCTGGTATGGGCACTGTGGAATAAGTGCTCGCCTTTTTATCCCTTGAAAGGCCCTGAAGGCACCAAACCATTAAGTAGCTCCTCCCACATTTTTCCCGCTCTTTTCTGAGCTTGCTTGGTGAAGATTTTGAAAGTATAGAGAGATGGTTTTCTGTAGTGGGGATATTGCAACAATTGCTCACCTAACATGGAAGCACTTACTAACTAAAGAAAAATAGAAAGAACTCCTGTTAGGTGAGCACCTGATGTTCAAATGCAATCCATCCTAAATATTATAACATACACTTCCAAAGTTGCTGTTTAGTTCACAGAACTTCAACCTCAAAAGGTAAGCACTTATAACCATGAAGCTGTATTTCTATGAGGTTTCAAGACATCTGAAATTCAAAACTGCAATGTTCAGCCAAAGGGTCTGCATCCCTGTTCTTGTCTGAGGCTGTTCCTGGTATGGGCACTGTGGAAGAAGTTCTAGCCTTTTTATCCCTTGAAAGTCCCTGAAGGCACCAAACCATTAAGAAGCTCCTCCCACATTTTTCCCGCTCTTTTCTGAGCTTGCTTGGTGAAGATTTTGAAAGTATAGAGAGATGGTTTTCTGTAGTGGGGATATTGCAACAATTGCTCACCTAACATGGAAGCACTTACTAACTAAAGACAAATAGAAAGAACTCCTGTTAGGAGAACACCTGATGCTCAAATGTAATCCATCCCTAAATATTATACCATGTACTTCCAGAGTTGTTGTTTATTTCACAGAACTTCAAACTCAAAAGGTAAGCACTTACAAGCTTGAAGCTGTATTTCTATGAGGTTTCAAGACATCTGAAATTCAAAACTGCAATGTTCAGCCAAAGGGTCTGCATCCCTGTTCTTGTCTGAGGCTGTTCCTGGTATGGGCACTGTGGAAGAAGTTCTAGCCTTTTTATCCCTTGAAAGTCCCTGAAGGCACCAAACCATTAAGAAGCCCCTCCCACATTTTTCCCGCTCTTTTCTGAGCTTGCTTGGTGAAGATTTTGAAAGTATAGAGAGATGGTTTTCTGTAGTGGAGATATTGCAACAATTGCTCACCTAACATGGAAGCACTTACTAACTAAAGAAAAATAGAAATAACTCCTGTTAGGTGAGCACCTGATGTTCAAATGCAATCCATCCTAAATATTATAACATACACTTCCAAAATTGCTGTTTAGTTCACAGAACTTCAACCTCAAAAGGGAAGCACTTACACATATATAAAACGCAGGTGCCAACCTTGAAGCTGTATTTCTGTGAGGTTCCAAGACATCTGAAATTCAAAACTGCAATGTTCAGCCAGTGGGTCTGCATCCCTGTTCTTGTCTGAGGCTGTTCCTGTTATGGGCACTGTGGAAGAAGTGCTTGCCTTTTTATCCCTTGAAAGGCCCTGAAGGCACCAAAACATTAAGTAGCTCCTCCCACATTTTTCCCGCTCTTTTCTGAGCTTGATTGGTGAAGATTTTGAAAGTATAGAGAGATGGTTTTCTGTAGTGGGGATATTGCAACAATTGCTCACCTAACATGGAAGCACTTACTAACTAAAGAAAAATAGAAAGAACTCCTGTTAGGTGAGCACCTGATGCTCAAATGCAATTATTCTCTAAATATTATAACATACACTTCCAGAGCTGTTGTTTAGTTAACAGAGTTGTTGTTTATTTCACAGAACTTCAAACTCAAAAGGTAAGCACTTACAAGCTTGAAGCTGTATTTCTATGCGGTTTCAAGGCATCTGAAATTCAAAACTGCAATGTTCAGCCAAAGGGTCTGCATCCCTGTTCTTGTCAGAGGCTGTTTCTGGTATGGGCACTGTGGAAGAAGTGCCCACCTTTTTATCCCTTGAAAGGCCCTCAAGGCACCAAACCATTAAGTAGCTCCTCCCACATTTTTCCCTATCTTTTCCGAGCTTGCTTGGTGAAGATTTTGAAAGTATAGAGAGATGGTTTTCTGTAGTGGGGATAGTGCAACAATTGCTCACCTAACCTAGAAGCACTTACTAACTAAAGAAAAATAGAAAGAACTCCTATTAGGTGAACACCTGATGCTCAAATGCAATCCATCCCTAAATAGTATACCATGTACTTCCAGAGTTGTTGTTTATTTCACAGAACTTCAAACTCAAAAGGTAAGCACTTATAACCATGAAGCTGTATTTCTATGAGGTTTCAAGACATCTGAAATTCAAAACTGCAATGTTCAGCCAGTTGGCCTGCATCACTGTTGTCATCCGAGGCCGTTCCTGCTATGGGCACTGTGGAGAAGGGCCCACCTTTTTATCCCTTGAAAGGCCCTCAAGGCACCAGACCATTAAGTAGCTCCTCCCACATTTTTCCCGCTCTTTTCTGAGCTTGCTTGGTGAAGATTTTGAAAGTATAGAGAGATGGTTTTCTGTAGTGGGGATATTGCAACAATTGCTCACCTAACATGGAAGCACTTACTAACTAAAGAAAAATAGAAAGAACTCCTGTTAGGTGAGCACCTGATGCTCAAATGCAATCCATCCCTAAATATTATACCATGTACTTCCAGAGTTGTTGTTTATTTCACAGAACTTCAAACTCAAAAGGTAAGCACTTACAAGCTTGAAGCTGTATTTCTATGAGGTTTCAAGGCATCTGAAATTCAAAACTGCAATGTTCAGCCAAAGGGTCTGCATCCCTGTTCTTGTCAGAGGCTGTTTCTGGTATGGGCACTGTGGAATAAGTGCTCGCCTTTTTATCCCTTGAAAGGCCCTGAAGGCACCAAACCATTAAGTAGCTCCTCCCACATTTTTCCCGCTCTTTTCCGAGCTTGCTTGGTGAAGATTTTGAAAGTATAGAGAGATGGTTTTCTGTAGTGGGGATATTGCAACAATTGCTCACCTAACATGGAAGCACTTACTAACTAAAGAAAAATAGAAAGAACTCCTGTTAGGTGAACACCTAATGCTCAAATGCAATCCATCCCTAAATATTATACCATGTACTTCCAGAGTTGTTGTTTATTTCACAGAACTTCAAACTCAAAAGGTAAGCACTTACAAGCTTGAAGCTGTATTTCTATGAGGTTTCAAGACATCTGAAATTCAAAACTGCAATGTTCAGCCAAAGGGTCTGCATCCCTGTTCTTGTCTGAGGCTGTTCCTGGTATGGGCACTGTGGAAGAAGTTCTAGCCTTTTTATCCCTTGAAAGTCCCTGAAGGCACCAAACCATTAAGAAGCTCCTCCCACATTTTTTCCCGCTCTTTTCTGAGCTTGCTTGGTGAAGATTTTGAAAGTATAGAGAGATGGTTTTCTGTAGTGGAGATATTGCAACAATTGCTCACCTAACATGGAAGCACTTACTAACTAAAGAAAAATAGAAAGAACTCCTGTTAGGTGAGCACCTGATGTTCAAATGCAACCCATCCCTAAATATTATACCATGTACTTCCAGAGTTGTTGTTTATTTCACAGAACTTCAAACTCAAAAGGTAAGCACTTACAACCATGAAGCTGTATTTCTATGAGGTTTCAAGATATCTGAAATTCAAAACTGCAATGTTCAGCCAGTTGGCCTGCATCACTGTTCTCATCCGAGGCCGTTCCTGCTATGGGCACTGTGGAAGAAGTGCCCACCTTTTTATGCCTTGAAAGGCACTCAAGGCACCAAACCATTAAGTAGCTCCTCCCACATTTTTCCCGCTCTTTTCCGAGCTTGCTTGGTGAAGATTTTGAAAGTATAGAGAGATGGTTTTCTGTAGTGGGGATAGTGCAACAATTGCTCACCTAACATAGAAGCACTTACTAACTAAAGAAAAATAGAAAGAACTCCTGTTAGGTGAACACCTGATGATCAAATGCAATCCATCCCTAAATAGTATACCATGTACTTCCAGAGTTGTTGTTTATTTCACAGAACTTCAAACTCAAAAGGTAAGCACTTATAACCATGAAGCTGTATTTCTATGAGGTTTCAAGACATCTGAAATTCAAAACTGCAATGTTCAGCCAATGGGTCTGCATCCCTGTTCTTGTCAGAGGCTGTTTCTGGTATGGGCACTGTGGAATAAGTGCTTGCCTTTTTATCCCTTGAAAGGCCCTGAAGGCACCAAACCATTAAGTAGCTCCTCCCACATTTTTCCCGCTCTTTTCTGAGCTTGCTTGGTGAAGATTTTGAAAGTATAGAGAGATGCTTTTCTGTAGTGGGGATATTGCAACAATTGCTCACCTAACATGGAAGCACTTACTAACTAAAGAAAAATAGAAAGAACTCCTGTTAGGTGAGCACCTGATGCTCAAATGCAATTATTCTCTAAATATTATAACATACACTTCCAGAGCTGTTGTTTAGTTAACAGAACTTCAAACTCAAAAGGTAAGCACTTATAACCATGAAGCTGTATTTCTATGAGGTTTCAAGACATCTGAAATTCAAAACTGCAATGTTCAGCCAATGGGTCTGCATCCCTGTTCTTGTCAGAGGCTGTTACTGTTATGGGCACTGTGGAAGAAGTGCTCGCCTTTTTATCCCTTGAAAGGCCCTGAAGGCACCAAACCATTAAGAAGCTCCTCCCACATTTTTCCCGCTCTTTTCTGAGCTTGCTTGGTGAAGATTTTGAAAGTATAGAGAGATGGTTTTCTGTAGTGGAGATATTGCAACAATTGCTCACCTAACATGGAAGCACTTACTAACTAAAGACAAATAGAAAGAACTCCTGTTAGGTGAGCACCTGATGTTCAAATGCAACCCATCCCTAAATATTATACCATGTACTTCCAGAGTTGTTGTTTATTTCACAGAACTTCAAACTCAAAAGGTAAGCACTTACAACCATGAAGCTGTATTTCTATGAGGTTTCAAGATATCTGAAATTCAAAACTGCAATGTTCAGCCAGTTGGCCTGCATCACTGTTCTCATCCGAGGCCGTTCCTGCTATGGGCACTGTGGAAGAAATGCCCACCTTTTTATGCCTTGAAAGGCACTCAAGGCACCAAACCATTAAGTAGCTCCTCCCACATTTTTCCCGCTCTTTTCCGAGCTTGCTTGGTGAAGATTTTGAAAGTATAGAGAGATGGTTTTCTGTAGTGGGGATAGTGCAACAATTGCTCACCTAACATAGAAGCACTTACTAACTAAAGAAAAATAGAAAGAACTCCTGTTAGGTGAACACCTGATGATCAAATGCAATCCATCCCTAAATAGTATACCATGTACTTCCAGAGTTGTTGTTTATTTCACAGAACTTCAAACTCAAAAGGTAAGCACTTATAACCATGAAGCTGTATTTCTATGAGGTTTCAAGACATCTGAAATTCAAAACTGCAATGTTCAGCCAGTTGGCCTGCATCACTGTTGTCATCCGAGGCCGTTCCTGCTATGGGCACTGTGGAGAAGTGCCCACCTTTTTATCCCTTGAAAGGCCCTCAAGGCACCAGACCATTAAGTAGCTCCTCCCATATTTTTCCCGCTCTTTTCTGGGCTTGCTTGGTGAAGATTTTGAAAGTATAGAGAGATGGTTTTCTGTAGTGGAGATATTGCAACAATTGCTCACCTAACATGGAAGCACTTACTAACTAAAGAAAAATAGAAAGAACTCCTGTTAGGTGAACACCTGATGCTCAAATGCAATCCATCCCTAAATATTATACCATGTACTTCCAGAGTTGTTGTTTATTTCACAGAACTTCAAACTCAAAAGGTAAGCACTTACAAGCCTGAAGCTGTATTTCTATGAGGTTTCAAGGCATCTGAAATTCAAAACTGCAATGTTCAGCCAAAGGGTCTGCATCCCTGTTCTTGTCAGAGGCTGTTTCTGGTATGGGCACTGTGGAATAAGTGCTCGCCTTTTTATCCCTTGAAAGGCCCTGAAGGCACCAAACCATTAAGTAGCTCCTCCCACATTTTTCCCGCTCTTTTCTGAGCTTGCTTGGTGAAGATTTTGAAAGTATAGAGAGATGGTTTTCTGTAGTGGGGATATTGCAACAATTGCTCACCTAACATGGAAGCACTTACTAACTAAAGAAAAATAGAAAGAACTCCTGTTAGGTGAGCACCTGATGTTCAAATGCAATCCATCCTAAATATTATAACATACACTTCCAAAGTTGCTGTTTAGTTCACAGAACTTCAACCTCAAAAGGTAAGCACTTATAACCATGAAGCTGTATTTCTATGAGGTTTCAAGACATCTGAAATTCAAAACTGCAATGTTCAGCCAAAGGGTCTGCATCCCTGTTCTTGTCTGAGGCTGTTCCTGGTATGGGCACTGTGGAAGAAGTTCTAGCCTTTTTATCCCTTGAAAGTCCCTGAAGGCACCAAACCATTAAGAAGCTCCTCCCACATTTTTCCCGCTCTTTTCTGAGCTTGCTTGGTGAAGATTTTGAAAGTATAGAGAGATGGTTTTCTGTAGTGGAGATATTGCAACAATTGCTCACCTAACATGGAAGCACTTACTAACTAAAGAAAAATAGAAATAACTCCTGTTAGGTGAGCACCTGATGTTCAAATGCAATACATCCTAAATATTACAACATACACTTCCAAAATTGCTGTTTAGTTCACAGAACTTCAACCTCAAAAGGGAAGCACTTACACATATATAAAACGCAGGTGCCAACCTTGAAGCTGTATTTCTGTGAGGTTCCAAGACATCTGAAATTCAAAACTGCAATGTTCAGCCATTGGGTCTGCATCCCTGTTCTTGTCTGAGGCTGTTCCTGTTATGGGCACTGTGGAAGAAGTGCTCGCCTTTTTATCCCTTGAAAGGCCCTGAAGGCACCAAAACATTAAGTAGCTCCTCCCACATTTTTCCCGCTCTTTTCTGAGCTTGATTGGTGAAGATTTTGAAAGTATAGAGAGATGGTTTTCTGTAGTGGGGATATTGCAACAATTGCTCACCTAACATGGAAGCACTTACTAACTAAAGAAAAATAGAAAGAACTCCTGTTAGGTGAACACCTGATGCTCAAATGTAATCCATCCCTAAATATTATACCATGTACTTCCAGAGTTGTTGTTTATTTCACAGAACTTCAAACTCAAAAGGTAAGCACTTACAAGCTTGAAGCTGTATTTCTATGAGGTTTCAAGACATCTGAAATACAAAACTGCAATGTTCAGCCAAAGGGTCTGCATCCCTGTTCTTGTCTGAGGCTGTTCCTGGTATGGGCACTGTGGAAGAAGTTCTAGCCTTTTTATCCCTTGAAAGTCCCTGAAGGCACCAAACCATTAAGAAGCTCCTCCCACATTTTTCCCGCTCTTTTCTGAGCTTGCTTGGTGAAGATTTTGAAAGTATAGAGAGATGGTTTTCTGTAGTGGAGATATTGCAACAATTGCTCACCTAACATGGAAGCACTTACTAACTAAAGAAAAATAGAAATAACTCCTGTTAGGTGAGCACCTGATGTTCAAATGCAATCCATCCTAAATATTATAACATACACTTCCAAAATTGCTGTTTAGTTCACAGAACTTCAACCTCAAAAGGGAAGCACTTACACATATATAAAACGCAGGTGCCAACCTTGAAGCTGTATTTCTGTGAGGTTCCAAGACATCTGAAATTCAAAACTGCAATGTTCAGCCAGTGGGTCTGCATCCCTGTTCTTGTCTGAGGCTGTTCCTGTTATGGGCACTGTGGAAGAAGTGCTCGCCTTTTTATCCCTTGAAAGGCCCTGAAGGCACCAAAACATTAAGTAGCTCCTCCCACATTTTTCCCGCTCTTTTCTGAGCTTGATTGGTGAAGATTTTGAAAGTATAGAGAGATGGTTTTCTGTAGTGGGGATATTGCAACAATTGCTCACCTAACATGGAAGCACTTACTAACTAAAGAAAAATAGAAAGAACTCCTGTTAGGTGAGCACCTGATGCTCAAATGCAATTATTCTCTAAATATTATAACATACACTTCCAGAGCTGTTGTTTAGTTAACAGAGTTGTTGTTTATTTCACAGAACTTCAAACTCAAAAGGTAAGCACTTACAAGCTTGAAGCTGTATTTCTATGAGGTTTCAAGGCATCTGAAATTCAAAACTGCAATGTTCAGCCAAAGGGTCTGCATCCCTGTTCTTGTCAGAGGCTGTTTCTGGTATGGGCACTGTGGAAGAAGTGCCCACCTTTTTATCCCTTGAAAGGCCCTCAAGGCACCAAACCATTAAGTAGCTCCTCCCACATTTTTCCCGCTCTTTTCCGAGCTTGCTTGGTGAAGATTTTGAAAGTATAGAGAGATGGTTTTCTGTAGTGGGGATAGTGCAACAATTGCTCACCTAACATAGAAGCACTTACTAACTAAAGAAAAATAGAAAGAACTCCTGTTAGGTGAACACCTGATGCTCAAATGCAATCCATCCCTAAATAGTATACCATGTACTTCCAGAGTTGTTGTTTATTTCACAGAACTTCAAACTCAAAAGGTAAGCACTTATAACCATGAAGCTGTATTTCTATGAGGTTTCAAGACATCTGAAATTCAAAACTGCAATGTTCAGCCAGTTGGCCTGCATCACTGTTGTCATCCGAGGCCGTTCCTGCTATGGGCACTGTGGAGAAGGGCCCACCTTTTTATCCCTTGAAAGGCCCTCAAGGCACCAGACCATTAAGTAGCTCCTCCCACATTTTTCCCGCTCTTTTCTGAGGTTGCTTGGTGAAGATTTTGAAAGTATAGAGAGATGGTTTTCTGTAGTGGGGATATTGCAACAATTGCTCACCTAACATGGAAGCACTTACTAACTAAAGAAAAATAGAAAGAACTCCTGATAGGTGACCACCTGATGCTCAAATGCAATCCATCCCTAAATATTATACCATGTACTTCCAGAGTTGTTGTTTATTTCACAGAACTTCAAACTCAAAAGGTAAGCACTTACAAGCTTGAAGCTGTATTTCTATGAGGTTTCAAGGCATCTGAAATTCCAAACTGCAATGTTCAGCCAAAGGGTCTGCATCCCTGTTCTTGTCAGAGGCTGTTTCTGGTATGGGCACTGTGGAATAAGTGCTCGCCTTTTTATCCCTTGAAAGGCCCTCAAGGCACCAAACCATTAAGTAGCTCCTCCCACATTTGTCCCGCTCTTTTCTGAGCTTGCTTGGTGAAGATTTTGAAAGTATAGAGAGATGGTTTTCTGTAGTGGGGATATTGCAACAATTGCTCACCTAACATGGAAGCACTTACTAACTAAAGAAAAATAGAAAGAACTCCTGTTAGGTGAACACCTAATGCTCAAATGCAATCCATCCCTAAATATTATACCATGTACTTCCAGAGTTGTTGTTTATTTCACAGAACTTCAAACTCAAAAGGTAAGCACTTACAAGCTTGAAGCCGTATTTCTATGAGGTTTCAAGACATCTGAAATTCAAAACTGCAATGTTCAGCCAAAGGGTCTGCATCCCTGTTCTTGTCTGAGGCTGTTCCTGGTATGGGCACTGTGGAAGAAGTTCTAGCCTTTTTATCCCTTGAAAGTCCCTGAAGGCACCAAACCATTAAGAAGCTCCTCCCACATTTTTCCCGCTCTTTTCTGAGCTTGCTTGGTGAAGATTTTGAAAGTATAGAGAGATGGTTTTCTGTAGTGGAGATATTGCAACAATTGCTCACCTAACATGGAAGCACTTACTAACTAAAGAAAAATAGAAAGAACTCCTGTTAGGTGAGCACCTGATGTTCAAATGCAACCCATCCCTAAATATTATACCATGTACTTCCAGAGTTGTTGTTTATTTCACAGAACTTCAAACTCAAAAGGTAAGCACTTACAACCATGAAGCTGTATTTCTATGAGGTTTCAAGATATCTGAAATTCAAAACTGCAATGTTCAGCCAGTTGGCCTGCATCACTGTTCTCATCCGAGGCCGTTCCTGCTATGGGCACTGTGGAAGAAGTGCCCACCTTTTTATGCCTTGAAAGGCACTCAAGGCACCAAACCATTAAGTAGCTCCTCCCACATTTTTCCCGCTCTTTTCCGAGCTTGCTTGGTGAAGATTTTGAAAGTATAGAGAGATGGTTTTCTGTAGTGGGGATAGTGCAACAATTGCTCACCTAACATAGAAGCACTTACTAACTAAAGAAAAATAGAAAGAACTCCTGTTAGGTGAACACCTGATGATCAAATGCAATCCATCCCTAAATAGTATACCATGTACTTCCAGAGTTGTTGTTTATTTCACAGAACTTCAAACTCAAAAGGTAAGCACTTACAAGCTTGAAGCTGTATTTCTATGAGGTTTCAAGGCATCTGAAATTCAAAACTGCAATGTTCAGCCAATGGGTCTGCATCCCTGTTCTTGTCAGAGGCTGTTTCTGGTATGGGCACTGTGGAAGAAGTGCCCACCTTTTTATCCCTTGAAAGGCCCTCAAGGCACCAAACCATTAAGTAGCTCCTCCCACATTTTTCCCGCTCTTTTCCGAGCTTGCTTGGTGAAGATTTTGAAAGTATAGAGAGATGGTTTTCTGTAGTGGGGATAGTGCAACAATTGCTCACCTAACATAGAAGCACTTACTAACTAAAGAAAAATAGAAAGAACTCCTGTTAGGTGAGCACCTGATGCTCAAATGCAATTATTCTCTAAATATTATAACATACACTTCCAGAGCTGTTGTTTATTTCACAGAACTTCAAACTCAAAAGGTAAGCACTTATAACCATGAAGCTGTATTTCTATGAGGTTTCAAGACATCTGAAATTCAAAACTGCAATGTTCAGGCAGTTGGCCTGCATCACTGTTGTCATCCGAGGCCGTTCCTGCTATGGGCACTGTGGAGAAGGGCCCACCTTTTTATCCCTTGAAAGGCCCTCAAGGCACCAGACCATTAAGTAGCTCCTCCCACATTTTTCCCGCTCTTTTCTGAGGTTGCTTGGTGAAGATTTTGAAAGTATAGAGAGATGGTTTTCTGTAGTGGGGATATTGCAACAATTGCTCACCTAACATGGAAGCACTTACTAACTAAAGAAAAATAGAAAGAACTCCTGATAGGTGACCACCTGATGCTCAAATGCAATCCATCCCTAAATATTATACCATGTACTTCCAGAGTTGTTGTTTATTTCACAGAACTTCAAACTCAAAAGGTAAGCACTTACAAGCTTGAAGCTGTATTTCTATGAGGTTTCAAGGCATCTGAAATTCCAAACTGCAATGTTCAGCCAAAGGGTCTGCATCCCTGTTCTTGTCAGAGGCTGTTTCTGGTATGGGCACTGTGGAATAAGTGCTCGCCTTTTTATCCCTTGAAAGGCCCTGAAGGCACCAAACCATTAAGTAGCTCCTCCCACATTTTTCCCGCTCTTTTCTGAGCTTGCTTGGTGAAGATTTTGAAAGTATAGAGAGATGGTTTTCTGTAGTGGGGATATTGCAACAATTGCTCACCTAACATGGAAGCACTTACTAACTAAAGAAAAATAGAAAGAACTCCTGTTAGGTGAACACCTAATGCTCAAATGCAATCCATCCCTAAATATTATACCATGTACTTCCAGAGTTGTTGTTTATTTCACAGAACTTCAAACTCAAAAGGTAAGCACTTACAAGCTTGAAGCCGTATTTCTATGAGGTTTCAAGACATCTGAAATTCAAAACTGCAATGTTCAGCCAAAGGGTCTGCATCCCTGTTCTTGTCTGAGGCTGTTCCTGGTATGGGCACTGTGGAAGAAGTTCTAGCCTTTTTATCCCTTGAAAGTCCCTGAAGGCACCAAACCATTAAGAAGCTCCTCCCACATTTTTCCCGCTCTTTTCTGAGCTTGCTTGGTGAAGATTTTGAAAGTATAGAGAGATGGTTTTCTGTAGTGGAGATATTGCAACAATTGCTCACCTAACATGGAAGCACTTACTAACTAAAGAAAAATAGAAAGAACTCCTGTTAGGTGAGCACCTGATGTTCAAATGCAACCCATCCCTAAATATTATACCATGTACTTCCAGAGTTGTTGTTTATTTCACAGAACTTCAAACTCAAAAGGTAAGCACTTACAACCATGAAGCTGTATTTCTATGAGGTTTCAAGATATCTGAAATTCAAAACTGCAATGTTCAGCCAGTTGGCCTGCATCACTGTTCTCATCCGAGGCCGTTCCTGCTATGGGCACTGTGGAAGAAGTGCCCACCTTTTTATGCCTTGAAAGGCACTCAAGGCACCAAACCATTAAGTAGCTCCTCCCACATTTTTCCCGCTCTTTTCCGAGCTTGCTTGGTGAAGATTTTGAAAGTATAGAGAGATGGTTTTCTGTAGTGGGGATAGTGCAACAATTGCTCACCTAACATAGAAGCACTTACTAACTAAAGAAAAATAGAAAGAACTCCTGTTAGGTGAACACCTGATGATCAAATGCAATCCATCCCTAAATAGTATACCATGTACTTCCAGAGTTGTTGTTTATTTCACAGAACTTCAAACTCAAAAGGTAAGCACTTATAACCATGAAGCTGTATTTCTATGAGGTTTCAAGACATCTGAAATTCAAAACTGCAATGTTCAGCCAATGGGTCTGCATCCCTGTTCTTGTCAGAGGCTGTTTCTGGTATGGGCACTGTGGAATAAGTGCTCGCCTTTTTATCCCTTGAAAGGCCCTGAAGGCACCAAACCATTAAGTAGCTCCTCCCACATTTTTCCCGCTCTTTTCTGAGCTTGCTGGGTGAAGATTTTGAAAGTATAGAGAGATGCTTTTCTGTAGTGGGGATATTGCAACAATTGCTCACCTAACATGGAAGCACTTACTAACTAAAGAAAAATAGAAAGAACTCCTGTTAGGTGAGCACCTGATGCTCAAATGCAATTATTCTCTAAATATTATAACATACACTTCCAGAGCTGTTGTTTAGTTAACAGAACTTCAAACTCAAAAGGTAAGCACTTATAACCATGAAGCTGTATTTCTATGAGGTTTCAAGACATCTGAAATTCAAAACTGCAATGTTCAGCCAATGGGTCTGCATCCCTGTTCTTGTCTGAGGCTGTTACTGTTATGGGCACTGTGGAAGAAGTGCTCGCCTTTTTATCCCTTGAAAGGCCCTGAAGGCACCAAACCATTAAGAAGCTCCTCCCACATTTTTCCCGCTCTTTTCTGAGCTTGCTTGGTGAAGATTTTGAAAGTATAGAGAGATGGTTTTCTGTAGTGTGGATACTGCAACACTTGCTCACTTAACATGGAAGCACTTACTAACTAAAGAAAAATAGAAAGAACTCCTGTTAGGTGAGCACCTGATGTTCAAATGCAATCCATCCTAAATATTATAACATACACTTCCAAAGTTGCTGTTTAGTTCTCAGAACTTCAACCTCAAAAGGTAAGCACTTATAACCATGAAGCTATATTTCTATGAGGTTTCAAGACATCTGAAATTCAAAACTGCAATGTTCAGCCAATGGGTCTGCATCCCTGTTCTTGTCTGAGGCTGTTCCTGTTATGGGCACTGTGGAAGAAGTGCTCGCCTTTTTATCCCTTGAAAGGCCCTGAAGGCACCAAACCATTAAGTAGCTCCTCCCACATTTTTCCCGCTCTTTCTGAGCTTGCTTGGTGAAGATTTTGAAAGTATAGAGAGATGGTTTTCTGTAGTGGGGATATTGCAACAATTGCTCACCTAACATGGAAGCACTTACTAACTAAAGACAAATAGAAAGAACTCCTGTTAGGAGAACACCTGATGCTCAAATGTAATCCATCCCTAAATATTATACCATGTACTTCCAGAGTTGTTGTTTATTTCACAGAACTTCAAACTCAAAAGGTAAGCACTTACAAGCTTGAAGCTGTATTTCTATGAGGTTTCAAGACATCTGAAATTCAAAACTGCAATGTTCAGCCAAAGGGTCTGCATCCCTGTTCTTGTCTGAGGCTGTTCCTGGTATGGGCACTGTGGAAGAAGTTCTAGCCTTTTTATCCCTTGAAAGTCCCTGAAGGCACCAAACCATTAAGAAGCCCCTCCCACATTTTTCCCGCTCTTTTCTGAGCTTGCTTGGTGAAGATTTTGAAAGTATAGAGAGATGGTTTTCTGTAGTGGAGATATTGCAACAATTGCTCACCTAACATGGAAGCACTTACTAACTAAAGAAAAATAGAAATAACTCCTGTTAGGTGAGCACCTGATGTTCAAATGCAATCCATCCTAAATATTATAACATACACTTCCAAAATTGCTGTTTAGTTCACAGAACTTCAACCTCAAAAGGGAAGCACTTACACATATATAAAACGCAGGTGCCAACCTTGAAGCTGTATTTCTGTGAGGTTCCAAGACATCTGAAATTCAAAACTGCAATGTTCAGCCAGTGGGTCTGCATCCCTGTTCTTGTCTGAGGCTGTTCCTGTTATGGGCACTGTGGAAGAAGTGCTTGCCTTTTTATCCCTTGAAAGGCCCTGAAGGCACCAAAACATTAAGTAGCTCCTCCCACATTTTTCCCGCTCTTTTCTGAGCTTGATTGGTGAAGATTTTGAAAGTATAGAGAGATGGTTTTCTGTAGTGGGGATATTGCAACAATTGCTCACCTAACATGGAAGCACTTACTAACTAAAGAAAAATAGAAAGAACTCCTGTTAGGTGAGCACCTGACGCTCAAATGCAATTATTCTCTAAATATTATAACATACACTTCCAGAGCTGTTGTTTAGTTAACAGAGTTGTTGTTTATTTCACAGAACTTCAAACTCAAAAGGTAAGCACTTACAAGCTTGAAGCTGTATTTCTATGAGGTTTCAAGGCATCTGAAATTCAAAACTGCAATGTTCAGCCAAAGGGTCTGCATCCCTGTTCTTGTCAGAGGCTGTTTCTGGTATGGGCACTGTGGAAGAAGTGCCCACCTTTTTATCCCTTGAAAGGCCCTCAAGGCACCAAACCATTAAGTAGCTCCTCCCACATTTTTCCCGCTCTTTTCCGAGCTTGCTTGGTGAAGATTTTGAAAGTATAGAGAGATGGTTTTCTGTAGTGGGGATAGTGCAACAATTGCTCACCTAACCTAGAAGCACTTACTAACTAAAGAAAAATAGAAAGAACTCCTGTTAGGTGAACACCTGATGCTCAAATGCAATCCATCCCTAAATAGTATACCATGTACTTCCAGAGTTGTTGTTTATTTCACAGAACTTCAAACTCAAAAGGTAAGCACTTATAACCATGAAGCTGTATTTCTATGAGGTTTCAAGACATCTGAAATTCAAAACTGCAATGTTCAGCCAGTTGGCCTGCATCACTGTTGTCATCCGAGGCCGTTCCTGCTATGGGCACTGTGGAGAAGGGCCCACCTTTTTATCCCTTGAAAGGCCCTCAAGGCACCAGACCATTAAGTAGCTCCTCCCACATTTTTCCCGCTCTTTTCTGAGCTTGCTTGGTGAAGATTTTGAAAGTATAGAGAGATGGTTTTCTGTAGTGGGGATATTGCAACAATTGCTCACCTAACATGGAAGCACTTACTAACTAAAGAAAAATAGAAAGAACTCCTGTTAGGTGAGCACCTGATGCTCAAATGCAATCCATCCCTAAATATTATACCATGTACTTCCAGAGTTGTTGTTTATTTCACAGAACTTCAAACTCAAAAGGTAAGCACTTACAAGCTTGAAGCTGTATTTCTATGAGGTTTCAAGGCATCTGAAATTCAAAACTGCAATGTTCAGCCAAAGGGTCTGCATCCCTGTTCTTGTCAGAGGCTGTTTCTGGTATGGGCACTGTGGAATAAGTGCTCGCCTTTTTATCCCTTGAAAGGCCCTGAAGGCACCAAACCATTAAGTAGCTCCTCCCACATTTTTCCCGCTCTTTTCTGAGCTTGCTTGGTGAAGATTTTGAAAGTATAGAGAGATGGTTTTCTGTAGTGGGGATATTGCAACAATTGCTCACCTAACATGGAAGCACTTACTAACTAAAGAAAAATAGAAAGAACTCCTGTTAGGTGAACACCTAATGCTCAAATGCAATCCATCCCTAAATATTATACCATGTACTTCCAGAGTTGTTGTTTATTTCACAGAACTTCAAACTCAAAAGGTAAGCACTTACAAGCTTGAAGCTGTATTTCTATGAGGTTTCAAGACATCTGAAATTCAAAACTGCAATGTTCAGCCAAAGGGTCTGCATCCCTGTTCTTGTCTGAGGCTGTTCCTGGTATGGGCACTGTGGAAGAAGTTCTAGCCTTTTTATCCCTTGAAAGTCCCTGAAGGCACCAAACCATTAAGAAGCTCCTCCCACATTTTTCCCGCTCTTTTCTGAGCTTGCTTGGTGAAGATTTTGAAAGTATAGAGAGATGGTTTTCTGTAGTGGAGATATTGCAACAATTGCTCACCTAACATGGAAGCACTTACTAACTAAAGAAAAATAGAAAGAACTCCTGTTAGGTGAGCACCTGATGTTCAAATGCAACCCATCCCTAAATATTATACCATGTACTTCCAGAGTTGTTGTTTATTTCACAGAACTTCAAACTCAAAAGGTAAGCACTTACAACCATGAAGCTGTATTTCTATGAGGTTTCAAGATATCTGAAATTCAAAACTGCAATGTTCAGCCAGTTGGCCTGCATCACTGTTCTCATCCGAGGCCGTTCCTGCTATGGGCACTGTGGAAGAAGTGCCCACCTTTTTATGCCTTGAAAGGCACTCAAGGCACCAAACCATTAAGTAGCTCCTCCCACATTTTTCCCGCTCTTTTCCGAGCTTGCTTGGTGAAGATTTTGAAAGTATAGAGAGATGGTTTTCTGTAGTGGGGATAGTGCAACAATTGCTCACCTAACATAGAAGCACTTACTAACTAAAGAAAAATAGAAAGAACTCCTGTTAGGTGAACACCTGATGATCAAATGCAATCCATCCCTAAATAGTATACCATGTACTTCCAGAGTTGTTGTTTATTTCACAGAACTTCAAACTCAAAAGGTAAGCACTTATAACCATGAATATGTATTTCTATGAGGTTTCAAGACATCTGAAATTCAAAACTGCAATGTTCAGCCAATGGGTCTGCATCCCTGTTCTTGTCAGAGGCTGTTTCTGGTATGGGCACTGTGGAATAAGTGCTCGCCTTTTTATCCCTTGAAAGGCCCTGAAGGCACCAAACCATTAAGTAGCTCCTCCCACATTTTTCCCGCTCTTTTCTGAGCTTGCTTGGTGAAGATTTTGAAAGTATAGAGAGATGCTTTTCTGTAGTGGGGATATTGCAACAATTGCTCACCTAACATGGAAGCACTTACTAACTAAAGAAAAATAGAAAGAACTCCTGTTAGGTGAGCACCTGATGCTCAAATGCAATTATTCTCTAAATATTATAACATACACTTCCAGAGCTGTTGTTTAGTTAACAGAACTTCAAACTCAAAAGGTAAGCACTTATAACCATGAAGCTGTATTTCTATGAGGTTTCAAGACATCTGAAATTCAAAACTGCAATGTTCAGCCAATGGGTCTGCATCCCTGTTCTTGTCTGAGGCTGTTACTGTTATGGGCACTGTGGAAGAAGTGCTCGCCTTTTTATCCCTTGAAAGGCCCTGAAGGCACCAAACCATTAAGAAGCTCCTCCCACATTTTTCCCGCTCTTTTCTGAGCTTGCTTGGTGAAGATTTTGAAAGTATAGAGAGATGGTTTTCTGTAGTGGAGATATTGCAACAATTGCTCACCTAACATGGAAGCACTTACTAACTAAAGACAAATAGAAAGAACTCCTGTTAGGTGAGCACCTGATGTTCAAATGCAACCCATCCCTAAATATTATACCATGTACTTCCAGAGTTGTTGTTTATTTCACAGAACTTCAAACTCAAAAGGTAAGCACTTACAACCATGAAGCTGTATTTCTATGAGGTTTCAAGATATCTGAAATTCAAAACTGCAATGTTCAGCCAGTTGGCCTGCATCACTGTTCTCATCCGAGGCCGTTCCTGCTATGGGCACTGTGGAAGAAATGCCCACCTTTTTATGCCTTGAAAGGCACTCAAGGCACCAAACCATTAAGTAGCTCCTCCCACATTTTTCCCGCTCTTTTCCGAGCTTGCTTGGTGAAGATTTTGAAAGTATAGAGAGATGGTTTTCTGTAGTGGGGATAGTGCAACAATTGCTCACCTAACATAGAAGCACTTACTAACTAAAGAAAAATAGAAAGAACTCCTGTTAGGTGAACACCTGATGATCAAATGCAATCCATCCCTAAATAGTATACCATGTACTTCCAGAGTTGTTGTTTATTTCACAGAACTTCAAACTCAAAAGGTAAGCACTTATAACCATGAAGCTGTATTTCTATGAGGTTTCAAGACATCTGAAATTCAAAACTGCAATGTTCAGCCAGTTGGCCTGCATCACTGTTGTCATCCGAGGCCGTTCCTGCTATGGGCACTGTGGAGAAGTGCCCACCTTTTTATCCCTTGAAAGGCCCTCAAGGCACCAGACCATTAAGTAGCTCCTCCCATATTTTTCCCGCTCTTTTCTGGGCTTGCTTGGTGAAGATTTTGAAAGTATAGAGAGATGGTTTTCTGTAGTGGAGATATTGCAACAATTGCTCACCTAACATGGAAGCACTTACTAACTAAAGAAAAATAGAAAGAACTCCTGTTAGGTGAACACCTGATGCTCAAATGCAATCCATCCCTAAATATTATACCATGTACTTCCAGAGTTGTTGTTTATTTCACAGAACTTCAAACTCAAAAGGTAAGCACTTACAAGCCTGAAGCTGTATTTCTATGAGGTTTCAAGGCATCTGAAATTCAAAACTGCAATGTTCAGCCAAAGGGTCTGCATCCCTGTTCTTGTCAGAGGCTGTTTCTGGTATGGGCACTGTGGAATAAGTGCTCGCCTTTTTATCCCTTGAAAGGCCCTGAAGGCACCAAACCATTAAGTAGCTCCTCCCACATTTTTCCCGCTCTTTTCTGAGCTTGCTTGGTGAAGATTTTGAAAGTATAGAGAGATGGTTTTCTGTAGTGGGGATATTGCAACAATTGCTCACCTAACATGGAAGCACTTACTAACTAAAGAAAAATAGAAAGAACTCCTGTTAGGTGAGCACCTGATGTTCAAATGCAATCCATCCTAAATATTATAACATACACTTCCAAAGTTGCTGTTTAGTTCACAGAACTTCAACCTCAAAAGGTAAGCACTTATAACCATGAAGCTGTATTTCTATGAGGTTTCAAGACATCTGAAATTCAAAACTGCAATGTTCAGCCAAAGGGTCTGCATCCCTGTTCTTGTCTGAGGCTGTTCCTGGTATGGGCACTGTGGAAGAAGTTCTAGCCTTTTTATCCCTTGAAAGTCCCTGAAGGCACCAAACCATTAAGAAGCTCCTCCCACATTTTTCCCGCTCTTTTCTGAGCTTGCTTGGTGAAGATTTTGAAAGTATAGAGAGATGGTTTTCTGTAGTGGAGATATTGCAACAATTGCTCACCTAACATGGAAGCACTTACTAACTAAAGAAAAATAGAAATAACTCCTGTTAGGTGAGCACCTGATGTTCAAATGCAATCCATCCTAAATATTACAACATACACTTCCAAAATTGCTGTTTAGTTCACAGAACTTCAACCTCAAAAGGGAAGCACTTACACATATATAAAACGCAGGTGCCAACCTTGAAGCTGTATTTCTGTGAGGTTCCAAGACATCTGAAATTCAAAACTGCAATGTTCAGCCATTGGGTCTGCATCCCTGTTCTTGTCTGAGGCTGTTCCTGTTATGGGCACTGTGGAAGAAGTGCTCGCCTTTTTATCCCTTGAAAGGCCCTGAAGGCACCAAAACATTAAGTAGCTCCTCCCACATTTTTCCCGCTCTTTTCTGAGCTTGATTGGTGAAGATTTTGAAAGTATAGAGAGATGGTTTTCTGTAGTGGGGATATTGCAACAATTGCTCACCTAACATGGAAGCACTTACTAACTAAAGAAAAATAGAAAGAACTCCTGTTAGGTGAACACCTGATGCTCAAATGTAATCCATCCCTAAATATTATACCATGTACTTCCAGAGTTGTTGTTTATTTCACAGAACTTCAAACTCAAAAGGTAAGCACTTACAAGCTTGAAGCTGTATTTCTATGAGGTTTCAAGACATCTGAAATACAAAACTGCAATGTTCAGCCAAAGGGTCTGCATCCCTGTTCTTGTCTGAGGCTGTTCCTGGTATGGGCACTGTGGAAGAAGTTCTAGCCTTTTTATCCCTTGAAAGTCCCTGAAGGCACCAAACCATTAAGAAGCTCCTCCCACATTTTTCCCGCTCTTTTCTGAGCTTGCTTGGTGAAGATTTTGAAAGTATAGAGAGATGGTTTTCTGTAGTGGAGATATTGCAACAATTGCTCACCTAACATGGAAGCACTTACTAACTAAAGAAAAATAGAAATAACTCCTGTTAGGTGAGCACCTGATGTTCAAATGCAATCCATCCTAAATATTATAACATACACTTCCAAAATTGCTGTTTAGTTCACAGAACTTCAACCTCAAAAGGGAAGCACTTACACATATATAAAACGCAGGTGCCAACCTTGAAGCTGTATTTCTGTGAGGTTCCAAGACATCTGAAATTCAAAACTGCAATGTTCAGCCAGTGGGTCTGCATCCCTGTTCTTGTCTGAGGCTGTTCCTGTTATGGGCACTGTGGAAGAAGTGCTCGCCTTTTTATCCCTTGAAAGGCCCTGAAGGCACCAAAACATTAAGTAGCTCCTCCCACATTTTTCCCGCTCTTTTCTGAGCTTGATTGGTGAAGATTTTGAAAGTATAGAGAGATGGTTTTCTGTAGTGGGGATATTGCAACAATTGCTCACCTAACATGGAAGCACTTACTAACTAAAGAAAAATAGAAAGAACTCCTGTTAGGTGAGCACCTGATGCTCAAATGCAATTATTCTCTAAATATTATAACATACACTTCCAGAGCTGTTGTTTAGTTAACAGAGTTGTTGTTTATTTCACAGAACTTCAAACTCAAAAGGTAAGCACTTACAAGCTTGAAGCTCTATTTCTATGAGGTTTCAAGGCATCTGAAATTCAAAACTGCAATGTTCAGCCAAAGGGTCTGCATCCCTGTTCTTGTCAGAGGCTGTTTCTGGTATGGGCACTGTGGAAGAAGTGCCCACCTTTTTATCCCTTGAAAGGCCCTCAAGGCACCAAACCATTAAGTAGCTCCTCCCACATTTTTCCCGCTCTTTTCCGAGCTTGCTTGGTGAAGATTTTGAAAGTATAGAGAGATGGTTTTCTGTAGTGGGGATAGTGCAACAATTGCTCACCTAACATAGAAGCACTTACTAACTAAAGAAAAATAGAAAGAACTCCTGTTAGGTGAACACCTGATGCTCAAATGCAATCCATCCCTAAATAGTATACCATGTACTTCCAGAGTTGTTGTTTATTTCACAGAACTTCAAACTCAAAAGGTAAGCACTTATAACCATGAAGCTGTATTTCTATGAGGTTTCAAGACATCTGAAATTCAAAACTGCAATGTTCAGCCAGTTGGCCTGCATCACTGTTGTCATCCGAGGCCGTTCCTGCTATGGGCACTGTGGAGAAGGGCCCACCTTTTTATCCCTTGAAAGGCCCTCAAGGCACCAGACCATTAAGTAGCTCCTCCCACATTTTTCCCGCTCTTTTCTGAGGTTGCTTGGTGAAGATTTTGAAAGTATAGAGAGATGGTTTTCTGTAGTGGGGATATTGCAACAATTGCTCACCTAACATGGAAGCACTTACTAACTAAAGAAAAATAGAAAGAACTCCTGATAGGTGACCACCTGATGCTCAAATGCAATCCATCCCTAAATATTATACCATGTACTTCCAGAGTTGTTGTTTATTTCACAGAACTTCAAACTCAAAAGGTAAGCACTTACAAGCTTGAAGCTGTATTTCTATGAGGTTTCAAGGCATATGAAATTCCAAACTGCAATGTTCAGCCAAAGGGTCTGCATCCCTGTTCTTGTCAGAGGCTGTTTCTGGTATGGGCACTGTGGAATAAGTGCTCGCCTTTTTATCCCTTGAAAGGCCCTGAAGGCACCAAACCATTAAGTAGCTCCTCCCACATTTTTCCCGCTCTTTTCTGATTTTGCTTGGTGAAGATTTTGAAAGTATAGAGAGATGGTTTTCTGTAGTGGGGATATTGCAACAATTGCTCACCTAACATGGAAGCACTTACTAACTAAAGAAAAATAGAAAGAACTCCTGTTAGGTGAACACCTAATGCTCAAATGCAATCCATCCCTAAATATTATACCATGTACTTCCAGAGTTGTTGTTTATTTCACAGAACTTCAAACTCAAAAGGTAAGCACTTACAAGCTTGAAGCTGTATTTCTATGAGGTTTCAAGACATCTGAAATTCAAAACTGCAATGTTCAGCCAAAGGGTCTGCATCCCTGTTCTTGTCTGAGGCTGTTCCTGGTATGGGCACTGTGGAAGAAGTTCTAGCCTTTTTATCCCTTGAAAGTCCCTGAAGGCACCAAACCATTAAGAAGCTCCTCCCACATTTTTCCCGCTCTTTTCTGAGCTTGCTTGGTGAAGATTTTGAAAGTATAGAGAGATGGTTTTCTGTAGTGGAGATATTGCAACAATTGCTCACCTAACATGGAAGCACTTACTAACTAAAGAAAAATAGAAAGAACTCCTGTTAGGTGAACACCTGATGATCAAATGCAATCCATCCCTAAATAGTATACCATGTACTTCCAGAGTTGTTGTTTATTTCACAGAACTTCAAACTCAAAAGGTAAGCACTTATAACCATGAATATGTATTTCTATGAGGTTTCAAGACATCTGAAATTCAAAACTGCAATGTTCAGCCAATGGGTCTGCATCCCTGTTCTTGTCAGAGGCTGTTTCTGGTATGGGCACTGTGGAATAAGTGCTCGCCTTTTTATCCCTTGAAAGGCCCTGAAGGCACCAAACCATTAAGTAGCTCCTCCCACATTTTTCCCGCTCTTTTCTGAGCTTGCTTGGTGAAGATTTTGAAAGTATAGAGAGATGCTTTTCTGTAGTGGGGATATTGCAACAATTGCTCACCTAACATGGAAGCACTTACTAACTAAAGAAAAATAGAAAGAACTCCTGTTAGGTGAGCACCTGATGCTCAAATGCAATTATTCTCTAAATATTATAACATACACTTCCAGAGCTGTTGTTTAGTTAACAGAACTTCAAACTCAAAAGGTAAGCACTTATAACCATGAAGCTGTATTTCTATGAGGTTTCAAGACATCTGAAATTCAAAACTGCAATGTTCAGCCAATGGGTCTGCATCCCTGTTCTTGTCTGAGGCTGTTACTGTTATGGGCACTGTGGAAGAAGTGCTCGCCTTTTTATCCCTTGAAAGGCCCTGAAGGCACCAAACCATTAAGAAGCTCCTCCCACATTTTTCCCGCTCTTTTCTGAGCTTGCTTGGTGAAGATTTTGAAAGTATAGAGAGATGGTTTTCTGTAGTGGAGATATTGCAACAATTGCTCACCTAACATGGAAGCACTTACTAACTAAAGACAAATAGAAAGAACTCCTGTTAGGTGAGCACCTGATGTTCAAATGCAACCCATCCCTAAATATTATACCATGTACTTCCAGAGTTGTTGTTTATTTCACAGAACTTCAAACTCAAAAGGTAAGCACTTACAACCATGAAGCTGTATTTCTATGAGGTTTCAAGATATCTGAAATTCAAAACTGCAATGTTCAGCTAGTTGGCCTGCATCACTGTTCTCATCCGAGGCCGTTCCTGCTATGGGCACTGTGGAAGAAATGCCCACCTTTTTATGCCTTGAAAGGCACTCAAGGCACCAAACCATTAAGTAGCTCCTCCCACATTTTTCCCGCTCTTTTCCGAGCTTGCTTGGTGAAGATTTTGAAAGTATAGAGAGATGGTTTTCTGTAGTGGGGATAGTGCAACAATTGCTCACCTAACATAGAAGCACTTACTAACTAAAGAAAAATAGAAAGAACTCCTGTTAGGTGAACACCTGATGATCAAATGCAATCCATCCCTAAATAGTATACCATGTACTTCCAGAGTTGTTGTTTATTTCACAGAACTTCAAACTCAAAAGGTAAGCACTTATAACCATGAAGCTGTATTTCTATGAGGTTTCAAGACATCTGAAAATCAAAACTGCAATGTTCAGCCAGTTGGCCTGCATCACTGTTGTCATCCGAGGCCGTTCCTGCTATGGGCACTGTGGAGAAGTGCCCACCTTTTTATCCCTTGAAAGGCCCTCAAGGCACCAGACCATTAAGTAGCTCCTCCCATATTTTTCCCGCTCTTTTCTGGGCTTGCTTGGTGAAGATTTTGAAAGTATAGAGAGATGGTTTTCTGTAGTGGAGATATTGCAACAATTGCTCACCTAACATGGAAGCACTTACTAACTAAAGAAAAATAGAAAGAACTCCTGTTAGGTGAACACCTGATGCTCAAATGCAATCCATCCCTAAATATTATACCATGTACTTCCAGAGTTGTTGTTTATTTCACAGAACTTCAAACTCAAAAGGTAAGCACTTACAAGCCTGAAGCTGTATTTCTATGAGGTTTCAAGGCATCTGAAATTCAAAACTGCAATGTTCAGCCAAAGGGTCTGCATCCCTGTTCTTGTCAGAGGCTGTTTCTGGTATGGGCACTGTGGAATAAGTGCTCGCCTTTTTATCCCTTGAAAGGCCCTGAAGGCACCAAACCATTAAGTAGTTCCTCCCACATTTTTCCCGCTCTTTTCTGAGCTTGCTTGGTGAAGATTTTGAAAGTATAGAGAGATGGTTTTCTGTAGTGGGGATATTGCAACAATTGCTCACCTAACATGGAAGCACTTACTAACTAAAGAAAAATAGAAAGAACTCCTGTTAGGTGAGCACCTGATGTTCAAATGCAATCCATCCTAAATATTATAACATACACTTCCAAAGTTGCTGTTTAGTTCACAGAACTTCAACCTCAAAAGGTAAGCACTTATAACCATGAAGCTGTATTTCTATGAGGTTTCAAGACATCTGAAATTCAAAACTGCAATGTTCAGCCAAAGGGTCTGCATCCCTGTTCTTGTCTGAGGCTGTTCCTGGTATGGGCACTGTGGAAGAAGTTCTAGCCTTTTTATCCCTTGAAAGTCCCTGAAGGCACCAAACCATTAAGAAGCTCCTCCCACATTTTTCCCGCTCTTTTCTGAGCTTGCTTGGTGAAGATTTTGAAAGTATAGAGAGATGGTTTTCTGTAGTGGAGATATTGCAACAATTGCTCACCTAACATGGAAGCACTTACTAACTAAAGAAAAATAGAAATAACTCCTGTTAGGTGAGCACCTGATGTTCAAATGCAATCCATCCTAAATATTACAACATACACTTCCAAAATTGCTGTTTAGTTCACAGAACTTCAACCTCAAAAGGGAAGCACTTACACATATATAAAACGCAGGTGCCAACCTTGAAGCTGTATTTCTGTGAGGTTCCAAGACATCTGAAATTCAAAACTGCAATGTTCAGCCATTGGGTCTGCATCCCTGTTCTTGTCTGAGGCTGTTCCTGTTATGGGCACTGTGGAAGAAGTGCTCGCCTTTTTATCCCTTGAAAGGCCCTGAAGGCACCAAAACATTAAGTAGCTCCTCCCACATTTTTCCCGCTCTTTTCTGAGCTTGATTGGTGAAGATTTTGAAAGTATAGAGAGATGGTTTTCTGTAGTGGGGATATTGCAACAATTGCTCACCTAACATGGAAGCACTTACTAACTAAAGAAAAATAGAAAGAACTCCTGTTAGGTGAACACCTGATGCTCAAATGTAATCCATCCCTAAATATTATACCATGTACTTCCAGAGTTGTTGTTTATTTCACAGAACTTCAAACTCAAAAGGTAAGCACTTACAAGCTTGAAGCTGTATTTCTATGAGGTTTCAAGACATCTGAAATACAAAACTGCAATGTTCAGCCAAAGGGTCTGCATCCCTGTTCTTGTCTGAGGCTGTTCCTGGTATGGGCACTGTGGAAGAAGTTCTAGCCTTTTCATCCCTTGAAAGTCCCTGAAGGCACCAAACCATTAAGAAGCTCCTCCCACATTTTTCCCGCTCTTTTCTGAGCTTGCTTGGTGAAGATTTTGAAAGTATAGAGAGATGGTTTTCTGTAGTGGAGATATTGCAACAATTGCTCACCTAACATGGAAGCACTTACTAACTAAAGAAAAATAGAAATAACTCCTGTTAGGTGAGCACCTGATGTTCAAATGCAATCCATCCTAAATATTATAACATACACTTCCAAAATTGCTGTTTAGTTCACAGAACTTCAACCTCAAAAGGGAAGCACTTACACATATATAAAACGCAGGTGCCAACCTTGAAGCTGTATTTCTGTGAGGTTCCAAGACATCTGAAATTCAAAACTGCAATGTTCAGCCAGTGGGTCTGCATCCCTGTTCTTGTCTGAGGCTGTTCCTGTTATGGGCACTGTGGAAGAAGTGCTCGCCTTTTTATCCCTTGAAAGGCCCTGAAGGCACCAAAACATTAAGTAGCTCCTCCCACATTTTTCCCGCTCTTTTCTGAGCTTGATTGGTGAAGATTTTGAAAGTATAGAGAGATGGTTTTCTGTAGTGGGGATATTGCAACAATTGCTCACCTAACATGGAAGCACTTACTAACTAAAGAAAAATAGAAAGAACTCCTGTTAGGTGAGCACCTGATGCTCAAATGCAATTATTCTCTAAATATTATAACATACACTTCCAGAGCTGTTGTTTAGTTAACAGAGTTGTTGTTTATTTCACAGAACTTCAAACTCAAAAGGTAAGCACTTACAAGCTTGAAGCTGTATTTCTATGAGGTTTCAAGGCATCTGAAATTCAAAACTGCAATGTTCAGCCAAAGGGTCTGCATCCCTGTTCTTGTCAGAGGCTGTTTCTGGTATGGGCACTGTGGAAGAAGTGCCCACCTTTTTATCCCTTGAAAGGCCCTCAAGGCACCAAACCATTAAGTAGCTCCTCCCACATTTTTCCCGCTCTTTTCCGAGCTTGCTTGGTGAAGATTTTGAAAGTATAGAGAGATGGTTTTCTGTAGTGGGGATAGTGCAACAATTGCTCACCTAACATAGAAGCACTTACTAACTAAAGAAAAATAGAAAGAACTCCTGTTAGGTGAACACCTGATGCTCAAATGCAATCCATCCCTAAATAGTATACCATGTACTTCCAGAGTTGTTGTTTATTTCACAGAACTTCAAACTCAAAAGGTAAGCACTTATAACCATGAAGCTGTATTTCTATGAGGTTTCAAGACATCTGAAATTCAAAACTGCAATGTTCAGCCAGTTGGCCTGCATCACTGTTGTCATCCGAGGCCGTTCCTGCTATGGGCACTGTGGAGAAGGGCCCACCTTTTTATCCCTTGAAAGGCCCTCAAGGCACCAGACCATTAAGTAGCTCCTCCCACATTTTTCCCGCTCTTTTCTGAGGTTGCTTGGTGAAGATTTTGAAAGTATAGAGAGATGGTTTTCTGTAGTGGGGATATTGCAACAATTGCTCACCTAACATGGAAGCACTTACTAACTAAAGAAAAATAGAAAGAACTCCTGATAGGTGACCACCTGATGCTCAAATGCAATCCATCCCTAAATATTATACCATGTACTTCCAGAGTTGTTGTTTATTTCACAGAACTTCAAACTCAAAAGGTAAGCACTTACAAGCTTGAAGCTGTATTTCTATGAGGTTTCAAGGCATATGAAATTCCAAACTGCAATGTTCAGCCAAAGGGTCTGCATCCCTGTTCTTGTCAGAGGCTGTTTCTGGTATGGGCACTGTGGAATAAGTGCTCGCCTTTTTATCCCTTGAAAGGCCCTGAAGGCACCAAACCATTAAGTAGCTCCTCCCACATTTTTCCCGCTCTTTTCTGATTTTGCTTGGTGAAGATTTTGAAAGTATAGAGAGATGGTTTTCTGTAGTGGGGATATTGCAACAATTGCTCACCTAACATGGAAGCACTTACTAACTAAAGAAAAATAGAAAGAACTCCTGTTAGGTGAACACCTAATGCTCAAATGCAATCCATCCCTAAATATTATACCATGTACTTCCAGAGTTGTTGTTTATTTCACAGAACTTCAAACTCAAAAGGTAAGCACTTACAAGCTTGAAGCTGTATTTCTATGAGGTTTCAAGACATCTGAAATTCAAAACTGCAATGTTCAGCCAAAGGGTCTGCATCCCTGTTCTTGTCTGAGGCTGTTCCTGGTATGGGCACTGTGGAAGAAGTTCTAGCCTTTTTATCCCTTGAAAGTCCCTGAAGGCACCAAACCATTAAGAAGCTCCTCCCACATTTTTCCCGCTCTTTTCTGAGCTTGCTTGGTGAAGATTTTGAAAGTATAGAGAGATGGTTTTCTGTAGTGGAGATATTGCAACAATTGCTCACCTAACATGGAAGCACTTACTAACTAAAGAAAAATAGAAAGAACTCCTGTTAGGTGAGCACCTGATGTTCAAATGCAACCCATCCCTAAATATTATACCATGTACTTCCAGAGTTGTTGTTTATTTCACAGAACTTCAAACTCAAAAGGTAAGCACTTACAACCATGAAGCTGTATTTCTATGAGGTTTCAAGATATCTGAAATTCAAAACTGCAATGTTCAGCCAGTTGGCCTGCATCACTGTTCTCATCCGAGGCCGTTCCTGCTATGGGCACTGTGGAAGAAGTGCCCACCTTTTTATGCCTTGAAAGGCACCAAACCATTAAGTAGCTCCTCCCACATTTTTCCCGCTCTTTTCCGAGCTTGCTTGGTGAAGATTTTGAAAGTATAGAGAGATGGTTTTCTGTAGTGGGGATAGTGCAACAATTGCTCACCTAACATAGAAGCACTTACTAACTAAAGAAAAATAGAAAGAACTCCTGTTAGGTGAACACCTGATGATCAAATGCAATCCATCCCTAAATAGTATACCATGTACTTCCAGAGTTGTTGTTTATTTCACAGAACTTCAAACTCAAAAGGTAAGCACTTATAACCATGAAGCTGTATTTCTATGAGGTTTCAAGACATCTGAAATTCAAAACTGCAATGTTCAGCCAATGGGTCTGCATCCCTGTTCTTGTCAGAGGCTGTTTCTGGTATGGGCACTGTGGAATAAGTGCTCGCCTTTTTATCCCTTGAAAGGCCCTGAAGGCACCAAACCATTAAGTAGCTCCTCCCACATTTTTCCCGCTCTTTTCTGAGCTTGCTGGGTGAAGATTTTGAAAGTATAGAGAGATGCTTTTCTGTAGTGGGGATATTGCAACAATTGCTCACCTAACATGGAAGCACTTACTAACTAAAGAAAAATAGAAAGAACTCCTGTTAGGTGAGCACCTGATGCTCAAATGCAATTATTCTCTAAATATTATAACATACACTTCCAGAGCTGTTGTTTAGTTAACAGAACTTCAAACTCAAAAGGTAAGCACTTATAACCATGAAGCTGTATTTCTATGAGGTTTCAAGACATCTGAAATTCAAAACTGCAATGTTCAGCCAATGGGTCTGCATCCCTGTTCTTGTCTGAGGCTGTTACTGTTATGGGCACTGTGGAAGAAGTGCTCGCCTTTTTATCCCTTGAAAGGCCCTGAAGGCACCAAACCATTAAGAAGCTCCTCCCACATTTTTCCCGCTCTTTTCTGAGCTTGCTTGGTGAAGATTTTGAAAGTATAGAGAGATGGTTTTCTGTAGTGGAGATATTGCAACAATTGCTCACCTAACATGGAAGCACTTACTAACTAAAGACAAATAGAAAGAACTCCTGTTAGGTGAGCACCTGATGTTCAAATGCAACCCATCCCTAAATATTATACCATGTACTTCCAGAGTTGTTGTTTATTTCACAGAACTTCAAACTCAAAAGGTAAGCACTTACAACCATGAAGCTGTATTTCTATGAGGTTTCAAGATATCTGAAATTCAAAACTGCAATGTTCAGCCAGTTGGCCTGCATCACTGTTCTCATCCGAGGCCGTTCCTGCTATGGGCACTGTGGAAGAAATGCCCACCTTTTTATGCCTTGAAAGGCACTCAAGGCACCAAACCATTAAGTAGCTCCTCCCACATTTTTCCCGCTCTTTTCCGAGCTTGCTTGGTGAAGATTTTGAAAGTATAGAGAGATGGTTTTCTGTAGTGGGGATAGTGCAACAATTGCTCACCTAACATAGAAGCACTTACTAACTAAAGAAAAATAGAAAGAACTCCTGTTAGGTGAACACCTGATGATCAAATGCAATCCATCCCTAAATAGTATACCATGTACTTCCAGAGTTGTTGTTTATTTCACAGAACTTCAAACTCAAAAGGTAAGCACTTATAACCATGAAGCTGTATTTCTATGAGGTTTCAAGACATCTGAAATTCAAAACTGCAATGTTCAGCCAGTTGGCCTGCATCACTGTTGTCATCCGAGGCCGTTCCTGCTATGGGCACTGTGGAGAAGTGCCCACCTTTTTATCCCTTGAAAGGCCCTCAAGGCACCAGACCATTAAGTAGCTCCTCCCATATTTTTCCCGCTCTTTTCTGGGCTTGCTTGGTGAAGATTTTGAAAGTATAGAGAGATGGTTTTCTGTAGTGGAGATATTGCAACAATTGCTCACCTAACATGGAAGCACTTACTAACTAAAGAAAAATAGAAAGAACTCCTGTTAGGTGAACACCTGATGCTCAAATGCAATCCATCCCTAAATATTATACCATGTACTTCCAGAGTTGTTGTTTATTTCACAGAACTTCAAACTCAAAAGGTAAGCACTTACAAGCCTGAAGCTGTATTTCTATGAGGTTTCAAGGCATCTGAAATTCAAAACTGCAATGTTCAGCCAAAGGGTCTGCATCCCTGTTCTTGTCAGAGGCTGTTTCTGGTATGGGCACTGTGGAATAAGTGCTCGCCTTTTTATCCCTTGAAAGGCCCTGAAGGCACCACACCATTAAGTAGCTCCTCCCACATTTTTCCCGCTCTTTTCTGAGCTTGCTTGGTGAAGATTTTGAAAGTATAGAGAGATGGTTTTCTGTAGTGGGGATATTGCAACAATTGCTCACCTAACATGGAAGCACTTACTAACTAAAGAAAAATAGAAAGAACTCCTGTTAGGTGAGCACCTGATGTTCAAATGCAATCCATCCTAAATATTATAACATACACTTCCAAAGTTGCTGTTTAGTTCACAGAACTTCAACCTCAAAAGGTAAGCACTTATAACCATGAAGCTGTATTTCTATGAGGTTTCAAGACATCTGAAATTCAAAACTGCAATGTTCAGCCAAAGGGTCTGCATCCCTGTTCTTGTCTGAGGCTGTTCCTGGTATGGGCACTGTGGAAGAAGTTCTAGCCTTTTTATCCCTTGAAAGTCCCTGAAGGCACCAAACCATTAAGAAGCTCCTCCCACATTTTTCCCGCTCTTTTCTGAGCTTGCTTGGTGAAGATTTTGAAAGTATAGAGAGATGGTTTTCTGTAGTGGAGATATTGCAACAATTGCTCACCTAACATGGAAGCACTTACTAACTAAAGAAAAATAGAAATAACTCCTGTTAGGTGAGCACCTGATGTTCAAATGCAATCCATCCTAAATATTACAACATACACTTCCAAAATTGCTGTTTAGTTCACAGAACTTCAACCTCAAAAGGGAAGCACTTACACATATATAAAACGCAGGTGCCAACCTTGAAGCTGTATTTCTGTGAGGTTCCAAGACATCTGAAATTCAAAACTGCAATGTTCAGCCATTGGGTCTGCATCCCTGTTCTTGTCTGAGGCTGTTCCTGTTATGGGCACTGTGGAAGAAGTGCTCGCCTTTTTATCCCTTGAAAGGCCCTGAAGGCACCAAAACATTAAGTAGCTCCTCCCACATTTTTCCCGCTCTTTTCTGAGCTTGATTGGTGAAGATTTTGAAAGTATAGAGAGATGGTTTTCTGTAGTGGGGATATTGCAACAATTGCTCACCTAACATGGAAGCACTTACTAACTAAAGAAAAATAGAAAGAACTCCTGTTAGGTGAACACCTGATGCTCAAATGTAATCCATCCCTAAATATTATACCATGTACTTCCAGAGTTGTTGTTTATTTCACAGAACTTCAAACTCAAAAGGTAAGCACTTACAAGCTTGAAGCTGTATTTCTATGAGGTTTCAAGACATCTGAAATACAAAACTGCAATGTTCAGCCAAAGGGTCTGCATCCCTGTTCTTGTCTGAGGCTGTTCCTGGTATGGGCACTGTGGAAGAAGTTCTAGCCTTTTTATCCCTTGAAAGTCCCTGAAGGCACCAAACCATTAAGAAGCTCCTCCCACATTTTTCCCGCTCTTTTCTGAGCTTGCTTGGTGAAGATTTTGAAAGTATAGAGAGATGGTTTTCTGTAGTGGAGATATTGCAACAATTGCTCACCTAACATGGAAGCACTTACTAACTAAAGAAAAATAGAAATAACTCCTGTTAGGTGAGCACCTGATGTTCAAATGCAATCCATCCTAAATATTATAACATACACTTCCAAAATTGCTGTTTAGTTCACAGAACTTCAACCTCAAAAGGGAAGCACTTACACATATATAAAACGCAGGTGCCAACCTTGAAGCTGTATTTCTGTGAGGTTCCAAGACATCTGAAATTCAAAACTGCAATGTTCAGCCAGTGGGTCTGCATCCCTGTTCTTGTCTGAGGCTGTTCCTGTTATGGGCACTGTGGAAGAAGTGCTCGCCTTTTTATCCCTTGAAAGGCCCTGAAGGCACCAAAACATTAAGTAGCTCCTCCCACATTTTTCCCGCTCTTTTCTGAGCTTGATTGGTGAAGATTTTGAAAGTATAGAGAGATGGTTTTCTGTAGTGGGGATATTGCAACAATTGCTCACCTAACATGGAAGCACTTACTAACTAAAGAAAAATAGAAAGAACTCCTGTTAGGTGAGCACCTGATGCTCAAATGCAATTATTCTCTAAATATTATAACATACACTTCCAGAGCTGTTGTTTAGTTAGCAGAGTTGTTGTTTATTTCACAGAACTTCAAACTCAAAAGGTAAGCACTTACAAGCTTGAAGCTGTATTTCTATGAGGTTTCAAGGCATCTGAAATTCAAAACTGCAATGTTCAGCCAAAGGGTCTGCATCCCTGTTCTTGTCAGAGGCTGTTTCTGGTATGGGCACTGTGGAAGAAGTGCCCACCTTTTTATCCCTTGAAAGGCCCTCAAGGCACCAAACCATTAAGTAGCTCCTCCCACATTTTTCCCGCTCTTTTCCGAGCTTGCTTGGTGAAGATTTTGAAAGTATAGAGAGATGGTTTTCTGTAGTGGGGATAGTGCAACAATTGCTCACCTAACATAGAAGCACTTACTAACTAAAGAAAAATAGAAAGAACTCCTGTTAGCTGAACACCTGATGCTCAAATGCAATCCATCCCTAAATAGTATACCATGTACTTCCAGAGTTGTTGTTTATTTCACAGAACTTCAAACTCAAAAGGTAAGCACTTATAACCATGAAGCTGTATTTCTATGAGGTTTCAAGACATCTGAAATTCAAAACTGCAATGTTCAGCCAGTTGGCCTGCATCACTGTTGTCATCCGAGGCCGTTCCTGCTATGGGCACTGTGGAGAAGGGCCCACCTTTTTATCCCTTGAAAGGCCCTCAAGGCACCAGACCATTAAGTAGCTCCTCCCACATTTTTCCCGCTCTTTTCTGAGGTTGCTTGGTGAAGATTTTGAAAGTATAGAGAGATGGTTTTCTGTAGTGGGGATATTGCAACAATTGCTCACCTAACATGGAAGCACTTACTAACTAAAGAAAAATAGAAAGAACTCCTGATAGGTGACCACCTGATGCTCAAATGCAATCCATCCCTAAATATTATACCATGTACTTCCAGAGTTGTTGTTTATTTCACAGAACTTCAAACTCAAAAGGTAAGCACTTACAAGCTTGAAGCTGTATTTCTATGAGGTTTCAAGGCATCTGAAATTCCAAACTGCAATGTTCAGCCAAAGGGTCTGCATCCCTGTTCTTGTCAGAGGCTGTTTCTGGTATGGGCACTGTGGAATAAGTGCTCGCCTTTTTATCCCTTGAAAGGCCCTGATGGCACCAAACCATTAAGTAGCTCCTCCCACATTGTTCCCGCTCTTTTCTGAGCTTGCTTGGTGAAGATTTTGAAAGTATAGAGAGATGGTTTTCTGTAGTGGGGATATTGCAACAATTGCTCACCTAACATGGAAGCACTTACTAACTAAAGAAAAATAGAAAGAACTCCTGTTAGGTGAGCACCTGATGTTCAAATGCAATCCATCCTAAATATTATAACATACACTTCCAAAGTTGCTGTTTAGTTCACAGAACTTCAACCTCAAAAGGTAAGCACTTATAACCATGAAGCTGTATTTCTATGAGGTTTCAAGACATCTGAAATACAAAACTGCAATGTTCAGCCAAAGGGTCTGCATCCCTGTTCTTGTCTGAGGCTGTTCCTGGTATGGGCACTGTGGAAGAAGTTCTAGCCTTTTTATCCCTTGAAAGTCCCTGAAGGCACCAAACCATTAAGAAGCTCCTCCCACATTTTTCCCGCTCTTTTCTGAGCTTGCTTGGTGAAGATTTTGAAAGTATAGAGAGATGGTTTTCTGTAGTGGAGATATTGCAACAATTGCTCACCTAACATGGAAGCACTTACTAACTAAAGAAAAATAGAAATAACTCCTGTTAGGTGAGCACCTGATGTTCAAATGCAATCCATCCTAAATATTATAACATACACTTCCAAAATTGCTGTTTAGTTCACAGAACTTCAACCTCAAAAGGGAAGCACTTACACATATATAAAACGCAGGTGCCAACCTTGAAGCTGTATTTCTGTGAGGTTCCAAGACATCTGAAATTCAAAACTGCAATGTTCAGCCATTGGGTCTGCATCCCTGTTCTTGTCTGAGGCTGTTCCTGTTATGGGCACTGTGGAGAAGGGCCCACCTTTTTATCCCTTGAAAGGCCCTCAAGGCACCAAAACATTAAGTAGCTCCTCCCACATTTTTCCCGCTCTTTTCTGAGCTTGCTTGGTGAAGATTTTGAAAGTATAGAGAGATGGTTTTCTGTAGTGGGGATATTGCAACAATTGCTCACCTAACATGGAAGCACTTACTAACTAAAGAAAAATAGAAAGAACTCCTGTTAGGTGAACACCTGATGCTCAAATGCAATCCATCCCTAAATATTATACCATGTACTTCCAGAGTTGTTGTTTATTTCACAGAACTTCAAACTCAAAAGGTAAGCACTTACAAGCTTGAAGCTGTATTTCTATGAGGTTTCAAGGCATCTGAAATTCAAAACTGCAATGTTCAGCCAAAGGGTCTGCATCCCTGTTCTTGTCAGAGGCTGTTTCTGGTATGGGCACTGTGGAATAAGTGCTCTCCTTTTTATCCCTTGAAAGGCCCTGAAGGCACCAAACCATTAAGTAGCTCCTCCCACATTTTTCCCGCTCTTTTCTGAGCTTGCTTGGTGAAGATTTTGAAAGTATAGAGAGATGGTTTTCTGTAGTGGGGATATTGCAACAATTGCTCACCTAACATGGAAGCACTTACTAACTAAAGAAAAATAGAAAGAACTCCTGTTAGGTGAACACCTAATGCTCAAATGCAATCCATCCCTAAATATTATACCATGTACTTCCAGAGTTGTTGTTTATTTCACAGAACTTCAAACTCAAAAGGTAAGCACTTACAAGCTTGAAGCTGTATTTCTATGAGGTTTCAAGACATCTGAAATTCAAAACTGCAATGTTCAGCCAAAGGGTCTGCATCCCTGTTCTTGTCTGAGGGTGTTCCTGGTATGGGCACTGTGGAAGAAGTTCTAGCCTTTTTATCCCTTGAAAGTCCCTGAAGGCACCAAACCATTAAGAAGCTCCTCCCACATTTTTCCCGCTCTTTTCTGAGCTTGCTTGGTGAAGATTTTGAAAGTATAGAGAGATGGTTTTCTGTAGTGGAGATATTGCAACAATTGCTCACCTAACATGGAAGCACTTACTAACTAAAGAAAAATAGAAAGAACTCCTGTTAGGTGAGCACCTGATGTTCAAATGCAACCCATCCCTAAATATTATACCATGTACTTCCAGAGTTGTTGTTTATTTCACAGAACTTCAAACTCAAAAGGTAAGCACTTACAACCATGAAGCTGTATTTCTATGAGGTTTCAAGATATCTGAAATTCAAAACTGCAATGTTCAGCCAGTTGGCCTGCATCACTGTTCTCATCCGAGGCCGTTCCTGCTATGGGCACTGTGGAAGAAGTGCCCACCTTTTTATGCCTTGAAAGGCACTCAAGGCACCAAACCATTAAGTAGCTCCTCCCACATTTTTCCCGCTCTTTTCCGAGCTTGCTTGGTGAAGATTTTGAAAGTATAGAGAGATGGTTTTCTGTAGTGGGGATAGTGCAACAATTGCTCACCTAACATAGAAGCACTTACTAACTAAAGAAAAATAGAAAGAACTCCTGTTAGGTGAACACCTGATGATCAAATGCAATCCATCCCTAAATAGTATACCATGTACTTCCAGAGTTGTTGTTTATTTCACAGAACTTCAAACTCAAAAGGTAAGCACTTATAATCATGAAGCTGTATTTCTATGAGGTTTCAAGACATCTGAAATTCAAATCTGCAATGTTCAGCCAATGGGTCTGCATCCCCGTTCTTGTCAGAGGCTGTTTCTGGTATGGGCACTGTGGAATAAGTGCTCGCCTTTTTATCCCTTGAAAGGCCCTGAAGGCACCAAACCATTAAGTAGCTCCTCCCACATTTTTCCCGCTCTTTTCTGAGCTTGCTTGGTGAAGATTTTGAAAGTATAGAGAGATGCTTTTCTGTAGTGGGGATATTGCAACAATTGCTCACCTAACATGGAAGCACTTACTAACTAAAGAAAAATAGAAAGAACTCCTGTTAGGTGAGCACCTGATGCTCAAATGCAATTATTCTCTAAATATTATAACATACACTTCCAGAGCTGTTGTTTAGTTAACAGAACTTCAAACTCAAAAGGTAAGCACTTATAACCATGAAGCTGTATTTCTATGAGGTTTCAAGACATCTGAAATTCAAAACTGCAATGTTCAGCCAATGGGTCTGCATCCCTGTTCTTGTCTGAGGCTGTTACTGTTATGCGCACTGTGGAAGAAGTGCTCGCCTTTTTATCCCTTGAAAGGCCCTGAAGGCACCAAACCATTAAGAAGCTCCTCCCACATTTTTCCCGCTCTTTTCTGAGCTTGCTTGGTGAAGATTTTGAAAGTATAGAGAGATGGTTTTCTGTAGTGGAGATATTGCAACAATTGCTCACCTAACATGGAAGCACTTACTAACTAAAGAAAAATAGAAAGAACTCCTGTTAGGTGAGCACCTGATGTTCAAATGCAACCCATCCCTAAATATTATACCATGTACTTCCAGAGTTGTTGTTTATTTCACAGAACTTCAAACTCAAAAGGTAAGCACTTACAACCATGAAGCTGTATTTCTATGAGGTTTCAAGATATCTGAAATTCAAAACTGCAATGTTCAGCCAGTTGGCCTGCATCACTGTTCTCATCCGAGGCCGTTCCTGCTATGGGCACTGTGGAAGAAATGCCCACCTTTTTATGCCTTGAAAGGCACTCAAGGCACCAAACCATTAAGTAGCTCCTCCCACATTTTTCCCGCTCTTTTCCGAGCTTGCTTGGTGAAGATTTTGAAAGTATAGAGAGATGGTTTTCTGTAGTGGGGATAGTGCAACAATTGCTCACCTAACATAGAAGCACTTACTAACTAAAGAAAAATAGAAAGAACTCCTGTTAGGTGAACACCTGATGATCAAATGCAATCCATCCCTAAATAGTATACCATGTACTTCCAGAGTTGTTGTTTATTTCACAGAACTTCAAACTCAAAAGGTAAGCACTTATAACCATGAAGCTGTATTTCTATGAGGTTTCAAGACATCTGAAATTCAAAACTGCAATGTTCAGCCAGTTGGCCTGCATCACTGTTGTCATCCGAGGCCGTTCCTGCTATGGGCACTGTGGAGAAGTGCCCACCTTTTTATCCCTTGAAAGGCCCTCAAGGCACCAAAACATTAAGTAGCTCCTCCCATATTTTTCCCGCTCTTTTCTGGGCTTGCTTGGTGAAGATTTTGAAAGTATAGAGAGATGGTTTTCTGTAGTGGAGATATTGCAACAATTGCTCACCTAACATGGAAGCACTTACTAACTAAAGAAAAATAGAAAGAACTCCTGTTAGGTGAACACCTGATGCTCAAATGCAATCCATCCCTAAATATTATACCATGTACTTCCAGAGTTGTTGTTTATTTCACAGAACTTCAAACTCAAAAGGTAAGCACTTACAAGCCTGAAGCTGTATTTCTATGAGGTTTCAAGGCATCTGAAATTCAAAACTGCAATGTTCAGCCAAAGGGTCTGCATCCCTGTTCTTGTCTGAGGCTGTTCCTGGTATGGGCACTGTGGAATAAGTGCTCGCCTTTTTATCCCTTGAAAGGCCCTGATGGCACCAAACCATTAAGTAGCTCCTCCCACATTTTTCCCGCTCTTTTCTGAGCTTGCTTGGTGAAGATTTTGAAAGTATAGAGAGATGGTTTTCTGTAGTGGGGATATTGCAACAATTGCTCACCTAACATGGAAGCACTTACTAACTAAAGAAAAATAGAAATAACTCCTGTTAGGTGAGCACCTGATGTTCAAATGCAATCCATCCTAAATATTATAACATACACTTCCAAAATTGCTGTTTAGTTCACAGAACTTCAACCTCAAAAGGGAAGCACTTACACATATATAAAACGCAGGTGCCAACCTTGAAGCTGTATTTCTGTGAGGTTCCAAGACATCTGAAATTCAAAACTGCAATGTTCAGCCATTGGGTCTGCATCCCTGTTCTTGTCTGAGGCTGTTCCTGTTATGGGCACTGTGGAAGAAGTGCTCGCCTTTTTATCCCTTGAAAGGCCCTGAAGGCACCAAAACATTAAGTAGCTCCTCCCACATTTTTCCCGCTCTTTTCTGAGCTTGATTGGTGAAGATTTTGAAAGTATAGAGAGATGGTTTTCTGTAGTGGGGATATTGCAACAATTGCTCACCTAACATGGAAGCACTTACTAACTAAAGAAAAATAGAAAGAACTCCTGTTAGGTGAACACCTGATGCTCAAATGTAATCCATCCCTAAATATTATACCATGTACTTCCAGAGTTGTTGTTTATTTCACAGAACTTCAAACTCAAAAGGTAAGCACTTACAAGCTTGAAGCTGTATTTCTATGAGGTTTCAAGACATCTGAAATACAAAACTGCAATGTTCAGCCAAAGGGTCTGCATCCCTGTTCTTGTCTGAGGCTGTTCCTGGTATGGGCACTGTGGAAGAAGTTCTAGCCTTTTTATCCCTTGAAAGTCCCTGAAGGCACCAAACCATTAAGAAGCTCCTCCCACATTTTTCCCGCTCTTTTCTGAGCTTGCTTGGTGAAGATTTTGAAAGTATAGAGAGATGGTTTTCTGTAGTGGAGATATTGCAACAATTGCTCACCTAACATGGAAGCACTTACTAACTAAAGAAAAATAGAAATAACTCCTGTTAGGTGAGCACCTGATGTTCAAATGCAATCCATCCTAAATATTATAACATACACTTCCAAAATTGCTGTTTAGTTCACAGAACTTCAACCTCAAAAGGGAAGCACTTACACATATATAAAACGCAGGTGCCAACCTTGAAGCTGTATTTCTGTGAGGTTCCAAGACATCTGAAATTCAAAACTGCAATGTTCAGCCAGTGGGTCTGCATCCCTGTTCTTGTCTGAGGCTGTTCCTGTTATGGGCACTGTGGAAGAAGTGCTCGCCTTTTTATCCCTTGAAAGGCCCTGAAGGCACCAAAACATTAAGTAGCTCCTCCCACATTTTTCCCGCTCTTTTCTGAGCTTGATTGGTGAAGATTTTGAAAGTATAGAGAGATGGTTTTCTGTAGTGGGGATATTGCAACAATTGCTCACCTAACATGGAAGCACTTACTAACTAAAGAAAAATAGAAAGAACTCCTGTTAGGTGAGCACCTGATGCTCAAATGCAATTATTCTCTAAATATTATAACATACACTTCCAGAGCTGTTGTTTAGTTAACAGAGTTGTTGTTTATTTCACAGAACTTCAAACTCAAAAGGTAAGCACTTACAAGCTTGAAGCTGTATTTCTATGAGGTTTCAAGGCATCTGAAATTCAAAACTGCAATGTTCAGCCAAAGGGTCTGCATCCCTGTTCTTGTCAGAGGCTGTTTCTGGTATGGGCACTGTGGAGAAGGGCCCACCTTTTTATCCCTTGAAAGGCCCTCAAGGCACCAAACCATTAAGTAGCTCCTCCCACATTTTTCCCGCTCTTTTCTGAGGTTGCTTGGTGAAGATTTTGAAAGTATAGAGAGATGGTTTTCTGTAGTGGGGATATTGCAACAATTGCTCACCTAACATGGAAGCACTTACTAACTAAAGAAAAATAGAAAGAACTCCTGATAGGTGACCACCTGATGCTCAAATGCAATCCATCCCTAAATATTATACCATGTACTTCCAGAGTTGTTGTTTATTTCACAGAACTTCAAACTCAAAAGGTAAGCACTTACAAGCTTGAAGCTGTATTTCTATGAGGTTTCAAGGCATATGAAATTCCAAACTGCAATGTTCAGCCAAAGGGTCTGCATCCCTGTTCTTGTCAGAGGCTGTTTCTGGTATGGGCACTGTGGAATAAGTGCTCGCCTTTTTATCCCTTGAAAGGCCCTGAAGGCACCAAACCATTAAGTAGCTCCTCCCACATTTTTCCCGCTCTTTTCTGATTTTGCTTGGTGAAGATTTTGAAAGTATAGAGAGATGGTTTTCTGTAGTGGGGATATTGCAACAATTGCTCACCTAACATGGAAGCACTTACTAACTAAAGAAAAATAGAAAGAACTCCTGTTAGGTGAACACCTAATGCTCAAATGCAATCCATCCCTAAATATTATACCATGTACTTCCAGAGTTGTTGTTTATTTCACAGAACTTCAAACTCAAAAGGTAAGCACTTACAAGCTTGAAGCTGTATTTCTATGAGGTTTCAAGACATCTGAAATTCAAAACTGCAATGTTCAGCCAAAGGGTCTGCATCCCTGTTCTTGTCTGAGGCTGTTCCTGGTATGGGCACTGTGGAAGAAGTTCTAGCCTTTTTATCCCTTGAAAGTCCCTGAAGGCACCAAACCATTAAGAAGCTCCTCCCACATTTTTCCCGCTCTTTTCTGAGCTTGCTTGGTGAAGATTTTGAAAGTATAGAGAGATGGTTTTCTGTAGTGGAGATATTGCAACAATTGCTCACCTAACATGGAAGCACTTACTAACTAAAGAAAAATAGAAAGAACTCCTGTTAGGTGAGCACCTGATGTTCAAATGCAACCCATCCCTAAATATTATACCATGTACTTCCAGAGTTGTTGTTTATTTCACAGAACTTCAAACTCAAAAGGTAAGCACTTACAACCATGAAGCTGTATTTCTATGAGGTTTCAAGATATCTGAAATTCAAAACTGCAATGTTCAGCCAGTTGGCCTGCATCACTGTTCTCATCCGAGGCCGTTCCTGCTATGGGCACTGTGGAAGAAGTGCCCACCTTTTTATGCCTTGAAAGGCACCAAACCATTAAGTAGCTCCTCCCACATTTTTCCCGCTCTTTTCCGAGCTTGCTTGGTGAAGATTTTGAAAGTATAGAGAGATGGTTTTCTGTAGTGGGGATAGTGCAACAATTGCTCACCTAACATAGAAGCACTTACTAACTAAAGAAAAATAGAAAGAACTCCTGTTAGGTGAACACCTGATGATCAAATGCAATCCATCCCTAAATAGTATACCATGTACTTCCAGAGTTGTTGTTTATTTCACAGAACTTCAAACTCAAAAGGTAAGCACTTATAACCATGAAGCTGTATTTCTATGAGGTTTCAAGACATCTGAAATTCAAAACTGCAATGTTCAGCCAATGGGTCTGCATCCCTGTTCTTGTCAGAGGCTGTTTCTGGTATGGGCACTGTGGAATAAGTGCTCGCCTTTTTATCCCTTGAAAGGCCCTGAAGGCACCAAACCATTAAGTAGCTCCTCCCACATTTTTCCCGCTCTTTTCTGAGCTTGCTGGGTGAAGATTTTGAAAGTATAGAGAGATGCTTTTCTGTAGTGGGGATATTGCAACAATTGCTCACCTAACATGGAAGCACTTACTAACTAAAGAAAAATAGAAAGAACTCCTGTTAGGTGAGCACCTGATGCTCAAATGCAATTATTCTCTAAATATTATAACATACACTTCCAGAGCTGTTGTTTAGTTAACAGAACTTCAAACTCAAAAGGTAAGCACTTATAACCATGAAGCTGTATTTCTATGAGGTTTCAAGACATCTGAAATTCAAAACTGCAATGTTCAGCCAATGGGTCTGCATCCCTGTTCTTGTCTGAGGCTGTTACTGTTATGGGCACTGTGGAAGAAGTGCTCGCCTTTTTATCCCTTGAAAGGCCCTGAAGGCACCAAACCATTAAGAAGCTCCTCCCACATTTTTCCCGCTCTTTTCTGAGCTTGCTTGGTGAAGATTTTGAAAGTATAGAGAGATGGTTTTCTGTAGTGGAGATATTGCAACAATTGCTCACCTAACATGGAAGCACTTACTAACTAAAGACAAATAGAAAGAACTCCTGTTAGGTGAGCACCTGATGTTCAAATGCAACCCATCCCTAAATATTATACCATGTACTTCCAGAGTTGTTGTTTATTTCACAGAACTTCAAACTCAAAAGGTAAGCACTTACAAGCTTGAAGCTGTATTTCTATGAGGTTTCAAGGCATATGAAATTCCAAACTGCAATGTTCAGCCAAAGGGTCTGCATCCCTGTTCTTGTCAGAGGCTGTTTCTGGTATGGGCACTGTGGAATAAGTGCTCGCCTTTTTATCCCTTGAAAGTCCCTGAAGGCACCAAACCATTAAGAAGCTCCTCCCACATTTTTCCCGCTCTTTTCTGAGCTTGATTGGTGAAGATTTTGAAAGTATAGAGAGATGGTTTTCTGTAGTGGAGATATTGCAACAATTGCTCACCTAACATGGAAGCACTTACTAACTAAAGAAAAATAGAAATAACTCCTGTTAGGTGAGCACCTGATGTTCAAATGCAATCCATCCTAAATATTATAACATACACTTCCAAAATTGCTGTTTAGTTCACAGAACTTCAACCTCAAAAGGGAAGCACTTACACATATATAAAACGCAGGTGCCAACCTTGAAGCTGTATTTCTGTGAGGTTCCAAGACATCTGAAATTCAAAACTGCAATGTTCAGCCAGTGGGTCTGCATCCCTGTTCTTGTCTGAGGCTGTTCCTGTTATGGGCACTGTGGAAGAAGTGCTCGCCTTTTTATCCCTTGAAAGGCCCTGAAGGCACCAAAACATTAAGTAGCTCCTCCCACATTTTTCCCGCTCTTTTCTGAGCTTGATTGGTGAAGATTTTGAAAGTATAGAGAGATGGTTTTCTGTAGTGGGGATATTGCAACAATTGCTCACCTAACATGGAAGCACTTACTAACTAAAGAAAAATAGAAAGAACTCCTGTTAGGTGAGCACCTGATGCTCAAATGCAATTATTCTCTAAATATTATAACATACACTTCCAGAGCTGTTGTTTAGTTAACAGAGTTGTTGTTTATTTCACAGAACTTCAAACTCAAAAGGTAAGCACTTACAAGCTTGAAGCTGTATTTCTATGAGGTTTCAAGGCATCTGAAATTCAAAACTGCAATGTTCAGCCAAAGGGTCTGCATCCCTGTTCTTGTCAGAGGCTGTTTCTGGTATGGGCACTGTGGAAGAAGTGCCCACCTTTTTATCCCTTGAAAGGCCCTCAAGGCACCAAACCATTAAGTAGCTCCTCCCACATTTTTCCCGCTCTTTTCTGAGCTTGCTTGGTGAAGATTTTGAAAGTATAGAGAGATGGTTTTCTGTAGTGGGGATATTGCAACAATTGCTCACCTAACATGGAAGCACTTACTAACTAAAGAAAAATAGAAAGAACTCCTGTTAGGTGAACACCTGATGCTCAAATGCAATCCATCCCTAAATATTATACCATGTACTTCCAGAGTTGTTGTTTATTTCACAGAACTTCAAACTCAAAAGGTAAGCACTTACAAGCTTGAAGCTGTATTTCTATGAGGTTTCAAGGCATCTGAAATTCAAAACTGCAATGTTCAGCCAAAGGGTCTGCATCCCTGTTCTTGTCAGAGGCTGTTTCTGGTATGGGCACTGTGGAATAAGTGCTCGCCTTTTTATCCCTTGAAAGGCCCTGAAGGCACCAAACCATTAAGTAGCTCCTCCCACATTTTTCCCGCTCTTTTCTGAGCTTGCTTGGTGAAGATTTTGAAAGTATAGAGAGATGGTTTTCTGTAGTGGGGATATTGCAACAATTGCTCACCTAACATGGAAGCACTTACTAACTAAAGAAAAATAGAAAGAACTCCTGTTAGGTGAACACCTAATGCTCAAATGCAATCCATCCCTAAATATTATACCATGTACTTCCAGAGTTGTTGTTTATTTCACAGAACTTCAAACTCAAAAGGTAAGCACTTACAAGCTTGAAGCTGTATTTCTATGAGGTTTCAAGACATCTGAAATTCAAAACTGCAATGTTCAGCCAAAGGGTCTGCATCCCTGTTCTTGTCTGAGGGTGTTCCTGGTATGGGCACTGTGGAAGAAGTTCTAGCCTTTTTATCCCTTGAAAGGCACTCAAGGCACCAAACCATTAAGTAGCTCCTCCCACATTTTTCCCGCTCTTTTCCGAGCTTGCTTGGTGAAGATTTTGAAAGTATAGAGAGATGGTTTTCTGTAGTGGGGATAGTGCAACAATTGCTCACCTAACATAGAAGCACTTACTAACTAAAGAAAAATAGAAAGAACTCCTGTTAGGTGAACACCTGATGATCAAATGCAATCCATCCCTAAATAGTATACCATGTACTTCCAGAGTTGTTGTTTATTTCACAGAACTTCAAACTCAAAAGGTAAGCACTTATAACCATGAAGCTGTATTTCTATGAGGTTTCAAGACATCTGAAATTCAAAACTGCAATGTTCAGCCAGTTGGCCTGCATCACTGTTGTCATCCGAGGCCGTTCCTGCTATGGGCACTGTGGAGAAGTGCCCACCTTTTTATCCCTTGAAAGGCCCTCAAGGCACCAGACCATTAAGTAGCTCCTCCCATATTTTTCCCGCTCTTTTCTGGGCTTGCTTGGTGAAGATTTTGAAAGTATAGAGAGATGGTTTTCTGTAGTGGAGATATTGCAACAATTGCTCACCTAACATGGAAGCACTTACTAACTAAAGAAAAATAGAAAGAACTCCTGTTAGGTGAACACCTGATGCTCAAATGCAATCCATCCCTAAATATTATACCATGTACTTCCAGAGTTGTTGTTTATTTCACAGAACTTCAAACTCAAAAGGTAAGCACTTACAAGCCTGAAGCTGTATTTCTATGAGGTTTCAATGCATCTGAAATTCAAAACTGCAATGTTCAGCCAAAGGGTCTGCATCCCTGTTCTTGTCAGAGGCTGTTTCTGGTATGGGCACTGTGGAATAAGTGCTCGCCTTTTTATCCCTTGAAAGTCCCTGAAGGCACCAAACCATTAAGAAGCTCCTCCCACATTTTTCCCGCTCTTTTCTGAGCTTGCTTGGTGAAGATTTTGAAAGTATAGAGAGATGGTTTTCTGTAGTGGAGATATTGCAACAATTGCTCACCTAACATGGAAGCACTTACTAACTAAAGAAAAATAGAAATAACTCCTGTTAGGTGAGCACCTGATGTTCAAATGCAATCCATCCTAAATATTATAACATACACTTCCAAAATTGCTGTTTAGTTCACAGAACTTCAACCTCAAAAGGGAAGCACTTACACATATATAAAACGCAGGTGCCAACCTTGAAGCTGTATTTCTGTGAGGTTCCAAGACATCTGAAATTCAAAACTGCAATGTTCAGCCATTGGGTCTGCATCCCTGTTCTTGTCTGAGGCTGTTCCTGTTATGGGCACTGTGGAAGAAGTGCTCGCCTTTTTATCCCTTGAAAGGCCCTGAAGGCACCAAAACATTAAGTAGCTCCTCCCACATTTTTCCCGCTCTTTTCTGAGCTTGATTGGTGAAGATTTTGAAAGTATAGAGAGATGGTTTTCTGTAGTGGGGATATTGCAACAATTGCTCACCTAACATGGAAGCACTTACTAACTAAAGAAAAATAGAAAGAACTCCTGTTAGGTGAACACCTGATGCTCAAATGTAATCCATCCCTAAATATTATACCATGTACTTCCAGAGTTGTTGTTTATTTCACAGAACTTCAAACTCAAAAGGTAAGCACTTACAAGCTTGAAGCTGTATTTCTATGAGGTTTCAAGACATCTGAAATACAAAACTGCAATGTTCAGCCAAAGGGTCTGCATCCCTGTTCTTGTCTGAGGCTGTTCCTGGTATGGGCACTGTGGAAGAAGTTCTAGCCTTTTTATCCCTTGAAAGTCCCTGAAGGCACCAAACCATTAAGAAGCTCCTCCCACATTTTTCCCGCTCTTTTCTGAGCTTGCTTGGTGAAGATTTTGAAAGTATAGAGAGATGGTTTTCTGTAGTGGAGATATTGCAACAATTGCTCACCTAACATGGAAGCACTTACTAACTAAAGAAAAATAGAAATAACTCCTGTTAGGTGAGCACCTGATGTTCAAATGCAATCCATCCTAAATATTATAACATACACTTCCAAAATTGCTGTTTAGTTCACAGAACTTCAACCTCAAAAGGGAAGCACTTACACATATATAAAACGCAGGTGCCAACCTTGAAGCTGTATTTCTGTGAGGTTCCAAGATTTTGAAAGTATAGAGAGATGGTTTTCTGTAGTGGGGATATTGCAACAATTGCTCACCTAACATGGAAGCACTTACTAACTAAAGAAAAATAGAAAGAACTCCTGTTAGGTGAACACCTGATGCTCAAATGTAATCCATCCCTAAATATTATACCATGTACTTCCAGAGTTGTTGTTTATTTCACAGAACTTCAAACTCAAAAGGTAAGCACTTACAAGCTTGAAGCTGTATTTCTATGAGGTTTCAAGACATCTGAAATACAAAACTGCAATGTTCAGCCAAAGGGTCTGCATCCCTGTTCTTGTCTGAGGCTGTTCCTGGTATGGGCACTGTGGAAGAAGTTCTAGCCTTTTTATCCCTTGAAAGTCCCTGAAGGCACCAAACCATTAAGAAGCTCCTCCCACATTTTTCCCGCTCTTTTCTGAGCTTGCTTGGTGAAGATTTTGAAAGTATAGAGAGATGGTTTTCTGTAGTGGAGATATTGCAACAATTGCTCACCTAACATGGAAGCACTTACTAACTAAAGAAAAATAGAAATAACTCCTGTTAGGTGAGCACCTGATGTTCAAATGCAATCCATCCTAAATATTATAACATACACTTCCAAAATTGCTGTTTAGTTCACAGAACTTCAACCTCAAAAGGGAAGCACTTACACATATATAAAACGCAGGTGCCAACCTTGAAGCTGTATTTCTGTGAGGTTCCAAGACATCTGAAATTCAAAACTGCAATGTTCAGCCAGTGGGTCTGCATCCCTGTTCTTGTCTGAGGCTGTTCCTGTTATGGGCACTGTGGAAGAAGTGCTCGCCTTTTTATCCCTTGAAAGGCCCTGAAGGCACCAAAACATTAAGTAGCTCCTCCCACATTTTCCCCGCTCTTTTCTGAGCTTGATTGGTGAAGATTTTGAAAGTATAGAGAGATGGTTTTCTGTAGTGGGGATATTGCAACAATTGCTCACCTAACATGGAAGCACTTACTAACTAAAGAAAAATAGAAAGAACTCCTGTTAGGTGAGCACCTGATGCTCAAATGCAATTATTCTCTAAATATTATAACATACACTTCCAGAGCTGTTGTTTAGTTAGCAGAGTTGTTGTTTATTTCACAGAACTTCAAACTCAAAAGGTAAGCACTTACAAGCTTGAAGCTGTATTTCTATGAGGTTTCAAGGCATCTGAAATTCAAAACTGCAATGTTCAGCCAAAGGGTCTGCATCCCTGTTCTTGTCAGAGGCTGTTTCTGGTATGGGCACTGTGGAAGAAGTGCCCACCTTTTTATCCCTTGAAAGGCCCTCAAGGCACCAAACCATTAAGTAGCTCCTCCCACATTTTTCCCGCTCTTTTCCGAGCTTGCTTGGTGAAGATTTTGAAAGTATACAGAGATGGTTTTCTGTAGTGGGGATAGTGCAACAATTGCTCACCTAACATAGAAGCACTTACTAACTAAAGAAAAATAGAAAGAACTCCTGTTAGGTGAACACCTGATGCTCAAATGCAATCCATCCCTAAATAGTATACCATGTACTTCCAGAGTTGTTGTTTATTTCACAGAACTTCAAACTCAAAAGGTAAGCACTTATAACCATGAAGCTGTATTTCTATGAGGTTTCAAGACATCTGAAATTCAAAACTGCAATGTTCAGCCAGTTGGCCTGCATCACTGTTGTCATCCGAGGCCGTTCCTGCTATGGGCACTGTGGAGAAGGGCCCACCTTTTTATCCCTTGAAAGGCCCTCAAGGCACCAGACCATTAAGTAGCTCCTCCCACATTTTTCCCGCTCTTTTCTGAGGTTGCTTGGTGAAGATTTTGAAAGTATAGAGAGATGGTTTTCTGTAGTGGGGATATTGCAACAATTGCTCACCTAACATGGAAGCACTTACTAACTAAAGAAAAATAGAAAGAACTCCTGATAGGTGACCACCTGATGCTCAAATGCAATCCATCCCTAAATATTATACCATGTACTTCCAGAGTTGTTGTTTATTTCACAGAACTTCAAACTCAAAAGGTAAGCACTTACAAGCTTGAAGCTGTATTTCTATGAGGTTTCAAGGCATCTGAAATTCCAAACTGCAATGTTCAGCCAAAGGGTCTGCATCCCTGTTCTTGTCAGAGGCTGTTTCTGGTATGGGCACTGTGGAATAAGTGCTCGCCTTTTTATCCCTTGAAAGGCCCTGATGGCACCAAACCATTAAGTAGCTCCTCCCACATTGTTCCCGCTCTTTTCTGAGCTTGCTTGGTGAAGATTTTGAAAGTATAGAGAGATGGTTTTCTGTAGTGGGGATATTGCAACAATTGCTCACCTAACATGGAAGCACTTACTAACTAAAGAAAAATAGAAAGAACTCCTGTTAGGTGAGCACCTGATGTTCAAATGCAATCCATCCTAAATATTATAACATACACTTCCAAAGTTGCTGTTTAGTTCACAGAACTTCAACCTCAAAAGGTAAGCACTTATAACCATGAAGCTGTATTTCTATGAGGTTTCAAGACATCTGAAATACAAAACTGCAATGTTCAGCCAAAGGGTCTGCATCCCTGTTCTTGTCTGAGGCTGTTCCTGGTATGGGCACTGTGGAAGAAGTTCTAGCCTTTTTATCCCTTGAAAGTCCCTGAAGGCACCAAACCATTAAGAAGCTCCTCCCACATTTTTCCCGCTCTTTTCTGAGCTTGCTTGGTGAAGATTTTGAAAGTATAGAGAGATGGTTTTCTGTAGTGGAGATATTGCAACAATTGCTCACCTAACATGGAAGCACTTACTAACTAAAGAAAAATAGAAATAACTCCTGTTAGGTGAGCACCTGATGTTCAAATGCAATCCATCCTAAATATTATAACATACACTTCCAAAATTGCTGTTTAGTTCACAGAACTTCAACCTCAAAAGGGAAGCACTTACACATATATAAAACGCAGGTGCCAACCTTGAAGCTGTATTTCTGTGAGGTTCCAAGACATCTGAAATTCAAAACTGCAATGTTCAGCCATTGGGTCTGCATCCCTGTTCTTGTCTGAGGCTGTTCCTGTTATGGGCACTGTGGAGAAGGGCCCACCTTTTTATCCCTTGAAATGCCCTCAAGGCACCAAAACATTAAGTAGCTCCTCCCACATTTTTCCCGCTCTTTTCTGAGCTTGCTTGGTGAAGATTTTGAAAGTATAGAGAGATGGTTTTCTGTAGTGGGGATATTGCAACAATTGCTCACCTAACATGGAAGCACTTACTAACTAAAGAAAAATAGAAAGAACTCCTGTTAGGTGAACACCTGATGCTCAAATGCAATCCATCCCTAAATATTATACCATGTACTTCCAGAGTTGTTGTTTATTTCACAGAACTTCAAACTCAAAAGGTAAGCACTTACAAGCTTGAAGCTGTATTTCTATGAGGTTTCAAGGCATCTGAAATTCAAAACTGCAATGTTCAGCCAAAGGGTCTGCATCCCTGTTCTTGTCAGAGGCTGTTTCTGGTATGGGCACTGTGGAATAAGTGCTCGCCTTTTTATCCCTTGAAAGGCCCTGAAGGCACCAAACCATTAAGTAGCTCCTCCCACATTTTTCCCGCTCTTTTCTGAGCTTGCTTGGTGAAGATTTTGAAAGTATAGAGAGATGGTTTTCTGTAGTGGGGATATTGCAACAATTGCTCACCTAACATGGAAGCACTTACTAACTAAAGAAAAATAGAAAGAACTCCTGTTAGGTGAGCACCTGATGTTCAAATGCAACCCATCCCTAAATATTATACCATGTACTTCCAGAGTTGTTGTTTATTTCACAGAACTTCAAACTCAAAAGGTAAGCACTTACAACCATGAAGCTGTATTTCTATGAGGTTTCAAGATATCTGAAATTCAAAACTGCAATGTTCAGCCAGTTGGCCTGCATCACTGTTCTCATCCGAGGCCGTTCCTGCTATGGGCACTGTGGAAGAAGTGCCCACCTTTTTATGCCTTGAAAGGCACTCAAGGCACCAAACCATTAAGTAGCTCCTCCCACATTTTTCCCGCTCTTTTCCGAGCTTGCTTGGTGAAGATTTTGAAAGTATAGAGAGATGGTTTTCTGTAGTGGGGATAGTGCAACAATTGCTCACCTAACATAGAAGCACTTACTAACTAAAGAAAAATAGAAAGAACTCCTGTTAGGTGAACACCTGATGATCAAATGCAATCCATCCCTAAATAGTATACCATGTACTTCCAGAGTTGTTGTTTATTTCACAGAACTTCAAACTCAAAAGGTAAGCACTTATAATCATGAAGCTGTATTTCTATGAGGTTTCAAGACATCTGAAATTCAAATCTGCAATGTTCAGCCAATGGGTCTGCATCCCTGTTCTTGTCAGAGGCTGTTTCTGGTATGGGCACTGTGGAATAAGTGCTCGCCGTTTTATCCCTTGAAAGGCCCTGAAGGCACCAAACCATTAAGTAGCTCCTCCCACATTTTTCCCGCTCTTTTCTGAGCTTGCTTGGTGAAGATTTTGAAAGTATAGAGAGATGCTTTTCTGTAGTGGGGATATTGCAACAATTGCTCACCTAACATGGAAGCACTTACTAACTAAAGAAAAATAGAAAGAACTCCTGTTAGGTGAGCACCTGATGCTCAAATGCAATTATTCTCTAAATATTATAACATACACTTCCAGAGCTGTTGTTTAGTTAACAGAACTTCAAACTCAAAAGGTAAGCACTTATAACCATGAAGCTGTATTTCTATGAGGTTTCAAGACATCTGAAATTCAAAACTGCAATGTTCAGCCAATGGGTCTGCATCCCTGTTCTTGTCTGAGGCTGTTACTGTTATGCGCACTGTGGAAGAAGTGCTCGCCTTTTTATCCCTTGAAAGGCCCTGAAGGCACCAAACCATTAAGAAGCTCCTCCCACATTTTTCCCGCTCTTTTCTGAGCTTGCTTGGTGAAGATTTTGAAAGTATAGAGAGATGGTTTTCTGTAGTGGAGATATTGCAACAATTGCTCACCTAACATGGAAGCACTTACTAACTAAAGAAAAATAGAAAGAACTCCTGTTAGGTGAGCACCTGATGTTCAAATGCAACCCATCCCTAAATATTATACCATGTACTTCCAGAGTTGTTGTTTATTTCACAGAACTTCAAACTCAAAAGGTAAGCACTTACAACCATGAAGCTGTATTTCTATGAGGTTTCAAGATATCTGAAATTCAAAACTGCAATGTTCAGCCAGTTGGCCTGCATCACTGTTCTCATCCGAGGCCGTTCCTGCTATGGGCACTGTGGAAGAAATGCCCACCTTTTTATGCCTTGAAAGGCACTCAAGGCACCAAACCATTAAGTAGCTCCTCCCACATTTTTCCAGCTCTTTTCCGAGCTTGCTTGGTGAAGATTTTGAAAGTATAGAGAGATGGTTTTCTGTAGTGGGGATAGTGCAACAATTGCTCACCTAACATAGAAGCACTTACTAACTAAAGAAAAATAGAAAGAACTCCTGTTAGGTGAACACCTGATGATCAAATGCAATCCATCCCTAAATAGTATACCATGTACTTCCAGAGTTGTTGTTTATTTCACAGAACTTCAAACTCAAAAGGTAAGCACTTATAACCATGAAGCTGTATTTCTATGAGGTTTCAAGACATCTGAAATTCAAAACTGCAATGTTCAGCCAGTTGGCCTGCATCACTGTTGTCATCCGAGGCCGTTCCTGCTATGGGCACTGTGGAGAAGTGCCCACCTTTTTATCCCTTGAAAGGCCCTCAAGGCACCAGACCATTAAGTAGCTCCTCCCATATTTTTCCCGCTCTTTTCTGGGCTTGCTTGGTGAAGATTTTGAAAGTATAGAGAGATGGTTTTCTGTAGTGGAGATATTGCAACAATTGCTCACCTAACATGGAAGCACTTACTAACTAAAGAAAAATAGAAAGAACTCCTGTTAGGTGAACACCTGATGCTCAAATGCAATCCATCCCTAAATATTATACCATGTACTTCCAGAGTTGTTGTTTATTTCACAGAACTTCAAACTCAAAAGGTAAGCACTTACAAGCCTGAAGCTGTATTTCTATGAGGTTTCAAGGCATCTGAAATTCAAAACTGCAATGTTCAGCCAAAGGGTCTGCATCCCTGTTCTTGTCAGAGGCTGTTTCTGGTATGGGCACTGTGGAATAAGTGCTCGCCTTTTTATCCCTTGAAAGGCCCTGAAGGCACCAAACCATTAAGTAGCTCCTCCCACATTTTTCCCGCTCTTTTCTGAGCTTGCTTGGTGAAGATTTTGAGAGTATAGAGAGATGGTTTTCTGTAGTGGGGATATTGCAACAATTGCTCACCTAACATGGAAGCACTTACTAACTAAAGAAAAATAGAAAGAACTCCTGTTAGGTGAGCACCTGATGTTCAAATGCAATCCATCCTAAATATTATAACATACACTTCCAAAGTTGCTGTTTAGTTCACAGAACTTCAACCTCAAAAGGTAAGCACTTATAACCATGAAGCTGTATTTCTATGAGGTTTCAAGACATCTGAAATTCAAAACTGCAATGTTCAGCCAAAGGGTCTGCATCCCTGTTCTTGTCTGAGGCTGTTCCTGGTATGGGCACTGTGGAAGAAGTTCTAGCCTTTTTATCCCTTGAAAGTCCCTGAAGGCACCAAACCATTAAGAAGCTCCTCCCACATTTTTCCCGCTCTTTTCTGAGCTTGCTTGGTGAAGATTTTGAAAGTATAGAGAGATGGTTTTCTGTAGTGGAGATATTGCAACAATTGCTCACCTAACATGGAAGCACTTACTAAGTAAAGAAAAATAGAAATAACTCCTGTTAGGTGAGCACCTGATGTTCAAATGCAATCCATCCTAAATATTATAACATACACTTCCAAAATTGCTGTTTAGTTCACAGAACTTCAACCTCAAAAGGGAAGCACTTACACATATATAAAACGCAGGTGCCAACCTTGAAGCTGTATTTCTGTGAGGTTCCAAGACATCTGAAATTCAAAACTGCAATGTTCAGCCATTGGGTCTGCATCCCTGTTCTTGTCTGAGGCTGTTCCTGTTATGGGCACTGTGGAAGAAGTGCTCGCCTTTTTATCCCTTGAAAGGCCCTGAAGGCACCAAAACATTAAGTAGCTCCTCCCACATTTTTCCCGCTCTTTTCTGAGCTTGATTGGTGAAGATTTTGAAAGTATAGAGAGATGGTTTTCTGTAGTGGGGATATTGCAACAATTGCTCACCTAACATGGAAGCACTTACTAACTAAAGAAAAATAGAAAGAACTCCTGTTAGGTGAACACCTGATGCTCAAATGTAATCCATCCCTAAATATTATACCATGTACTTCCAGAGTTGTTGTTTATTTCACAGAACTTCAAACTCAAAAGGTAAGCACTTACAAGCTTGAAGCTGTATTTCTATGAGGTTTCAAGACATCTGAAATACAAAACTGCAATGTTCAGCCAAAGGGTCTGCATCCCTGTTCTTGTCTGAGGCTGTTCCTGGTATGGGCACTGTGGAAGAAGTTCTAGCCTTTTTATCCCTTGAAAGTCCCTGAAGGCACCAAACCATTAAGAAGCTCCTCCCACATTTTTCCCGCTCTTTTCTGAGCTTGCTTGGTGAAGATTTTGAAAGTATAGAGAGATGGTTTTCTGTAGTGGAGATATTGCAACAATTGCTCACCTAACATGGAAGCACTTACTAACTAAAGAAAAATAGAAATAACTCCTGTTAGGTGAGCACCTGATGTACAAATGCAATCCATCCTAAATATTATAACATACACTTCCAAAATTGCTGTTTAGTTCACAGAACTTCAACCTCAAAAGGGAAGCACTTACACATATATAAAACGCAGGTGCCAACCTTGAAGCTGTATTTCTGTGAGGTTCCAAGACATCTGAAATTCAAAACTGCAATGTTCAGCCAGTGGGTCTGCATCCCTGTTCTTGTCTGAGGCTGTTCCTGTTATGGGCACTGTGGAAGAAGTGCTCGCCTTTTTATCCCTTGAAAGGCCCTGAAGGCACCAAAACATTAAGTAGCTCCTCCCACATTTTTCCCGCTCTTTTCTGAGCTTGATTGGTGAAGATTTTGAAAGTATAGAGAGATGGTTTTCTGTAGTGGGGATATTGCAACAATTGCTCACCTAACATGGAAGCACTTACTAACTAAAGAAAAATAGAAAGAACTCCTGTTAGGTGAGCACCTGATGCTCAAATGCAATTATTCTCTAAATATTATAACATACACTTCCAGAGCTGTTGTTTAGTTAACAGAGTTGTTGTTTATTTCACAGAACTTCAAACTCAAAAGGTAAGCACTTACAAGCTTGAAGCTGTATTTCTATGAGGTTTCAAGGCATCTGAAATTCAAAACTGCAATGTTCAGCCAAAGGGTCTGCATCCCTGTTCTTGTCAGAGGCTGTTTCTGGTATGGGCACTGTGGAAGAAGTGCCCACCTTTTTATCCCTTGAAAGGCCCTCAAGGCACCAAACCATTAAGTAGCTCCTCCCACATTTTTCCCGCTCTTTTCTGAGCTTGCTTGGTGAAGATTTTGAAAGTATAGAGAGATGGTTTTCTGTAGTGGGGATATTGCAACAATTGCTCACCTAACATGGAAGCACTTACTAACTAAAGAAAAATAGAAAGAACTCCTATTAGGTGAACACCTGATGCTCAAATGCAATCCATCCCTAAATATTATACCATGTACTTCCAGAGTTGTTGTTTATTTCACAGAACTTCAAACTCAAAAGGTAAGCACTTACAAGCTTGAAGCTGTATTTCTATGAGGTTTCAAGGCATCTGAAATTCAAAACTGCAATGTTCAGCCAAAGGGTCTGCATCCCTGTTCTTGTCAGAGGCTGTTTCTGGTATGGGCACTGTGGAATAAGTGCTCGCCTTTTTATCCCTTGAAAGGCCCTGAAGGCACCAAACCATTAAGTAGCTCCTCCCACATTTTTCCCGCTCTTTTCTGAGCTTGCTTGGTGAAGATTTTGAAAGTATAGAGAGATGGTTTTCTGTAGTGGGGATATTGCAACAATTGCTCACCTAACATGGAAGCACTTACTAACTAAAGAAAAATAGAAAGAACTCCTGTTAGGTGAACACCTAATGCTCAAATGCAATCCATCCCTAAATATTATACCATGTACTTCCAGAGTTGTTGTTTATTTCACAGAACTTCAAACTCAAAAGGTAAGCACTTACAAGCTTGAAGCTGTATTTCTATGAGGTTTCAAGACATCTGAAATTCAAAACTGCAATGTTCAGCCAAAGGGTCTGCATCCCTGTTCTTGTCTGAGGGTGTTCCTGGTATGGGCACTGTGGAAGAAGTTCTAGCCTTTTTATCCCTTGAAAGTCCCTGAAGGCACCAAACCATTAAGAAGCTCCTCCCACATTTTTCCCGCTCTTTTCTGAGCTTGCTTGGTGAAGATTTTGAAAGTATAGAGAGATGGTTTTCTGTAGTGGAGATATTGCAACAATTGCTCACCTAACATGGAAGCACTTACTAACTAAAGAAAAATAGAAAGAACTCCTGTTAGGTGAGCACCTGATGTTCAAATGCAACCCATCCCTAAATATTATACCATGTACTTCCAGAGTTGTTGTTTATTTCACAGAACTTCAAACTCAAAAGGTAAGCACTTACAACCATGAAGCTGTATTTCTATGAGGTTTCAAGATATCTGAAATTCAAAACTGCAATGTTCAGCCAGTTGGCCTGCATCACTGTTCTCATCCGAGGCCGTTCCTGCTATGGGCACTGTGGAAGAAGTGCCCACCTTTTTATGCCTTGAAAGGCACTCAAGGCACCAAACCATTAAGTAGCTCCTCCCACATTTTTCCCGCTCTTTTCCGAGCTTGCTTGGTGAAGATTTTGAAAGTATAGAGAGATGGTTTTCTGTAGTGGGGATAGTGCAACAATTGCTCACCTAACATAGAAGCACTTACTAACTAAAGAAAAATAGAAAGAACTCCTGTTAGGTGAACACCTGATGATCAAATGCAATCCATCCCTAAATAGTATACCATGTACTTCCAGAGTTGTTGTTTATTTCACAGAACTTCAAACTCAAAAGGTAAGCACTTATAATCATGAAGCTGTATTTCTATGAGGTTTCAAGACATCTGAAATTCAAAACTGCAATGTTCAGCCAATGGGTCTGCATCCCTGTTCTTGTCAGAGGCTGTTTCTGGTATGGGCACTGTGGAATAAGTGCTCGCCTTTTTATCCCTTGAAAGACCCTGAAGGCACCAAACCATTAAGTAGCTCCTCCCACATTTTTCCCGCTCTTTTCTGAGCTTGCTTGGTGAAGATTTTGAAAGTATAGAGAGATGCTTTTCTGTAGTGGGGATATTGCAACAATTGCTCACCTAACATGGAAGCACTTACTAACTAAAGAAAAATAGAAAGAACTCCTGTTAGGTGAGCACCTGATGCTCAAATGCAATTATTCTCTAAATATTATAACATACACTTCCAGAGCTGTTGTTTAGTTAACAGAACTTCAAACTCAAAAGGTAAGCACTTACAAGCTTGAAGCTGTATTTCTATGAGGTTTCAAGACATCTGAAATTCAAAACTGCAATGTTCAGCCAAAGGGTCTGCATCCCTGTTCTTGTCTGAGGCTGTTACTGTTATGGGCACTGTGGAAGAAGTGCTCGCCTTTTTATCCCTTGAAAGGCCCTGAAGGCACCAAACCATTAAGAAGCTCCTCCCACATTTTTCCCGCTCTTTTCTGAGCTTGCTTGGTGAAGATTTTGAAAGTATAGAGAGATGGTTTTCTGTAGTGGAGATATTGCAACAATTGCTCACCTAACATGGAAGCACTTACTAACTAGAGAAAAATAGAAAGAACTCCTGTTAGGTGAACACCTGATGCTCAAATGCAATCCATCCCTAAATATTATACCATGTACTTCCAGAGTTGTTGTTTATTTCACAGAACTTCAAACTCAAAAGGTAAGCACTTACAAGCCTGAAGCTGTATTTCTATGAGGTTTCAAGGCATCTGAAATTCAAAACTGCAATGTTCAGCCAAAGGGTCTGCATCCCTGTTCTTGTCAGAGGCTGTTTCTGGTATGGGCACTGTGGAATAAGTGCTCGCCTTTTTATCCCTTGAAAGGCCCTGAAGGCACCAAACCATTAAGTAGCTCCTCCCACATTTTTCCCGCTCTTTTCTGAGCTTGCTTGGTGAAGATTTTGAGAGTATAGAGAGATGGTTTTCTGTAGTGGGGATATTGCAACAATTGCTCACCTAACATGGAAGCACTTACTAACTAAAGAAAAATAGAAAGAACTCCTGTTAGGTGAGCACCTGATGTTCAAATGCAATCCATCCTAAATATTATAACATACACTTCCAAAGTTGCTGTTTAGTTCACAGAACTTCAACCTCAAAAGGTAAGCACTTATAACCATGAAGCTGTATTTCTATGAGGTTTCAAGACATCTGAAATTCAAAACTGCAATGTTCAGCCAATGGGTCTGCATCCCTGTTCTTGTCAGAGGCTGTTTCTGGTATGGGCACTGTGGAATAAGTGCTCGCCTTTTTATCCCTTGAAAGGCCCTGAAGGCACCAAACCATTAAGTAGCTCCTCCCACATTTTTCCCGCTCTTTTCTGAGCTTGCTTGGTGAAGATTTTGAAAGTATAGAGAGATGCTTTTCTGTAGTGGGGATATTGCAACAATTGCTCACCTAACATGGAAGCACTTACTAACTAAAGAAAAATAGAAAGAACTCCTGTTAGGTGAGCACCTGATGCTCAAATGCAATTATTCTCTAAATATTATAACATACACTTCCAGAGCTGTTGTTTAGTTAACAGAACTTCAAACTCAAAAGGTAAGCACTTATAACCATGAAGCTGTATTTCTATGAGGTTTCAAGACATCTGAAATTCAAAACTGCAATGTTCAGCCAATGGGTCTGCATCCCTGTTCTTGTCTGAGGCTGTTACTGTTATGGGCACTGTGGAAGAAGTGCTCGCCTTTTTATCCCTTGAAAGGCCCTGAAGGCACCAAACCATTAAGAAGCTCCTCCCACATTTTTCCCGCTCTTTTCTGAGCTTGCTTGGTGAAGATTTTGAAAGTATAGAGAGATGGTTTTCTGTAGTGGAGATATTGCAACAATTGCTCACCTAACATGGAAGCACTTACTAACTAAAGAAAAATAGAAAGAACTCCTGTTAGGTGAGCACCTGATGTTCAAATGCAACCCATCCCTAAATATTATACCATGTACTTCCAGAGTTGTTGTTTATTTCACAGAACTTCATACTCAAAAGGTAAGCACTTACAACCATGAAGCTGTATTTCTATGAGGTTTCAAGATATCTGAAATTCAAAACTGCAATGTTCAGCCAGTTGGCCTGCATCACTGTTCTCATCCGAGGCCGTTCCTGCTATGGGCACTGTGGAAGAAATGCCCACCTTTTTATGCCTTGAAAGGCACTCAAGGCACCAAACCATTAAGTAGCTCCTCCCACATTTTTCCCGCTCTTTTCCGAGCTTGCTTGGTGAAGATTTTGAAAGTATAGAGAGATGGTTTTCTGTAGTGGGGATAGTGCAACAATTGCTCACCTAACATAGAAGCACTTACTAACTAAAGAAAAATAGAAAGAACTCCTGTTAGGTGAACACCTGATGATCAAATGCAATCCATCCCTAAATAGTATACCATGTACTTCCAGAGTTGTTGTTTATTTCACAGAACTTCAAACTCAAAAGGTAAGCACTTATAACCATGAAGCTGTATTTCTATGAGGTTTCAAGACATCTGAAATTCAAAACTGCAATGTTCAGCCAGTTGGCCTGCATCACTGTTGTCATCCGAGGCCGTTCCTGCTATGGGCACTGTGGAGAAGTGCCCACCTTTTTATCCCTTGAAAGGCCCTCAAGGCACCAGACCATTAAGTAGCTCCTCCCATATTTTTCCCGCTCTTTTCTGGGCTTGCTTGGTGAAGATTTTGAAAGTATAGAGAGATGGTTTTCTGTAGTGGAGATATTGCAACAATTGCTCACCTAACATGGAAGCACTTACTAACTAAAGAAAAATAGAAAGAACTCCTGTTAGGTGAACACCTGATGCTCAAATGCAATCCATCCCTAAATATTATACCATGTACTTCCAGAGTTGTTGTTTATTTCACAGAACTTCAAACTCAAAAGGTAAGCACTTACAAGCCTGAAGCTGTATTTCTATGAGGTTTCAAGGCATCTGAAATTCAAAACTGCAATGTTCAGCCAAAGGGTCTGCATCCCTGTTCTTGTCAGAGGCTGTTTCTGGTATGGGCACTGTGGAATAAGTGCTCGCCTTTTTATCCCTTGAAAGTCCCTGAAGGCACCAAACCATTAAGAAGCTCCTCCCACATTTTTCCCGCTCTTTTCTGAGCTTGCTTGGTGAAGATTTTGAAAGTATAGAGAGATGGTTTTCTGTAGTGGAGATATTGCAACAATTGCTCACCTAACATGGAAGCACTTACTAACTAAAGAAAAATAGAAATAACTCCTGTTAGGTGAGCACCTGATGTTCAAATGCAATCCATCCTAAATATTATAACATACACTTCCAAAATTGCTGTTTAGTTCACAGAACTTCAACCTCAAAAGGGAAGCACTTACACATATATAAAACGCAGGTGCCAACCTTGAAGCTGTATTTCTGTGAGGTTCCAAGACATCTGAAATTCAAAACTGCAATGTTCAGCCATTGGGTCTGCATCCCTGTTCTTGTCTGAGGCTGTTCCTGTTATGGGCACTGTGGAAGAAGTGCTCGCCTTTTTATCCCTTGAAAGGCCCTGAAGGCACCAAAACATTAAGTAGCTCCTCCCACATTTTTCCCGCTCTTTTCTGAGCTTGATTGGTGAAGATTTTGAAAGTATAGAGAGATGGTTTTCTGTAGTGGGGATATTGCAACAATTGCTCACCTAACATGGAAGCACTTACTAACTAAAGAAAAATAGAAAGAACTCCTGTTAGGTGAACACCTGATGCTCAAATGTAATCCATCCCTAAATATTATACCATGTACTTCCAGAGTTGTTGTTTATTTCACAGAACTTCAAACTCAAAAGGTAAGCACTTACAAGCTTGAAGCTGTATTTCTATGAGGTTTCAAGACATCTGAAATACAAAACTGCAATGTTCAGCCAAAGGGTCTGCATCCCTGTTCTTGTCTGAGGCTGTTCCTGGTATGGGCACTGTGGAAGAAGTTCTAGCCTTTTTATCCCTTGAAAGTCCCTGAAGGCACCAAACCATTAAGAAGCTCCTCCCACATTTTTCCCGCTCTTTTCTGAGCTTGCTTGGTGAAGATTTTGAAAGTATAGAGAGATGGTTTTCTGTAGTGGAGATATTGCAACAATTGCTCACCTAACATGGAAGCACTTACTAACTAAAGAAAAATAGAAATAACTCCTGTTAGGTGAGCACCTGATGTTCAAATGCAATCCATCCTAAATATTATAACATACACTTCCAAAATTGCTGTTTAGTTCACAGAACTTCAACCTCAAAAGGGAAGCACTTACACATATATAAAACGCAGGTGCCAACCTTGAAGCTGTATTTCTGTGAGGTTCCAAGACATCTGAAATTCAAAACTGCAATGTTCAGCCAGTGGGTCTGCATCCCTGTTCTTGTCTGAGGCTGTTCCTGTTATGGGCACTGTGGAAGAAGTGCTCGCCTTTTTATCCCTTGAAAGGCCCTGAAGGCACCAAAACATTAAGTAGCTCCTCCCACATTTTTCCCGCTCTTTTCTGAGCTTGATTGGTGAAGATTTTGAAAGTATAGAGAGATGGTTTTCTGTAGTGGGGATATTGCAACAATTGCTCACCTAACATGAAAGCACTTACTAACTAAAGAAAAATAGAAAGAACTCCTGTTAGGTGAGCACCTGATGCTCAAATGCAATTATTCTCTAAATATTATAACATACACTTCCAGAGCTGTTGTTTAGTTAACAGAGTTGTTGTTTATTTCACAGAACTTCAAACTCAAAAGGTAAGCACTTACAAGCTTGAAGCTGTATTTCTATGAGGTTTCAAGGCATCTGAAATTCAAAACTGCAATGTTCAGCCAAAGGGTCTGCATCCCTGTTCTTGTCAGAGGCTGTTTCTGGTATGGGCACTGTGGAAGAAGTGCCCACCTTTTTATCCCTTGAAAGGCCCTCAAGGCACCAAACCATTAAGTAGCTCCTCCCACATTTTTCCCGCTCTTTTCCGAGCTTGCTTGGTGAAGATTTTGAAAGTATAGAGAGATGGTTTTCTGTAGTGGGGATAGTGCAACAATTGCTCACCTAACATAGAAGCACTTACTAACTAAAGAAAAATAGAAAGAACTCCTGTTAGGTGAACACCTGATGCTCAAATGCAATCCATCCCTAAATAGTATACCATGTACTTCCAGAGCTGTTGTTTAGTTAACAGAACTTCAAACTCAAAAGGTAAGCACTTATAACCATGAAGCTGTATTTCTATGAGGTTTCAAGACATCTGAAATTCAAAACTGCAATGTTCAGCCAATGGGTCTGCATCCCTGTTCTTGTCTGAGGCTGTTACTGTTATGGGCACTGTGGAAGAAGTGCTCGCCTTTTTATCCCTTGAAAGGCCCTGAAGGCACCAAACCATTAAGAAGCTCCTCCCACATTTTTCCCGCTCTTTTCTGAGCTTGCTTGGTGAAGATTTTGAAAGTATAGAGAGATGGTTTTCTGTAGTGGAGATATTGCAACAATTGCTCACCTAACATGGAAGCACTTACTAACTAAAGAAAAATAGAAAGAACTCCTGTTAGGTGAGCACCTGATGTTCAAATGCAACCCATCCCTAAATATTATACCATGTACTTCCAGAGTTGTTGTTTATTTCACAGAACTTCAAACTCAAAAGGTAAGCACTTACAACCATGAAGCTGTATTTCTATGAGGTTTCAAGATATCTGAAATTCAAAACTGCAATGTTCAGCCAGTTGGCCTGCATCACTGTTCTCATCCGAGGCCGTTCCTGCTATGGGCACTGTGGAAGAAATGCCCACCTTTTTATGCCTTGAAAGGCACTCAAGGCACCAAACCATTAAGTAGCTCCTCCCACATTTTTCCCGCTCTTTTCCGAGCTTGCTTGGTGAAGATTTTGAAAGTATAGAGAGATGGTTTTCTGTAGTGGGGATAGTGCAACAATTGCTCACCTAACATAGAAGCACTTACTAACTAAAGAAAAATAGAAAGAACTCCTGTTAGGTGAACACCTGATGATCAAATGCAATCCATCCCTAAATAGTATACCATGTACTTCCAGAGTTGTTGTTTATTTCACAGAACTTCAAACTCAAAAGGTAAGCACTTATAACCATGAAGCTGTATTTCTATGAGGTTTCAAGACATCTGAAATTCAAAACTGCAATGTTCAGCCAGTTGGCCTGCATCACTGTTGTCATCCGAGGCCGTTCCTGCTATGGGCACTGTGGAGAAGTGCCCACCTTTTTATCCCTTGAAAGGCCCTCAAGGCACCAGACCATTAAGTAGCTCCTCCCATATTTTTCCCGCTCTTTTCTGGGCTTGCTTGGTGAAGATTTTGAAAGTATAGAGAGATGGTTTTCTGTAGTGGAGATATTGCAACAATTGCTCACCTAACATGGAAGCACTTACTAACTAAAGAAAAATAGAAAGAACTCCTGTTAGGTGAACACCTGATGCTCAAATGCAATCCATCCCTAAATATTATACCATGTACTTCCAGAGTTGTTGTTTATTTCACAGAACTTCAAACTCAAAAGGTAAGCACTTACAAGCCTGAAGCTGTATTTCTATGAGGTTTCAAGGCATCTGAAATTCAAAACTGCAATGTTCAGCCAAAGGGTCTGCATCCCTGTTCTTGTCAGAGGCTGTTTCTGGTATGGGCACTGTGGAATAAGTGCTCGCCTTTTTATCCCTTGAACTCCTGTTAGGTGAGCACCTGATGCTCAAATGCAATTATTCTCTAAATATTATAACATACACTTCCAGAGCTGTTGTTTAGTTAACAGAGTTGTTGTTTATTTCACAGAACTTCAAACTCAAAAGGTAAGCACTTACAAGCTTGAAGCTGTATTTCTATGAGGTTTCAAGGCATCTGAAATTCAAAACTGCAATGTTCAGCCAAAGGGTCTGCATCCCTGTTCTTGTCAGAGGCTGTTTCTGGTATGGGCACTGTGGAAGAAGTGCCCACCTTTTTATCCCTTGAAAGGCCCTCAAGGCACCAAACCATTAAGTAGCTCCTCCCACATTTTTCCCGCTCTTTTCTGAGCTTGCTTGGTGAAGATTTTGAGAGTATAGAGAGATGGTTTTCTGTAGTGGGGATATTGCAACAATTGCTCACCTAACATGGAAGCACTTACTAACTAAAGAAAAATAGAAAGAACTCCTGTTAGGTGAGCACCTGATGTTCAAATGCAATCCATCCTAAATATTATAACATACACTTCCAAAGTTGCTGTTTAGTTCACAGAACTTCAACCTCAAAAGGTAAGCACTTATAACCATGAAGCTGTATTTCTATGAGGTTTCAAGACATCTGAAATTCAAAACTGCAATGTTCAGCCAAAGGGTCTGCATCCCTGTTCTTGTCTGAGGCTGTTCCTGGTATGGGCACTGTGGAAGAAGTTCTAGCCTTTTTATCCCTTGAAAGTCCCTGAAGGCACCAAACCATTAAGAAGCTCCTCCCACATTTTTCCCGCTCTTTTCTGAGCTTGCTTGGTGAAGATTTTGAAAGTATAGAGAGATGGTTTTCTGTAGTGGAGATATTGCAACAATTGCTCACCTAACATGGAAGCACTTACTAAGTAAAGAAAAATAGAAATAACTCCTGTTAGGTGAGCACCTGATGTTCAAATGCAATCCATCCTAAATATTATAACATACACTTCCAAAATTGCTGTTTAGTTCACAGAACTTCAACCTCAAAAGGGAAGCACTTACACATATATAAAACGCAGGTGCCAACCTTGAAGCTGTATTTCTGTGAGGTTCCAAGACATCTGAAATTCAAAACTGCAATGTTCAGCCATTGGGTCTGCATCCCTGTTCTTGTCTGAGGCTGTTCCTGTTATGGGCACTGTGGAAGAAGTGCTCGCCTTTTTATCCCTTGAAAGGCCCTGAAGGCACCAAAACATTAAGTAGCTCCTCCCACATTTTTCCCGCTCTTTTCTGAGCTTGATTGGTGAAGATTTTGAAAGTATAGAGAGATGGTTTTCTGTAGTGGGGATATTGCAACAATTGCTCACCTAACATGGAAGCACTTACTAACTAAAGAAAAATAGAAAGAACTCCTGTTAGGTGAACACCTGATGCTCAAATGTAATCCATCCCTAAATATTATACCATGTACTTCCAGAGTTGTTGTTTATTTCACAGAACTTCAAACTCAAAAGGTAAGCACTTACAAGCTTGAAGCTGTATTTCTATGAGGTTTCAAGACATCTGAAATACAAAACTGCAATGTTCAGCCAAAGGGTCTGCATCCCTGTTCTTGTCTGAGGCTGTTCCTGGTATGGGCACTGTGGAAGAAGTTCTAGCCTTTTTATCCCTTGAAAGTCCCTGAAGGCACCAAACCATTAAGAAGCTCCTCCCACATTTTTCCCGCTCTTTTCTGAGCTTGCTTGGTGAAGATTTTGAAAGTATAGAGAGATGGTTTTCTGTAGTGGAGATATTGCAACAATTGCTCACCTAACATGGAAGCACTTACTAACTAAAGAAAAATAGAAATAACTCCTGTTAGGTGAGCACCTGATGTTCAAATGCAATCCATCCTAAATATTATAACATACACTTCCAAAATTGCTGTTTAGTTCACAGAACTTCAACCTCAAAAGGGAAGCACTTACACATATATAAAACGCAGGTGCCAACCTTGAAGCTGTATTTCTGTGAGGTTCCAAGACATCTGAAATTCAAAACTGCAATGTTCAGCCAGTGGGTCTGCATCCCTGTTCTTGTCTGAGGCTGTTCCTGTTATGGGCACTGTGGAAGAAGTGCTCGCCTTTTTATCCCTTGAAAGGCCCTGAAGGCACCAAAACATTAAGTAGCTCCTCCCACATTTTTCCCGCTCTTTTCTGAGCTTGATTGGTGAAGATTTTGAAAGTATAGAGAGATGGTTTTCTGTAGTGGGGATATTGCAACAATTGCTCACCTAACATGGAAGCACTTACTAACTAAAGAAAAATAGAAAGAACTCCTGTTAGGTGAGCACCTGATGCTCAAATGCAATTATTCTCTAAATATTATAACATACACTTCCAGAGCTGTTGTTTAGTTAACAGAGTTGTTGTTTATTTCACAGAACTTCAAACTCAAAAGGTAAGCACTTACAAGCTTGAAGCTGTATTTCTATGAGGTTTCAAGGCATCTGAAATTCAAAACTGTAATGTTCAGCCAAAGGGTCTGCATCCCTGTTCTTGTCAGAGGCTGTTTCTGGTATGGGCACTGTGGAAGAAGTGCCCACCTTTTTATCCCTTGAAAGGCCCTCAAGGCACCAAACCATTAAGTAGCTCCTCCCACATTTTTCCCGCTCTTTTCTGAGCTTGCTTGGTGAAGATTTTGAAAGTATAGAGAGATGGTTTTCTGTAGTGGGGATATTGCAACAATTGCTCACCTAACATGGAAGCACTTACTAACTAAAGAAAAATAGAAAGAACTCCTGTTAGGTGAACACCTGATGCTCAAATGCAATCCATCCCTAAATATTATACCATGTACTTCCAGAGTTGTTGTTTATTTCACAGAACTTCAAACTCAAAAGGTAAGCACTTACAAGCTTGAAGCTGTATTTCTATGAGGTTTCAAGGCATCTGAAATTCAAAACTGCAATGTTCAGCCAAAGGGTCTGCATCCCTGTTCTTGTCAGAGGCTGTTTCTGGTATGGGCACTGTGGAATAAGTGCTCGCCTTTTTATCCCTTGAAAGGCCCTGAAGGCACCAAACCATTAAGTAGCTCCTCCCACATTTTTCCCGCTCTTTTCTGAGCTTGCTTGGTGAAGATTTTGAAAGTATAGAGAGATGGTTTTCTGTAGTGGGGATATTGCAACAATTGCTCACCTAACATGGAAGCACTTACTAACTAAAGAAAAATAGAAAGAACTCCTGTTAGGTGAACACCTAATGCTCAAATGCAATCCATCCCTAAATATTATACCATGTACTTCCAGAGTTGTTGTTTATTTCACAGAACTTCAAACTCAAAAGGTAAGCACTTACAAGCTTGAAGCTGTATTTCTATGAGGTTTCAAGACATCTGAAATTCAAAACTGCAATGTTCAGCCAAAGGGTCTGCATCCCTGTTCTTGTCTGAGGGTGTTCCTGGTATGGGCACTGTGGAAGAAGTTCTAGCCTTTTTATCCCTTGAAAGTCCCTGAAGGCACCAAACCATTAAGAAGCTCCTCCCACATTTTTCCCGCTCTTTTCTGAGCTTGCTTGGTGAAGATTTTGAAAGTATAGAGAGATGGTTTTCTGTAGTGGAGATATTGCAACAATTGCTCACCTAACATGGAAGCACTTACTAACTAAAGAAAAATAGAAAGAACTCCTGTTAGGTGAGCACCTGATGTTCAAATGCAACCCATCCCTAAATATTATACCATGTACTTCCAGAGTTGTTGTTTATTTCACAGAACTTCAAACTCAAAAGGTAAGCACTTACAACCATGAAGCTGTATTTCTATGAGGTTTCAAGATATCTGAAATTCAAAACTGCAATGTTCAGCCAGTTGGCCTGCATCACTGTTCTCATCCGAGGCCGTTCCTGCTATGGGCACTGTGGAAGAAGTGCCCACCTTTTTATGCCTTGAAAGGCACTCAAGGCACCAAACCATTAAGTAGCTCCTCCCACATTTTTCCCGCTCTTTTCCGAGCTTGCTTGGTGAAGATTTTGAAAGTATAGAGAGATGGTTTTCTGTAGTGGGGATAGTGCAACAATTGCTCACCTAACATAGAAGCACTTACTAACTAAAGAAAAATAGAAAGAACTCCTGTTAGGTGAACACCTGATGATCAAATGCAATCCATCCCTAAATAGTATACCATGTACTTCCAGAGTTGTTGTTTATTTCACAGAACTTCAAACTCAAAAGGTAAGCACTTATAATCATGAAGCTGTATTTCTATGAGGTTTCAAGACATCTGAAATTCAAAACTGCAATGTTCAGCCAATGGGTCTGCATCCCTGTTCTTGTCAGAGGCTGTTTCTGGTATGGGCACTGTGGAATAAGTGCTCGCCTTTTTATCCCTTGAAAGGCCCTGAAGGCACCAAACCATTAAGTAGCTCCTCCCACATTTTTCCCGCTCTTTTCTGAGCTTGCTTGGTGAAGATTTTGAAAGTATAGAGAGATGCTTTTCTGTAGTGGGGATATTGCAACAATTGCTCACCTAACATGGAAGCACTTACTAACTAAAGAAAAATAGAAAGAACTCCTGTTAGGTGAGCACCTGATGCTCAAATGCAATTATTCTCTAAATATTATAACATACACTTCCAGAGCTGTTGTTTAGTTAACAGAACTTCAAACTCAAAAGGTAAGCACTTATAACCATGAAGCTGTATTTCTATGAGGTTTCAAGACATCTGAAATTCAAAACTGCAATGTTCAGCCAATGGGTCTGCATCCCTGTTCTTGTCTGAGGCTGTTACTGTTATGGGCACTGTGGAAGAAGTGCTCGCCTTTTTATCCCTTGAAAGGCCCTGAAGGCACCAAACCATTAAGAAGCTCCTCCCACATTTTTCCCGCTCTTTTCTGAGCTTGCTTGGTGAAGATTTTGAAAGTATAGAGAGATGGTTTTCTGTAGTGGAGATATTGCAACAATTGCTCACCTAACATGGAAGCACTTACTAACTAAAGAAAAATAGAAAGAACTCCTGTTAGGTGAGCACCTGATGTTCAAATGCAACCCATCCCTAAATATTATATCATGTACTTCCAGAGTTGTTGTTTATTTCACAGAACTTCAAACTCAAAAGGTAAGCACTTACAACCATGAAGCTGTATTTCTATGAGGTTTCAAGATATCTGAAATTCAAAACTGCAATGTTCAGCCAGTTGGCCTGCATCACTGTTCTCATCCGAGGCCGTTCCTGCTATGGGCACTGTGGAAGAAATGCCCACCTTTTTATGCCTTGAAAGGCACTCAAGGCACCAAACCATTAAGTAGCTCCTCCCACATTTTTCCCGCTCTTTTCCGAGCTTGCTTGGTGAAGATTTTGAAAGTATAGAGAGATGGTTTTCTGTAGTGGGGATAGTGCAACAATTGCTCACCTAACATAGAAGCACTTACTAACTAAAGAAAAATAGAAAGAACTCCTGTTAGGTGAACACCTGATGATCAAATGCAATCCATCCCTAAATAGTATACCATGTACTTCCAGAGTTGTTGTTTATTTCACAGAACTTCAAACTCAAAAGGTAAGCACTTATAACCATGAAGCTGTATTTCTATGAGGTTTCAAGACATCTGAAATTCAAAACTGCAATGTTCAGCCAGTTGGCCTGCATCACTGTTGTCATCCGAGGCCGTTCCTGCTATGGGCACTGTGGAGAAGTGCCCACCTTTTTATCCCTTGAAAGGCCCTCAAGGCACCAGACCATTAAGTAGCTCCTCCCATATTTTTCCCGCTCTTTTCTGGGCTTGCTTGGTGAAGATTTTGAAAGTATAGAGAGATGGTTTTCTGTAGTGGAGATATTGCAACAATTGCTCACCTAACATGGAAGCACTTACTAACTAAAGAAAAATAGAAAGAACTCCTGTTAGGTGAACACCTGATGCTCAAATGCAATCCATCCCTAAATATTATACCATGTACTTCCAGAGTTGTTGTTTATTTCACAGAACTTCAAACTCAAAAGGTAAGCACTTACAAGCCTGAAGCTGTATTTCTATGAGGTTTCAAGGCATCTGAAATTCAAAACTGCAATGTTCAGCCAAAGGGTCTGCATCCCTGTTCTTGTCAGAGGCTGTTTCTGGTATGGGCACTGTGGAATAAGTGCTCGCCTTTTTATCCCTTGAAAGTCCCTGAAGGCACCAAACCATTAAGAAGCTCCTCCCACATTTTTCCCGCTCTTTTCTGAGCTTGCTTGGTGAAGATTTTGAAAGTATAGAGAGATGGTTTTCTGTAGTGGAGATATTGCAACAATTGCTCACCTAACATGGAAGCACTTACTAACTAAAGAAAAATAGAAATAACTCCTGTTAGGTGAGCACCTGATGTTCAAATGCAATCCATCCTAAATATTATAACATACACTTCCAAAATTGCTGTTTAGTTCACAGAACTTCAACCTCAAAAGGGAAGCACTTACACATATATAAAACGCAGGTGCCAACCTTGAAGCTGTATTTCTGTGAGGTTCCAAGACATCTGAAATTCAAAACTGCAATGTTCAGCCATTGGGTCTGCATCCCTGTTCTTGTCTGAGGCTGTTCCTGTTATGGGCACTGTGGAAGAAGTGCTCGCCTTTTTATCCCTTGAAAGGCCCTGAAGGCACCAAAACATTAAGTAGCTCCTCCCACATTTTTCCCGCTCTTTTCTGAGCTTGATTGGTGAAGATTTTGAAAGTATAGAGAGATGGTTTTCTGTAGTGGGGATATTGCAACAATTGCTCACCTAACATGGAAGCACTTACTAACTAAAGAAAAATAGAAAGAACTCCTGTTAGGTGAGCACCTGATGTTCAAATGCAATCCATCCTAAATATTATAACATACACTTCCAAAATTGCTGTTTAGTTCACAGAACTTCAACCTCAAAAGGGAAGCACTTACACATATATAAAACGCAGGTGCCAACCTTGAAGCTGTATTTCTGTGAGGTTCCAAGACATCTGAAATTCAAAACTGCAATGTTCAGCCATTGGGTCTGCATCCCTGTTCTTGTCTGAGGCTGTTCCTGTTATGGGCACTGTGGAAGAAGTGCTCACCTTTTTATCCCTTGAAAGGCCCTGAAGGCACCAAAACTTTAAGTAGCTCCTCCCACATTTTTCCCGCTCTTTTCTGAGCTTGATTGGTGAAGATTTTGAAAGTATAGAGAGATGGTTTTCTGTAGTGGGGATATTGCAACAATTGCTCACCTAACATGGAAGCACTTACTAACTAAAGAAAAATAGAAATAACTCCTGTTAGGTGAGCACCTGATGTTCAAATGCAATCCATCCTAAATATTATAACATACACTTCCAAAATTGCTGTTTAGTTCACAGAACTTCAACCTCAAAAGGGAAGCACTTACACATATATAAAACGCAGGTGCCAACCTTGAAGCTGTATTTCTGTGAGGTTCCAAGACATCTGAAATTCAAAACTGCAATGTTCAGCCAGTGGGTCTGCATCCCTGTTCTTGTCTGAGGCTGTTCCTGTTATGGGCACTGTGGAAGAAGTGCTCGCCTTTTTATCCCTTGAAAGGCCCTGAAGGCACCAAAACATTAAGTAGCTCCTCCCACATTTTTCCCGCTCTTTTCTGAGCTTGATTGGTGAAGATTTTGAAAGTATAGAGAGATGGTTTTCTGTAGTGGGGATATTGCAACAATTGCTCACCTAACATGGAAGCACTTACTAACTAAAGAAAAATAGAAAGAACTCCTGTTAGGTGAGCACCTGATGCTCAAATGCAATTATTCTCTAAATATTATAACATACACTTCCAGAGCTGTTGTTTAGTTAACAGAGTTCTTGTTTATTTCACAGAACTTCAAACTCAAAAGGTAAGCACTTACAAGCTTGAAGCTGTATTTCTATGAGGTTTCAAGGCATCTGAAATTCAAAACTGCAATGTTCAGCCAGTTGGCCTGCATCACTGTTGTCATCCGAGGCCGTTCCTGCTATGGGCACTGTGGAGAAGGGCCCACCTTTTTATCCCTTGAAAGGCCCTCAAGGCACCAGACCATTAAGTAGCTCCTCCCACATTTTTCCCGCTCTTTTCTGAGGTTGCTTGGTGAAGATTTTGAAAGTATAGAGAGATGGTTTTCTGTAGTGGGGATATTGCAACAATTGCTCACCTAACATGGAAGCACTTACTAACTAAAGAAAAATAGAAAGAACTCCTGATAGGTGACCACCTGATGCTCAAATGCAATCCATCCCTAAATATTATACCATGTACTTCCAGAGTTGTTGTTTATTTCACAGAACTTCAAACTCAAAAGGTAAGCACTTATAACCATGAAGCTGTATTTCTATGAGGTTTCAAGACATCTGAAATTCAAAACTGCAATGTTCAGCCAGTTGGCCTGCATCACTGTTGTCATCCGAGGCCGTTCCTGCTATGGGCACTGTGGAGAAGGGCCCACCTTTTTATCCCTTGAAAGGCCCTCAAGGCACCAGACCATTAAGTAGCTCCTCCCACATTTTTCCCGCTCTTTTCTGAGGTTGCTTGGTGAAGATTTTGAAAGTATAGAGAGATGGTTTTCTGTAGTGGGGATATTGCAACAATTGCTCACCTAACATGGAAGCACTTACTAACTAAAGAAAAATAGAAAGAACTCCTGATAGGTGACCACCTGATGCTCAAATGCAATCCATCCCTAAATATTATACCATGTACTTCCAGAGTTGTTGTTTATTTCACAGAACTTCAAACTCAAAAGGTAAGCACTTACAAGCTTGAAGCTGTATTTCTATGAGGTTTCAAGGCATCTGAAATTCCAAACTGCAATGTTCAGCCAAAGGGTCTGCATCCCTGTTCTTGTCAGAGTCTGTTTCTGGTATGGGCACTGTGGAATAAGTGCTCGCCTTTTTATCCCTTGAAAGGCCCTGATGGCACCAAACCATTAAGTAGCTCCTCCCACATTTTTCCCGCTCTTTTCTGAGCTTGCTTGGTGAAGATTTTGAAAGTATAGAGAGATGGTTTTCTGTAGTGGGGATATTGCAACAATTGCTCACCTAACATGGAAGCACTTACTAACTAAAGAAAAATAGAAAGAACTCCTGTTAGGTGAACACCTAATGCTCAAATGCAATCCATCCCTAAATATTATACCATGTACTTCCAGAGTTGTTGTTTATTTCACAGAACTTCAAACTCAAAAGGTAAGCACTTACAAGCTTGAAGCTGTATTTCTATGAGGTTTCAAGACATCTGAAATTCAAAACTGCAATGTTCAGCCAAAGGGTCTGCATCCCTGTTCTTGTCTGAGGCTGTTCCTGGTATGGGCACTGTGGAAGAAGTTCTAGCCTTTTTATCCCTTGAAAGTCCCTGAAGGCACCAAACCATTAAGAAGCTCCTCCCACATTTTTCCCGCTCTTTTCCGAGCTTGCTTGGTGAAGATTTTGAAAGTATAGAGAGATGGTTTTCTGTAGTGGGGATAGTGCAACAATTGCTCACCTAACATAGAAGCACTTACTAACTAAAGAAAAATAGAAAGAACTCCTGTTAGGTGAACACCTGATGATCAAATGCAATCCACCCCTAAATATTATACCATGTACTTCCAGAGTTGTTGTTTATTTCACAGAACTTCAAACTCAAAAGGTAAGCACTTACAAGCTTGAAGCTGTATTTCTATGAGGTTTCAAGGCATCTGAAATTCAAAACTGCAATGTTCAGCCAAAGGGTCTGCATCCCTGTTCTTGTCTGAGGCTGTTCCTGGTATGGGCACTGTGGAAGAAGTTCTAGCCTTTTTATCCCTTGAAAGTCCCTGAAGGCACCAAACCATTAAGAAGCTCCTCCCACATTTTTCCCGCTCTTTTCTGAGCTTGCTTGGTGAAGATTTTGAAAGTATAGAGAGATGGTTTTCTGTAGTGGAGATATTGCAACAATTGCTCACCTAACATGGAAGCACTTACTAACTAAAGAAAAATAGAAAGAACTCCTGTTAGGTGAGCACCTGATGTTCAAATGCAATCCATCCTAAATATTATAACATACACTTCCAAAATTGCTGTTTAGTTCACAGAACTTCAACCTCAAAAGGGAAGCACTTACACATATATAAAAGGCAGGTGCCAACCTTGAAGCTGTATTTCTGTGAGGTTCCAAGACATCTGAAATTCAAAACTGCAATGTTCAGCCAGTGGGTCTGCATCCCCGTTCTTGTCTGAGGCTGTTCCTGTTATGGGCACTGTGGAAGAAGTGCTCGCCTTTTTATCCCTTGAAAGGCCCTGAAGGCACCAAAACATTAAGTAGCTCCTCCCACATTTTTCCCGCTCTTTTCTGAGCTTGATTGGTGAAGATTTTGAAAGTATAGAGAGATGGTTTTCTGTAGTGGGGATATTGCAACAATTGCTCACCTAACATGGAAGCACTTACTAACTAAAGAAAAATAGAAAGAACTCCTGTTAGGTGAGCACCTGATGCTCAAATGCAATTATTATCTAAATATTATAACATACACTTCCAGAGCTGTTGTTTAGTTAACAGAGTTGTTGTTTATTTCACAGAACTTCAAACTCAAAAGGTAAGCACTTACAAGCTTGAAGCTGTATTTCTATGAGGTTTCAAGGCATCTGAAATTCAAAACTGCAATGTTCAGCCAAAGGGTCTGCATCCCTGTTCTTGTCAGAGGATGTTTCTGGTATGGGCACTGTGGAAGAAGTGCCCACCTTTTTATCCCTTGAAAGGCCCTCAAGGCACCAAACCATTAAGTAGCTCCTCCCACATTTTTCCCGCTCTTTTCCGAGCTTGCTTGGTGAAGATTTTGAAAGTATAGAGAGATGGTTTTCTGTAGTGGGGATAGTGCAACAATTGCTCACCTAACATAGAAGCACTTACTAACTAAAGAAAAATAGAAAGAACTCCTGTTAGGTGAACACCTGATGCTCAAATGCAATCCATCCCTAAATAGTATACCATGTACTTCCAGAGTTGTTGTTTATTTCACAGAACTTCAAACTCAAAAGGTAAGCACTTATAACCATGAAGCTGTATTTCTATGAGGTTTCAAGACATCCGAAATTCAAAACTGCAATGTTCAGCCAGTTGGCCTGCATCACTGTTGTCATCCGAGGCCGTTCCTGCTATGGGCACTGTGGAGAAGGGCCCACCTTTTTATCCCTTGAAAGGCCCTCAAGGCACCAGACCATTAAGTAGCTCCTCCCACATTTTTCCCGCTCTTTTCTGAGGTTGCTTGGTGAAGATTTTGAAAGTATAGAGAGATGGTTTTCTGTAGTGGGGATATTGCAACAATTGCTCACCTAACATGGAACCACTTACTAACTAAAGAAAAATAGAAAGAACTCCTGTTAGGTGAGCACCTGATGTTCAAATGCAATCCATCCTAAATATTATAACATACACTTCCAAAGTTGCTGTTTAGTTCACAGAACTTCAACCTCAAAAGGTAAGCACTTATAACCATGAAGCTGTATTTCTATGAGGTTTCAAGACATCTGAAATTCAAAACTGCAATGTTCAGCCAAAGGGTCTGCATCCCTGTTCTTGTCTGAGGCTGTTCCTGGTATGGGCACTGTGGAAGAAGTTCTAGCCTTTTTATCCCTTGAAAGTCCCTGAAGGCACCAAACCATTAAGAAGCTCCTCCCACATTTTTCCCGCTCTTTTCTGAGCTTGCTTGGTGAAGATTTTGAAAGTATAGAGAGATGGTTTTCTGTAGTGGAGATATTGCAACAATTGCTCACCTAACATGGAAGCACTTACTAACTAAAGAAAAATAGAAATAACTCCTGTTAGGTGAGCACCTGATGTTCAAATGCAATCCATCCTAAATATTATAACATACACTTCCAAAATTGCTGTTTAGTTCACAGAACTTCAACCTCAAAAGGGAAGCACTTACACATATATAAACGCAGGTGCCAACCTTGAAGCTGTATTTCTGTGAGGTTCCAAGACATCTGAAATTCAAAACTGCAATGTTCAGCCATTGGGTCTGCATCCCTGTTCTTGTCTGAGGCTGTTCCTGTTATGGGCACTGTGGAAGAAGTGCTCGCCTTTTTATCCCTTGAAAGGCCCTGAAGGCACCAAAACATTAAGTAGCTCCTCCCACATTTTTCCCGCTCTTTTCTGAGCTTGATTGGTGAAGATTTTGAAAGTATAGAGAGATGGTTTTCTGTAGTGGGGATATTGCAACAATTGCTCACCTAACATGGAAGCACTTACAAACTAAAGAAAAATAGAAAGAACTCCTGTTAGGTGAACACCTGATGCTCAAATGTAATCCATCCCTAAATATTATACCATGTACTTCCAGAGTTGTTGTTTATTTCACAGAACTTCAAACTCAAAAGGTAAGCACTTACAAGCTTGAAGCTGTATTTCTATGAGGTTTCAAGACATCTGAAATTCAAAACTGCAATGTTCAGCCAAAGGGTCTGCATCCCTGTTCTTGTCTGAGGCTGTTCCTGGTATGGGCACTGTGGAAGAAGTTCTAGCCTTTTTATCCCTTGAAAGTCCCTGAAGGCACCAAACCATTAAGAAGCTCCTCCCACATTTTTCCCGCTCTTTTCTGAGCTTGCTTGGTGAAGATTTTGAAAGTATAGAGAGATGGTTTTCTGTAGTGGAGATATTGCAACAATTGCTCACCTAACATGGAAGCACTTACTAACTAAAGAAAAATAGAAATAACTCCTGTTAGGTGAGCACCTGATGTTCAAATGCAATCCATCCTAAATATTATAACATACACTTCCAAAATTGCTGTTTAGTTCACAGAACTTCAACCTCAAAAGGGAAGCACTTACACATATATAAAACGCAGGTGCCAACCTTGAAGCTGTATTTCTGTGAGGTTCCAAGACATCTGAAATTCAAAACTGCAATGTTCAGCCAGTGGGTCTGCATCCCTGTTCTTGTCTGAGGCTGTTCCTGTTATGGGCACTGTGGAAGAAGTGCTCGCCTTTTTATCCCTTGAAAGGCCCTGAAGGCACCAAAACATTAAGTAGCTCCTCCCACATTTTTCCCGCTCTTTTCTGAGCTTGATTGGTGAAGATTTTGAAAGTATAGAGAGATGGTTTTCTGTAGTGGGGATATTGCAACAATTGCTCACCTAACATGGAAGCACTTACTAACTAAAGAAAAATAGAAAGAACTCCTGTTAGGTGAGCACCTGATGCTCAAATGCAATTATTCTCTAAATATTATAACATACACTTCCAGAGCTGTTGTTTAGTTAACAGAGTTGTTGTTTATTTCACAGAACTTCAAACTCAAAAGGTAAGCACTTACAAGCTTGAAGCTGTATTTCTATGAGGTTTCAAGGCATCTGAAATTCAAAACTGCAATGTTCAGCCAAAGGGTCTGCATCCCTGTTCTTGTCAGAGGCTGTTTCTGGTATGGGCACTTTGGAAGAAGTGCCCACCTTTTTATCCCTTGAAAGGCCCTCAAGGCACCAAACCATTAAGTAGCTCCTCCCACATTTTTCCCGCTCTTTTCCGAGCTTGCTTGGTGAAGATTTTGAAAGTATAGAGAGATGGTTTTCTGTTGTGGGGATAGTGCAACAATTGCTCACCTAACATAGAAGCACTTACTAACTAAAGAAAAATAGAAAGAACTCCTGTTAGGTGAACACCTGATGCTCAAATGCAATCCATCCCTAAATAGTATACCATGTACTTCCAGAGTTGTTGTTTATTTCACAGAACTTCAAACTCAAAAGGTAAGCACTTATAACCATGAAGCTGTATTTCTATGAGGTTTCAAGACATCTGAAATTAAAAACTGCAATGTTCAGCCAGTTGGCCTGCATCACTGTTGTCATCCGAGGCCGTTCCTGCTATGGGCACTGTGGAGAAGGGCCCACCTTTTTATCCCTTGAAAGGCCCTCAAGGCACCAGACCATTAAGTAGCTCCTCCCACATTTTCCCGCTCTTTTCTGAGGTTGCTTGGTGAAGATTTTGAAAGTATAGAGAGATGGTTTTCTGTAGTGGGGATATTGCAACAATTGCTCACCTAACATGGAAGCACTTACTAACTAAAGAAAAATAGAAAGAACTCCTGATAGGTGACCACCTGATGCTCAAATGCAATCCATCCCTAAATATTATACCATGTACTTCCAGAGTTGTTGTTTATTTCACAGAACTTCAAACTCAAAAGGTAAGCACTTACAAGCTTGAAGCTGTATTTCTATGAGGTTTCAAGGCATCTGAAATTCCAAACTGCAATGTTCAGCCAAAGGGTCTGCATCCCTGTTCTTGTCAGAGGCTGTTTCTGGTATGGGCACTGTGGAATAAGTGCTCGCCTTTTTATCCCTTGAAAGGCCCTGATGGCACCAAACCATTAAGTAGCTCCTCCCACATTTTTCCCGCTCTTTTCTGAGCTTGCTTGGTGAAGATTTTGAAAGTATAGAGAGGTGGTTTTCTGTAGTGGGGATATTGCAACAATTGCTCACCTAACGTGGAAGCACTTACTAACTAAACAAAAATAGAAAGAACTCCTGTTAGGTGAACACCTAATGCTCAAATGCAATCCATCCCTAAATATTATACCATGTACTTCCAGAGTTGTTGTTTATTTCACAGAACTTCAAACTCAAAAGGTAAGCACTTACAAGCTTGAAGCTGTATTTCTTTGAGGTTTCAAGACATCTGAAATTCAAAACTGCAATGTTCAGCCAAAGTGTCTGCATCCCTGTTCTTGTCTGAGGCTGTTCCTGGTATGGGCACTGTGGAAGAAGTTCTAGCCTTTTTATCCCTTGAAAGTCCCTGAAGGCACCAAACCATTAAGAAGCTCCTCCCACATTTTTCCCGCTCTTTTCCGAGCTTGCTTGGTGAAGATTTTGAAAGTATAGAGAGATGGTTTTCTGTAGTGGGGATAGTGCAACAATTGCTCACCTAACATAGAAGCACTTACTAACTAAAGAAAAATAGAAAGAACTCCTGTTAGGTGAACACCTGATGATCAAATGCAATCCACCCCTAAATATTATACCATGTACTTCCAGAGTTGTTGTTTATTTCACAGAACTTCAAACTCAAAAGGTAAGCACTTACAAGCTTGAAGCTGTATTTCTATGAGGTTTCAAGACATCTGAAATTCAAAACTGCAATGTTCAGCCAAAGGGTCTGCATCCCTGTTCTTGTCTGAGGCTGTTCCTGGTATGGGCACTGTGGAAGAAGTTCTAGCCTTTTTATCCCTTGAAAGTCCCTGAAGGCACCAAACCATTAAGAAGCTCCTCCCACATTTTTCCCGCTCTTTTCTGAGCTTGCTTGGTGAAGATTTTGAAAGTATAGAGAGATGGTTTTCTGTAGTGGAGATATTGCAACAATTGCTCACCTAACATGGAAGCACTTACTAACTAAAGAAAAATAGAAAGAACTCCTGTTAGGTGAGCACCTGATGTTCAAATGCAATCCATCCTAAATATTATAACATACACTTCCAAAATTGCTGTTTAGTTCACAGAACTTCAACCTCAAAAGGGAAGCACTTACACATATATAAAAGGCAGGTGCCAACCTTGAAGCTGTATTTCTGTGAGGTTCCAAGACATCTGAAATTCAAAACTGCAATGTTCAGCCAGTGGGTCTGCATCCCCGTTCTTGTCTGAGGCTGTTCCTGTTATGGGCACTGTGGAAGAAGTGCTCGCCTTTTTATCCCTTGAAAGGCCCTGAAGGCACCAAAACATTAAGTAGCTCCTCCCACATTTTTCCCGCTCTTTTCTGAGCTTGATTGGTGAAGATTTTGAAAGTATAGAGAGATGGTTTTCTGTAGTGGGGATATTGCAACAATTGCTCACCTAACATGGAAGCACTTACTAACTAAAGAAAAATAGAAAGAACTCCTGTTAGGTGAGCACCTGATGCTCAAATGCAATTATTCTCTAAATATTATAACATACACTTCCAGAGCTGTTGTTTAGTTAACAGAGTTGTTGTTTATTTCACAGAACTTCAAACTCAAAAGGTAAGCACTTACAAGCTTGAAGCTGTATTTCTATGAGGTTTCAAGGCATCTGAAATTCAAAACTGCAATGTTCAGCCAAAGGGTCTGCATCCCTGTTCTTGTCAGAGGCTGTTTCTGGTATGGGCACTGTGGAAGAAGTTCCCACCTTTTTATCCCTTGAAAGGCCCTCAAGGCACCAAACCATTAAGTAGCTCCTCCCACATTTTTCCCGCTCTTTTCCGAGCTTGCTTGGTGAAGATTTTGAAAGTATAGAGAGATGGTTTTCTGTAGTGGGGATAGTGCAACAATTGCTCACCTAACATAGAAGCACTTACTAACTAAAGAAAAATAGAAAGAACTCCTGTTAGGTGAACACCTGATGCTCAAATGCAATCCATCCCTAAATAGTATACCATGTACTTCCAGAGTTGTTGTTTATTTCACAGAACTTCAAACTCAAAAGGTAAGCACTTATAACCATGAAGCTGTATTTCTATGAGGTTTCAAGACATCTGAAATTCAAAACTGCAATGTTCAGCCAGTTGGCCTGCATCACTGTTGTCATCCGAGGCCGTTCCTGCTATGGGCACTGTGGAGAAGGGCCCACCTTTTTATCCCTTGAAAGGCCCTCAAGGCACCAGACCATTAAGTAGCTCCTCCCACATTTTTCCCGCTCTTTTCTGAGGTTGCTTGGTGAAGATTTTGAAAGTATAGAGAGATGGTTTTCTGTAGTGGGGATATTGCAACAATTGCTCACCTAACATGGAAGCACTTACTAACTAAAGAAAAATAGAAAGAACTCCTGATAGGTGACCACCTGATGCTCAAATGCAATCCATCCCTAAATATTATACCATGTACTTCCAGAGTTGTTGTTTATTTCACAGTACTTCAAACTCAAAAGGTAAGCACTTACAAGCTTGAAGCTGTATTTCTATGAGGTTTCAAGGCATCTGAAATTCCAAACTGCAATGTTCAGCCAAAGGGTCTGCATCCCTGTTCTTGTCAGAGGCTGTTTCTGCTATGGGCACTGTGGAATAAGTGCTCGCCTTTTTATCCCTTGAAAGGCCCTGATGGCACCAAACCATTAAGTAGCTCCTCCCACATTTTTCCCGCTCTTTTCTGAGCTTGCTTGGTGAAGATTTTGAAAGTATAGAGAGATGGTTTTCTGTAGTGGGGATATTGGAACAATTGCTCACCTAACATGGAAGCACTTACTAACTAAAGAAAAATAGAAAGAACTCCTGTTAGGTGAACACCTAATGCTCAAATGCAATCCATCCCTAAATATTATACCATGTATTTCCAGAGTTGTTGTTTATTTCACAGAACTTCAAACTCAAAAGGTAAGCACTTACAAGCTTGAAGCTGTATTTCTATGAGGTTTCAAGACATCTGAAATTCAAAACTGCAATGTTCAGCCAAAGGGTCTGCATCCCTGTTCTTGTCTGAGGCTGTTCCTGGTATGGGCACTGTGGAAGAAGTTCTAGCCTTTTTATCCCTTGAAAGTCCCTGAAGGCACCAAACCATTAAGAAGCTCCTCCCACATTTTTCCCGCTCTTTTCTGAGCTTGCTTGGTGAAGATTTTGAAAGTATAGAGAGATGGTTTTCTGTAGTGGAGATATTGCAACAATTGCTCACCTAACATGGAAGCACTTACTAACTAAAGAAAAATAGAAATAACTCCTGTTAGGTGAGCACCTGATGTTCAAATGCAATCCATCCTAAATATTATAACATACACTTCCAAAATTGCTGTTTAGTTCACAGAACTTCAACCTCAAAAGGGAAGCACTTACACATATATAAAACGCAGGTGCCAACCTTGAAGCTGTATTTCTGTGAGGTTCCAAGACATCTGAAATTCAAAACTGCAATGTTCAGCCAGTGGGTCTGCATCCCTGTTCTTGTCTGAGGCTGTTCCTGTTATGGGCACTGTGGAAGAAGTGCTCGCCTTTTTATCCCTTGAAAGGCCCTGAAGGCACCAAAACATTAAGTAGCTCCTCCCACATTTTTCCCGCTCTTTTCTGAGCTTGATTGGTGAAGATTTTGAAAGTATAGAGAGATGGTTTTCTGTAGTGGGGATATTGCAACAATTGCTCACCTAACATGGAAGCACTTACTAACTAAAGAAAAATAGAAAGAACTCCTGTTAGGTGAGCACCTGATGCTCAAATGCAATTATTCTCTAAATATTATAACATACACTTCCAGAGCTGTTGTTTAGTTAACAGAGTTGTTGTTTATTTCACAGAACTTCAAACTCAAAAGGTAAGCACTTACAAGCTTGAAGCTGTATTTCTATGAGGTTTCAAGGCATCTGAAATTCAAAACTGCAATGTTCAGCCAAAGGGTCTGCATCCCTGTTCTTGTCAGAGGCTGTTTCTGGTATGGGCACTGTGGAAGAAGTGCCCACCTTTTTATCCCTTGAAAGGCCCTCAAGGCACCAAACCATTAAGTAGCTCCTCCCACATTTTCCCGCTCTTTTCTGAGCTTGCTTGGTGAAGATTTTGAAAGTATAGAGAGATGGTTTTCTGTAGTGGGGATATTGCAACAATTGCTCACCTAACATGGAAGCACTTACTAACTAAAGAAAAATAGAAAGAACTCCTGTTAGGTGAACACCTGATGCTCAAATGCAATCCATCCCTAAATATTATACCATGTACTTCCAGAGTTGTTGTTTATTTCACAGAACTTCAAACTCAAAAGGTAAGCACTTACAAGCTTGAAGCTGTATTTCTATGAGGTTTCAAGGCATCTGAAATTCAAAACTGCAATGTTCAGCCAAAGGGTCTGCATCCCTGTTCTTGTCAGAGGCTGTTTCTGGTATGGGCACTGTGGAATAAGTGCTCGCCTTTTTATCCCTTGAAAGGCCCTGAAGGCACCAAACCATTAAGTAGCTCCTCCCACATTTTTCCCGCTCTTTTCTGAGCTTGCTTGGTGAAGATTTTGAAAGTATAGAGAGATGGTTTTCTGTAGTGGGGATATTGCAACAATTGCTCACCTAACATGGAAGCACTTACTAACTAAAGAAAAATAGAAAGAACTCCTGTTAGGTGAACACCTAATGCTCAAATGCAATCCATCCCTAAATATTATACCATGTACTTCCAGAGTTGTTGTTTATTTCACAGAACTTCAAACTCAAAAGGTAAGCACTTACAAGCTTGAAGCTGTATTTCTATGAGGTTTCAAGACATCTGAAATTCAAAACTGCAATGTTCAGCCAAAGGGTCTGCATCCCTGTTCTTGTCTGAGGGTGTTCCTGGTATGGGCACTGTGGAAGAAGTTCTAGCCTTTTTATCCCTTGAAAGTCCCTGAAGGCACCAAACCATTAAGAAGCTCCTCCCACATTTTTCCCGCTCTTTTCTGAGCTTGCTTGGTGAAGATTTTGAAAGTATAGAGAGATGGTTTTCTGTAGTGGAGATATTGCAACAATTGCTCACCTAACATGGAAGCACTTACTAACTAAAGAAAAATAGAAAGAACTCCTGTTAGGTGAGCACCTGATGTTCAAATGCAACCCATCCCTAAATATTATACCATGTACTTCCAGAGTTGTTGTTTATTTCACAGAACTTCAAACTCAAAAGGTAAGCACTTACAACCATGAAGCTGTATTTCTATGAGGTTTCAAGATATCTGAAATTCAAAACTGCAATGTTCAGCCAGTTGGCCTGCATCCCTGTTCTTGTCTGAGGCTGTTCCTGGTATGGGCACTGTGGAAGAAGTTCTAGCCTTTTTATCCCTTGAAAGTCCCTGAAGGCACCAAACCATTAAGAAGCTCCTCCCACATTTTTCCCGCTCTTTTCCGAGCTTGCTTGGTGAAGATTTTGAAAGTATAGAGAGATGGTTTTCTGTAGTGGGGATAGTGCAACAATTGCTCACCTAACATAGAAGCACTTACTAACTAAAGAAAAATAGAAAGAACTCCTGTTAGGTGAACACCTGATGATCAAATGCAATCCACCCCTAAATATTATACCATGTACTTCCAGAGTTGTTGTTTATTTCACAGAACTTCAAACTCAAAAGGTAAGCACTTACAAGCTTGAAGCTGTATTTCTATGAGGTTTCAAGACATCTGAAATTCAAAACTGCAATGTTCAGCCAAAGGGTCTGCATCCCTGTTCTTGTCTGAGGCTGTTCCTGGTATGGGCACTGTGGAAGAAGTTCTAGCCTTTTTATCCCTTGAAAGTCCCTGAAGGCACCAAACCATTAAGAAGCTCCTCCCACATTTTTCCCGCTCTTTTCTGAGCTTGCTTGGTGAAGATTTTGAAAGTATAGAGAGATGGTTTTCTGTAGTGGAGATATTGCAACAATTGCTCACCTAACATGGAAGCACTTACTAACTAAAGAAAAATAGAAAGAACTCCTGTTAGGTGAGCACCTGATGTTCAAATGCAATCCATCCTAAATATTATAACATACACTTCCAAAATTGCTGTTTAGTTCACAGAACTTCAACCTCAAAAGGGAAGCACTTACACATATATAAAAGGCAGGTGCCAACCTTGAAGCTGTATTTCTGTGAGGTTCCAAGACATCTGAAATTCAAAACTGCAATGTTCAGCCAGTGGGTCTGCATCCCCGTTCTTGTCTGAGGCTGTTCCTGTTATGGGCACTGTGGAAGAAGTGCTCGCCTTTTTATCCCTTGAAAGGCCCTGAAGGCACCAAAACATTAAGTAGCTCCTCCCACATTTTTCCCGCTCTTTTCTGAGCTTGATTGGTGAAGATTTTGAAAGTATAGAGAGATGGTTTTCTGTAGTGGGGATATTGCAACAATTGCTCACCTAACATAGAAGCACTTACTAACTAAAGAAAAATAGAAAGAACTCCTGTTAGGTGAACACCTGATGCTCAAATGCAATCCATCCCTAAATAGTATACCATGTACTTCCAGAGTTGTTGTTTATTTCACAGAACTTCAAACTCAAAAGGTAAGCACTTATAACCATGAAGCTGTATTTCTATGAGGTTTCAAGACATCTGAAATTCAAAACTGCAATGTTCAGCCAGTTGGCCTGCATCACTGTTGTCATCCGAGGCCGTTCCTGCTATGGGCACTGTGGAGAAGGGCCCACCTTTTTATCCCTTGAAAGGCCCTCAAGGCACCAGACCATTAAGTAGCTCCTCCCACATTTTTCCCGCTCTTTTCTGAGGTTGCTTGGTGAAGATTTTGAAAGTATAGAGAGATGGTTTTCTGTAGTGGGGATATTGCAACAATTGCTCACCTAACATGGAAGCACTTACTAACTAAAGAAAAATAGAAAGAACTCCTGATAGGTGACCACCTGATGCTCAAATGCAATCCATCCCTAAATATTATACCATGTACTTCCAGAGTTGTTGTTTATTTCACAGTACTTCAAACTCAAAAGGTAAGCACTTACAAGCTTGAAGCTGTATTTCTATGAGGTTTCAAGGCATCTGAAATTCCAAACTGCAATGTTCAGCCAAAGGGTCTGCATCCCTGTTCTTGTCAGAGGCTGTTTCTGGTATGGGCACTGTGGAATAAGTGCTCGCCTTTTTATCCCTTGAAAGGCCCTGATGGCACCAAACCATTAAGTAGCTCCTCCCACATTTTTCCCGCTCTTTTCTGAGCTTGCTTGGTGAAGATTTTGAAAGTATAGAGAGATGGTTTTCTGTAGTGGGGATATTGGAACAATTGCTCACCTAACATGGAAGCACTTACTAACTAAAGAAAAATAGAAAGAACTCCTGTTAGGTGAACACCTAATGCTCAAATGCAATCCATCCCTAAATATTATACCATGTATTTCCAGAGTTGTTGTTTATTTCACAGAACTTCAAACTCAAAAGGTAAGCACTTACAAGCTTGAAGCTGTATTTCTATGAGGTTTCAAGACATCTGAAATTCAAAACTGCAATGTTCAGCCAAAGGGTCTGCATCCCTGTTCTTGTCTGAGGCTGTTCCTGGTATGGGCACTGTGGAAGAAGTTCTAGCCTTTTTATCCCTTGAAAGTCCCTGAAGGCACCAAACCATTAAGAAGCTCCTCCCACATTTTTCCCGCTCTTTTCTGAGCTTGCTTGGTGAAGATTTTGAAAGTATAGAGAGATGGTTTTCTGTAGTGGAGATATTGCAACAATTGCTCACCTAACATGGAAGCACTTGCTAACTAAAGAAAAATAGAAATAACTCCTGTTAGGTGAGCACCTGATGTTCAAATGCAATCCATCCTAAATATTATAACATACACTTCCAAAATTGCTGTTTAGTTCACAGAACTTCAACCTCAAAAGGGAAGCACTTACACATATATAAAACGCAGGTGCCAACCTTGAAGCTGTATTTCTGTGAGGTTCCAAGACATCTGAAATTCAAAACTGCAATGTTCAGCCAGTGGGTCTGCATCCCTGTTCTTGTCTGAGGCTGTTCCTGTTATGGGCACTGTGGAAGAAGTGCTCGCCTTTTTATCCCTTGAAAGGCCCTGAAGGCACCAAAACATTAAGTAGCTCCTCCCACATTTTTCCCGCTCTTTTCTGAGCTTGATTGGTGAAGATTTTGAAAGTATAGAGAGATGGTTTTCTGTAGTGGGGATATTGCAACAATTGCTCACCTAACATGGAAGCACTTACTAACTAAAGAAAAATAGAAAGAACTCCTGTTAGGTGAGCACCTGATGCTCAAATGCAATTATTCTCTAAATATTATAACATACACTTCCAGAGCTGTTGTTTAGTTAACAGAGTTGTTGTTTATTTCACAGAACTTCAAACTCAAAAGGTAAGCACTTACAAGCTTGAAGCTGTATTTCTATGAGGTTTCAAGGCATCTGAAATTCAAAACTGCAATGTTCAGCCAAAGGGTCTGCATCCCTGTTCTTGTCAGAGGCTGTTTCTGGTATGGGCACTGTGGAAGAAGTGCCCACCTTTTTATCCCTTGAAAGGCCCTCAAGGCACCAAACCATTAAGTAGCTCCTCCCACATTTTCCCGCTCTTTTCTGAGCTTGCTTGGTGAAGATTTTGAAAGTATAGAGAGATGGTTTTCTGTAGTGGGGATATTGCAACAATTGCTCACCTAACATGGAAGCACTTACTAACTAAAGAAAAATAGAAAGAACTCCTGTTAGGTGAACACCTGATGCTCAAATGCAATCCATCCCTAAATATTATACCATGTACTTCCAGAGTTGTTGTTTATTTCACAGAACTTCAAACTCAAAAGGTAAGCACTTACAAGCTTGAAGCTGTATTTCTATGAGGTTTCAAGGCATCTGAAATTCAAAACTGCAATGTTCAGCCAAAGGGTCTGCATCCCTGTTCTTGTCAGAGGCTGTTTCTGGTATGGGCACTGTGGAATAAGTGCTCGCCTTTTTATCCCTTGAAAGGCCCTGAAGGCACCAAACCATTAAGTAGCTCCTCCCACATTTTTCCCGCTCTTTTCTGAGCTTGCTTGGTGAAGATTTTGAAAGTATAGAGAGATGGTTTTCTGTAGTGGGGATATTGCAACAATTGCTCACCTAACATGGAAGCACTTACTAACTAAAGAAAAATAGAAAGAACTCCTGTTAGGTGAACACCTAATGCTCAAATGCAATCCATCCCTAAATATTATACCATGTACTTCCAGAGTTGTTGTTTATTTCACAGAACTTCAAACTCAAAAGGTAAGCACTTACAAGCTTGAAGCTGTATTTCTATGAGGTTTCAAGACATCTGAAATTCAAAACTGCAATGTTCAGCCAAAGGGTCTGCATCCCTGTTCTTGTCTGAGGGTGTTCCTGGTATGGGCACTGTGGAAGAAGTTCTAGCCTTTTTATCCCTTGAAAGTCCCTGAAGGCACCAAACCATTAAGAAGCTCCTCCCACATTTTTCCCGCTCTTTTCTGAGCTTGCTTGGTGAAGATTTTGAAAGTATAGAGAGATGGTTTTCTGTAGTGGAGATATTGCAACAATTGCTCACCTAACATGGAAGCACTTACTAACTAAAGAAAAATAGAAAGAACTCCTGTTAGGTGAGCACCTGATGTTCAAATGCAACCCATCCCTAAATATTATACCATGTACTTCCAGAGTTGTTGTTTATTTCACAGAACTTCAAACTCAAAAGGTAAGCACTTACAACCATGAAGCTGTATTTCTATGAGGTTCCAAGACATCTGAAATTCAAAACTGCAATGTTCAGCCAGTGGGTCTGCATCCCTGTTCTTGTCTGAGGCTGTTCCTGTTATGGGCACTGTGGAAGAAGTGCTCGCCTTTTTATCCCTTGAAAGGCCCTGAAGGCACCAAAACATTAAGTAGCTCCTCCCACATTTTTCCCGCTCTTTTCTGAGCTTGATTGGTGAAGATTTTGAAAGTATAGAGAGATGGTTTTCTGTAGTGGGGATATTGCAACAATTGCTCACCTAACATGGAAGCACTTACTAACTAAAGAAAAATAGAAAGAACTCCTGTTAGGTGAGCACCTGATGCTCAAATGCAATTATTCTCTAAATATTATAACATACACTTCCAGAGCTGTTGTTTAGTTAACAGAGTTGTTGTTTATTTCACAGAACTTCAAACTCAAAAGGTAAGCACTTACAAGCTTGAAGCTGTATTTCTATGAGGTTTCAAGGCATCTGAAATTCAAAACTGCAATGTTCAGCCAAAGGGTCTGCATCCCTGTTCTTGTCAGAGGCTGTTTCTGGTATGGGCACTGTGGAAGAAGTGCCCACCTTTTTATCCCTTGAAAGGCCCTCAAGGCACCAAACCATTAAGTAGCTCCTCCCACATTTTCCCGCTCTTTTCTGAGCTTGCTTGGTGAAGATTTTGAAAGTATAGAGAGATGGTTTTCTGTAGTGGGGATATTGCAACAATTGCTCACCTAACATGGAAGCACTTACTAACTAAAGAAAAATAGAAAGAACTCCTGTTAGGTGAACACCTGATGCTCAAATGCAATCCATCCCTAAATATTATACCATGTACTTCCAGAGTTGTTGTTTATTTCACAGAACTTCAAACTCAAAAGGTAAGCACTTACAAGCTTGAAGCTGTATTTCTATGAGGTTTCAAGGCATCTGAAATTCAAAACTGCAATGTTCAGCCAAAGGGTCTGCATCCCTGTTCTTGTCAGAGGCTGTTTCTGGTATGGGCACTGTGGAATAAGTGCTCGCCTTTTTATCCCTTGAAAGGCCCTGAAGGCACCAAACCATTAAGTAGCTCCTCCCACATTTTTCCCGCTCTTTTCTGAGCTTGCTTGGTGAAGATTTTGAAAGTATAGAGAGATGGTTTTCTGTAGTGGGGATATTGCAACAATTGCTCACCTAACATGGAAGCACTTACTAACTAAAGAAAAATAGAAAGAACTCCTGTTAGGTGAACACCTAATGCTCAAATGCAATCCATCCCTAAATATTATACCATGTACTTCCAGAGTTGTTGTTTATTTCACAGAACTTCAAACTCAAAAGGTAAGCACTTACAAGCTTGAAGCTGTATTTCTATGAGGTTTCAAGACATCTGAAATTCAAAACTGCAATGTTCAGCCAAAGGGTCTGCATCCCTGTTCTTGTCTGAGGGTGTTCCTGGTATGGGCACTGTGGAAGAAGTTCTAGCCTTTTTATCCCTTGAAAGTCCCTGAAGGCACCAAACCATTAAGAAGCTCCTCCCACATTTTTCCCGCTCTTTTCTGAGCTTGCTTGGTGAAGATTTTGAAAGTATAGAGAGATGGTTTTCTGTAGTGGAGATATTGCAACAATTGCTCACCTAACATGGAAGCACTTACTAACTAAAGAAAAATAGAAAGAACTCCTGTTAGGTGAGCACCTGATGTTCAAATGCAACCCATCCCTAAATATTATACCATGTACTTCCAGAGTTGTTGTTTATTTCACAGAACTTCAAACTCAAAAGGTAAGCACTTACAACCATGAAGCTGTATTTCTATGAGGTTTCAAGATATCTGAAATTCAAAACTGCAATGTTCAGCCAGTTGGCCTGCATCCCTGTTCTTGTCTGAGGCTGTTCCTGGTATGGGCACTGTGGAAGAAGTTCTAGCCTTTTTATCCCTTGAAAGTCCCTGAAGGCACCAAACCATTAAGAAGCTCCTCCCACATTTTTCCCGCTCTTTTCCGAGCTTGCTTGGTGAAGATTTTGAAAGTATAGAGAGATGGTTTTCTGTAGTGGGGATAGTGCAACAATTGCTCACCTAACATAGAAGCACTTACTAACTAAAGAAAAATAGAAAGAACTCCTGTTAGGTGAACACCTGATGATCAAATGCAATCCACCCCTAAATATTATACCATGTACTTCCAGAGTTGTTGTTTATTTCACAGAACTTCAAACTCAAAAGGTAAGCACTTACAAGCTTGAAGCTGTATTTCTATGAGGTTTCAAGACATCTGAAATTCAAAACTGCAATGTTCAGCCAAAGGGTCTGCATCCCTGTTCTTGTCTGAGGCTGTTCCTGGTATGGGCACTGTGGAAGAAGTTCTAGCCTTTTTATCCCTTGAAAGTCCCTGAAGGCACCAAACCATTAAGAAGCTCCTCCCACATTTTTCCCGCTCTTTTCTGAGCTTGCTTGGTGAAGATTTTGAAAGTATAGAGAGATGGTTTTCTGTAGTGGAGATATTGCAACAATTGCTCACCTAACATGGAAGCACTTACTAACTAAAGAAAAATAGAAAGAACTCCTGTTAGGTGAGCACCTGATGTTCAAATGCAATCCATCCTAAATATTATAACATACACTTCCAAAATTGCTGTTTAGTTCACAGAACTTCAACCTCAAAAGGGAAGCACTTACACATATATAAAAGGCAGGTGCCAACCTTGAAGCTGTATTTCTGTGAGGTTCCAAGACATCTGAAATTCAAAACTGCAATGTTCAGCCAGTGGGTCTGCATCCCCGTTCTTGTCTGAGGCTGTTCCTGTTATGGGCACTGTGGAAGAAGTGCTCGCCTTTTTATCCCTTGAAAGGCCCTGAAGGCACCAAAACATTAAGTAGCTCCTCCCACATTTTTCCCGCTCTTTTCTGAGCTTGATTGGTGAAGATTTTGAAAGTATAGAGAGATGGTTTTCTGTAGTGGGGATATTGCAACAATTGCTCACCTAACATAGAAGCACTTACTAACTAAAGAAAAATAGAAAGAACTCCTGTTAGGTGAACACCTGATGCTCAAATGCAATCCATCCCTAAATAGTATACCATGTACTTCCAGAGTTGTTGTTTATTTCACAGAACTTCAAACTCAAAAGGTAAGCACTTATAACCATGAAGCTGTATTTCTATGAGGTTTCAAGACATCTGAAATTCAAAACTGCAATGTTCAGCCAGTTGGCCTGCATCACTGTTGTCATCCGAGGCGTTCCTGCTATGGGCACTGTGGAGAAGGGCCCACCTTTTTATCCCTTGAAAGGCCCTCAAGGCACCAGACCATTAAGTAGCTCCTCCCACATTTTTCCCGCTCTTTTCTGAGGTTGCTTGGTGAAGATTTTGAAAGTATAGAGAGATGGTTTTCTGTAGTGGGGATATTGCAACAATTGCTCACCTAACATGGAAGCACTTACTAACTAAAGAAAAATAGAAAGAACTCCTGATAGGTGACCACCTGATGCTCAAATGCAATCCATCCCTAAATATTATACCATGTACTTCCAGAGTTGTTGTTTATTTCACAGTACTTCAAACTCAAAAGGTAAGCACTTACAAGCTTGAAGCTGTATTTCTATGAGGTTTCAAGGCATCTGAAATTCCAAACTGCAATGTTCAGCCAAAGGGTCTGCATCCCTGTTCTTGTCAGAGGCTGTTTCTGGTATGGGCACTGTGGAATAAGTGCTCGCCTTTTTATCCCTTGAAAGGCCCTGATGGCACCAAACCATTAAGTAGGTCCTCCCACATTTTTCCCGCTCTTTTCTGAGCTTGCTTGGTGAAGATTTTGAAAGTATAGAGAGATGGTTTTCTGTAGTGGGGATATTGGAACAATTGCTCACCTAACATGGAAGCACTTACTAACTAAAGAAAAATAGAAAGAACTCCTGTTAGGTGAACACCTAATGCTCAAATGCAATCCATCCCTAAATATTATACCATGTATTTCCAGAGTTGTTGTTTATTTCACAGAACTTCAAACTCAAAAGGTAAGCACTTACAAGCTTGAAGCTGTATTTCTATGAGGTTTCAAGACATCTGAAATTCAAAACTGCAATGTTCAGCCAAAGGGTCTGCATCCCTGTTCTTGTCTGAGGCTGTTCCTGGTATGGGCACTGTGGAAGAAGTTCTAGCCTTTTTATCCCTTGAAAGTCCCTGAAGGCACCAAACCATTAAGAAGCTCCTCCCACATTTTTCCCGCTCTTTTCTGAGCTTGCTTGGTGAAGATTTTGAAAGTATAGAGAGATGGTTTTCTGTAGTGGAGATATTGCAACAATTGCTCACCTAACATGGAAGCACTTGCTAACTAAAGAAAAATAGAAATAACTCCTGTTAGGTGAGCACCTGATGTTCAAATGCAATCCATCCTAAATATTATAACATACACTTCCAAAATTGCTGTTTAGTTCACAGAACTTCAACCTCAAAAGGGAAGCACTTACACATATATAAAACGCAGGTGCCAACCTTGAAGCTGTATTTCTGTGAGGTTCCAAGACATCTGAAATTCAAAACTGCAATGTTCAGCCAGTGGGTCTGCATCCCTGTTCTTGTCTGAGGCTGTTCCTGTTATGGGCACTGTGGAAGAAGTGCTCGCCTTTTTATCCCTTGAAAGGCCCTGAAGGCACCAAAACATTAAGTAGCTCCTCCCACATTTTTCCCGCTCTTTTCTGAGCTTGATTGGTGAAGATTTTGAAAGTATAGAGAGATGGTTTTCTGTAGTGGGGATATTGCAACAATTGCTCACCTAACATGGAAGCACTTACTAACTAAAGAAAAATAGAAAGAACTCCTGTTAGGTGAGCACCTGATGCTCAAATGCAATTATTCTCTAAATATTATAACATACACTTCCAGAGCTGTTGTTTAGTTAACAGAGTTGTTGTTTATTTCACAGAACTTCAAACTCAAAAGGTAAGCACTTACAAGCTTGAAGCTGTATTTCTATGAGGTTTCAAGGCATCTGAAATTCAAAACTGCAATGTTCAGCCAAAGGGTCTGCATCCCTGTTCTTGTCAGAGGCTGTTTCTGGTATGGGCACTGTGGAAGAAGTGCCCACCTTTTTATCCCTTGAAAGGCCCTCAAGGCACCAAACCATTAAGTAGCTCCTCCCACATTTTCCCGCTCTTTTCTGAGCTTGCTTGGTGAAGATTTTGAAAGTATAGAGAGATGGTTTTCTGTAGTGGGGATATTGCAACAATTGCTCACCTAACATGGAAGCACTTACTAACTAAAGAAAAATAGAAAGAACTCCTGTTAGGTGAACACCTGATGCTCAAATGCAATCCATCCCTAAATATTATACCATGTACTTCCAGAGTTGTTGTTTATTTCACAGAACTTCAAACTCAAAAGGTAAGCACTTACAAGCTTGAAGCTGTATTTCTATGAGGTTTCAAGGCATCTGAAATTCAAAACTGCAATGTTCAGCCAAAGGGTCTGCATCCCTGTTCTTGTCAGAGGCTGTTTCTGGTATGGGCACTGTGGAATAAGTGCTCGCCTTTTTATCCCTTGAAAGGCCCTGAAGGCACCAAACCATTAAGTAGCTCCTCCCACATTTTTCCCGCTCTTTTCTGAGCTTGCTTGGTGAAGATTTTGAAAGTATAGAGAGATGGTTTTCTGTAGTGGGGATATTGCAACAATTGCTCACCTAACATGGAAGCACTTACTAACTAAAGAAAAATAGAAAGAACTCCTGTTAGGTGAACACCTAATGCTCAAATGCAATCCATCCCTAAATATTATACCATGTACTTCCAGAGTTGTTGTTTATTTCACAGAACTTCAAACTCAAAAGGTAAGCACTTACAAGCTTGAAGCTGTATTTCTATGAGGTTTCAAGACATCTGAAATTCAAAACTGCAATGTTCAGCCAAAGGGTCTGCATCCCTGTTCTTGTCTGAGGGTGTTCCTGGTATGGGCACTGTGGAAGAAGTTCTAGCCTTTTTATCCCTTGAAAGTCCCTGAAGGCACCAAACCATTAAGAAGCTCCTCCCACATTTTTCCCGCTCTTTTCTGAGCTTGCTTGGTGAAGATTTTGAAAGTATAGAGAGATGGTTTTCTGTAGTGGAGATATTGCAACAATTGCTCACCTAACATGGAAGCACTTACTAACTAAAGAAAAATAGAAAGAACTCCTGTTAGGTGAGCACCTGATGTTCAAATGCAACCCATCCCTAAATATTATACCATGTACTTCCAGAGTTGTTGTTTATTTCACAGAACTTCAAACTCAAAAGGTAAGCACTTACAACCATGAAGCTGTATTTCTATGAGGTTCCAAGACATCTGAAATTCAAAACTGCAATGTTCAGCCAGTGGGTCTGCATCCCTGTTCTTGTCTGAGGCTGTTCCTGTTATGGGCACTGTGGAAGAAGTGCTCGCCTTTTTATCCCTTGAAAGGCCCTGAAGGCACCAAAACATTAAGTAGCTCCTCCCACATTTTTCCCGCTCTTTTCTGAGCTTGATTGGTGAAGATTTTGAAAGTATAGAGAGATGGTTTTCTGTAGTGGGGATATTGCAACAATTGCTCACCTAACATGGAAGCACTTACTAACTAAAGAAAAATAGAAAGAACTCCTGTTAGGTGAGCACCTGATGCTCAAATGCAATTATTCTCTAAATATTATAACATACACTTCCAGAGCTGTTGTTTAGTTAACAGAGTTGTTGTTTATTTCACAGAACTTCAAACTCAAAAGGTAAGCACTTACAAGCTTGAAGCTGTATTTCTATGAGGTTTCAAGGCATCTGAAATTCAAAACTGCAATGTTCAGCCAAAGGGTCTGCATCCCTGTTCTTGTCAGAGGCTGTTTCTGGTATGGGCACTGTGGAAGAAGTGCCCACCTTTTTATCCCTTGAAAGGCCCTCAAGGCACCAAACCATTAAGTAGCTCCTCCCACATTTTCCCGCTCTTTTCTGAGCTTGCTTGGTGAAGATTTTGAAAGTATAGAGAGATGGTTTTCTGTAGTGGGGATATTGCAACAATTGCTCACCTAACATGGAAGCACTTACTAACTAAAGAAAAATAGAAAGAACTCCTGTTAGGTGAACACCTGATGCTCAAATGCAATCCATCCCTAAATATTATACCATGTACTTCCAGAGTTGTTGTTTATTTCACAGAACTTCAAACTCAAAAGGTAAGCACTTACAAGCTTGAAGCTGTATTTCTATGAGGTTTCAAGGCATCTGAAATTCAAAACTGCAATGTTCAGCCAAAGGGTCTGCATCCCTGTTCTTGTCAGAGGCTGTTTCTGGTATGGGCACTGTGGAATAAGTGCTCGCCTTTTTATCCCTTGAAAGGCCCTGAAGGCACCAAACCATTAAGTAGCTCCTCCCACATTTTTCCCGCTCTTTTCTGAGCTTGCTTGGTGAAGATTTTGAAAGTATAGAGAGATGGTTTTCTGTAGTGGGGATATTGCAACAATTGCTCACCTAACATGGAAGCACTTACTAACTAAAGAAAAATAGAAAGAACTCCTGTTAGGTGAACACCTAATGCTCAAATGCAATCCATCCCTAAATATTATACCATGTACTTCCAGAGTTGTTGTTTATTTCACAGAACTTCAAACTCAAAAGGTAAGCACTTACAAGCTTGAAGCTGTATTTCTATGAGGTTTCAAGACATCTGAAATTCAAAACTGCAATGTTCAGCCAAAGGGTCTGCATCCCTGTTCTTGTCTGAGGGTGTTCCTGGTATGGGCACTGTGGAAGAAGTTCTAGCCTTTTTATCCCTTGAAAGTCCCTGAAGGCACCAAACCATTAAGAAGCTCCTCCCACATTTTTCCCGCTCTTTTCTGAGCTTGCTTGGTGAAGATTTTGAAAGTATAGAGAGATGGTTTTCTGTAGTGGAGATATTGCAACAATTGCTCACCTAACATGGAAGCACTTACTAACTAAAGAAAAATAGAAAGAACTCCTGTTAGGTGAGCACCTGATGTTCAAATGCAACCCATCCCTAAATATTATACCATGTACTTCCAGAGTTGTTGTTTATTTCACAGAACTTCAAACTCAAAAGGTAAGCACTTACAACCATGAAGCTGTATTTCTATGAGGTTTCAAGATATCTGAAATTCAAAACTGCAATGTTCAGCCAGTTGGCCTGCATCCCTGTTCTTGTCTGAGGCTGTTCCTGGTATGGGCACTGTGGAAGAAGTTCTAGCCTTTTTATCCCTTGAAAGTCCCTGAAGGCACCAAACCATTAAGAAGCTCCTCCCACATTTTTCCCGCTCTTTTCCGAGCTTGCTTGGTGAAGATTTTGAAAGTATAGAGAGATGGTTTTCTGTAGTGGGGATAGTGCAACAATTGCTCACCTAACATAGAAGCACTTACTAACTAAAGAAAAATAGAAAGAACTCCTGTTAGGTGAACACCTGATGATCAAATGCAATCCACCCCTAAATATTATACCATGTACTTCCAGAGTTGTTGTTTATTTCACAGAACTTCAAACTCAAAAGGTAAGCACTTACAAGCTTGAAGCTGTATTTCTATGAGGTTTCAAGACATCTGAAATTCAAAACTGCAATGTTCAGCCAAAGGGTCTGCATCCCTGTTCTTGTCTGAGGCTGTTCCTGGTATGGGCACTGTGGAAGAAGTTCTAGCCTTTTTATCCCTTGAAAGTCCCTGAAGGCACCAAACCATTAAGAAGCTCCTCCCACATTTTTCCCGCTCTTTTCTGAGCTTGCTTGGTGAAGATTTTGAAAGTATAGAGAGATGGTTTTCTGTAGTGGAGATATTGCAACAATTGCTCACCTAACATGGAAGCACTTACTAACTAAAGAAAAATAGAAAGAACTCCTGTTAGGTGAGCACCTGATGTTCAAATGCAATCCATCCTAAATATTATAACATACACTTCCAAAATTGCTGTTTAGTTCACAGAACTTCAACCTCAAAAGGGAAGCACTTACACATATATAAAAGGCAGGTGCCAACCTTGAAGCTGTATTTCTGTGAGGTTCCAAGACATCTGAAATTCAAAACTGCAATGTTCAGCCAGTGGGTCTGCATCCCCGTTCTTGTCTGAGGCTGTTCCTGTTATGGGCACTGTGGAAGAAGTGCTCGCCTTTTTATCCCTTGAAAGGCCCTGAAGGCACCAAAACATTAAGTAGCTCCTCCCACATTTTTCCCGCTCTTTTCTGAGCTTGATTGGTGAAGATTTTGAAAGTATAGAGAGATGGTTTTCTGTAGTGGGGATATTGCAACAATTGCTCACCTAACATGGAAGCACTTACTAACTAAAGAAAAATAGAAAGAACTCCTGTTAGGTGAGCACCTGATGCTCAAATGCAATTATTCTCTAAATATTATAACATACACTTCCAGAGCTGTTGTTTAGTTAACAGAGTTGTTGTTTATTTCACAGAACTTCAAACTCAAAAGGTAAGCACTTACAAGCTTGAAGCTGTATTTCTATGAGGTTTCAAGGCATCTGAAATTCAAAACTGCAATGTTCAGCCAAAGGGTCTGCATCCCTGTTCTTGTCAGAGGCTGTTTCTGGTATGGGCACTGTGGAAGAAGTTCCCACCTTTTTATCCCTTGAAAGGCCCTCAAGGCACCAAACCATTAAGTAGCTCCTCCCACATTTTTCCCGCTCTTTTCCGAGCTTGCTTGGTGAAGATTTTGAAAGTATAGAGAGATGGTTTTCTGTAGTGGGGATAGTGCAACAATTGCTCACCTAACATAGAAGCACTTACTAACTAAAGAAAAATAGAAAGAACTCCTGTTAGGTGAACACCTGATGCTCAAATGCAATCCATCCCTAAATAGTATACCATGTACTTCCAGAGTTGTTGTTTATTTCACAGAACTTCAAACTCAAAAGGTAAGCACTTATAACCATGAAGCTGTATTTCTATGAGGTTTCAAGACATCTGAAATTCAAAACTGCAATGTTCAGCCAGTTGGCCTGCATCACTGTTGTCATCCGAGGCCGTTCCTGCTATGGGCACTGTGGAGAAGGGCCCACCTTTTTATCCCTTGAAAGGCCCTCAAGGCACCAGACCATTAAGTAGCTCCTCCCACATTTTTCCCGCTCTTTTCTGAGGTTGCTTGGTGAAGATTTTGAAAGTATAGAGAGATGGTTTTCTGTAGTGGGGATATTGCAACAATTGCTCACCTAACATGGAAGCACTTACTAACTAAAGAAAAATAGAAAGAACTCCTGATAGGTGACCACCTGATGCTCAAATGCAATCCATCCCTAAATATTATACCATGTACTTCCAGAGTTGTTGTTTATTTCACAGTACTTCAAACTCAAAAGGTAAGCACTTACAAGCTTGAAGCTGTATTTCTATGAGGTTTCAAGGCATCTGAAATTCCAAACTGCAATGTTCAGCCAAAGGGTCTGCATCCCTGTTCTTGTCAGAGGCTGTTTCTGGTATGGGCACTGTGGAATAAGTGCTCGCCTTTTTATCCCTTGAAAGGCCCTGATGGCACCAAACCATTAAGTAGCTCCTCCCACATTTTTCCCGCTCTTTTCTGAGCTTGCTTGGTGAAGATTTTGAAAGTATAGAGAGATGGTTTTCTGTAGTGGGGATATTGGAACAATTGCTCACCTAACATGGAAGCACTTACTAACTAAAGAAAAATAGAAAGAACTCCTGTTAGGTGAACACCTAATGCTCAAATGCAATCCATCCCTAAATATTATACCATGTATTTCCAGAGTTGTTGTTTATTTCACAGAACTTCAAACTCAAAAGGTAAGCACTTACAAGCTTGAAGCTGTATTTCTATGAGGTTTCAAGACATCTGAAATTCAAAACTGCAATGTTCAGCCAAAGGGTCTGCATCCCTGTTCTTGTCTGAGGCTGTTCCTGGTATGGGCACTGTGGAAGAAGTTCTAGCCTTTTTATCCCTTGAAAGTCCCTGAAGGCACCAAACCATTAAGAAGCTCCTCCCACATTTTTCCCGCTCTTTTCTGAGCTTGCTTGGTGAAGATTTTGAAAGTATAGAGAGATGGTTTTCTGTAGTGGAGATATTGCAACAATTGCTCACCTAACATGGAAGCACTTACTAACTAAAGAAAAATAGAAATAACTCCTGTTAGGTGAGCACCTGATGTTCAAATGCAATCCATCCTAAATATTATAACATACACTTCCAAAATTGCTGTTTAGTTCACAGAACTTCAACCTCAAAAGGGAAGCACTTACACATATATAAAACGCAGGTGCCAACCTTGAAGCTGTATTTCTGTGAGGTTCCAAGACATCTGAAATTCAAAACTGCAATGTTCAGCCAGTGGGTCTGCATCCCTGTTCTTGTCTGAGGCTGTTCCTGTTATGGGCACTGTGGAAGAAGTGCTCGCCTTTTTATCCCTTGAAAGGCCCTGAAGGCACCAAAACATTAAGTAGCTCCTCCCACATTTTTCCCGCTCTTTTCTGAGCTTGATTGGTGAAGATTTTGAAAGTATAGAGAGATGGTTTTCTGTAGTGGGGATATTGCAACAATTGCTCACCTAACATGGAAGCACTTACTAACTAAAGAAAAATAGAAAGAACTCCTGTTAGGTGAGCACCTGATGCTCAAATGCAATTATTCTCTAAATATTATAACATACACTTCCAGAGCTGTTGTTTAGTTAACAGAGTTGTTGTTTATTTCACAGAACTTCAAACTCAAAAGGTAAGCACTTACAAGCTTGAAGCTGTATTTCTATGAGGTTTCAAGGCATCTGAAATTCAAAACTGCAATGTTCAGCCAAAGGGTCTGCATCCCTGTTCTTGTCAGAGGCTGTTTCTGGTATGGGCACTGTGGAAGAAGTGCCCACCTTTTTATCCCTTGAAAGGCCCTCAAGGCACCAAACCATTAAGTAGCTCCTCCCACATTTTCCCGCTCTTTTCTGAGCTTGCTTGGTGAAGATTTTGAAAGTATAGAGAGATGGTTTTCTGTAGTGGGGATATTGCAACAATTGCTCACCTAACATGGAAGCACTTACTAACTAAAGAAAAATAGAAAGAACTCCTGTTAGGTGAACACCTGATGCTCAAATGCAATCCATCCCTAAATATTATACCATGTACTTCCAGAGTTGTTGTTTATTTCACAGAACTTCAAACTCAAAAGGTAAGCACTTACAAGCTTGACGCTGTATTTCTATGAGGTTTCAAGGCATCTGAAATTCAAAACTGCAATGTTCAGCCAAAGGGTCTGCATCCCTGTTCTTGTCAGAGGCTGTTTCTGGTATGGGCACTGTGGAATAAGTGCTCGCCTTTTTATCCCTTGAAAGGCCCTGAAGGCACCAAACCATTAAGTAGCTCCTCCCACATTTTTCCCGCTCTTTTCTGAGCTTGCTTGGTGAAGATTTTGAAAGTATAGAGAGATGGTTTTCTGTAGTGGGGATATTGCAACAATTGCTCACCTAACATGGAAGCACTTACTAACTAAAGAAAAATAGAAAGAACTCCTGTTAGGTGAACACCTAATGCTCAAATGCAATCCATCCCTAAATATTATACCATGTACTTCCAGAGTTGTTGTTTATTTCACAGAACTTCAAACTCAAAAGGTAAGCACTTACAAGCTTGAAGCTGTATTTCTATGAGGTTTCAAGACATCTGAAATTCAAAACTGCAATGTTCAGCCAAAGGGTCTGCATCCCTGTTCTTGTCTGAGGGTGTTCCTGGTATGGGCACTGTGGAAGAAGTTCTAGCCTTTTTATCCCTTGAAAGTCCCTGAAGGCACCAAACCATTAAGAAGCTCCTCCCACATTTTTCCCGCTCTTTTCTGAGCTTGCTTGGTGAAGATTTTGAAAGTATAGAGAGATGGTTTTCTGTAGTGGAGATATTGCAACAATTGCTCACCTAACATGGAAGCACTTACTAACTAAAGAAAAATAGAAAGAACTCCTGTTAGGTGAGCACCTGATGTTCAAATGCAACCCATCCCTAAATATTATACCATGTACTTCCAGAGTTGTTGTTTATTTCACAGAACTTCAAACTCAAAAGGTAAGCACTTACAACCATGAAGCTGTATTTCTATGAGGTTTCAAGATATCTGAAATTCAAAACTGCAATGTTCAGCCAGTTGGCCTGCATCACTGTTCTCATCCGAGGCCGTTCCTGCTATGGGCACTGTGGAAGAAGTGCCCACCTTTTTATGCCTTGAAAGGCACTCAAGGCACCAAACCATTAAGTAGCTCCTCCCACATTTTTCCCGCTCTTTTCCGAGCTTGCTTGGTGAAGATTTTGAAAGTATAGAGAGATGGTTTTCTGTAGTGGGGATAGTGCAACAATTGCTCACCTAACATAGAAGCACTTACTAACTAAAGAAAAATAGAAAGAACTCCTGTTAGGTGAACACCTGATGATCAAATGCAATCCATCCCTAAATAGTATACCATGTACTTCCAGAGTTGTTGTTTATTTCACAGAACTTCAAACTCAAAAGGTAAGCACTTATAATCATGAAGCTGTATTTCTATGAGGTTTCAAGACATCTGAAATTCAAAACTGCAATGTTCAGCCAATGGGTCTGCATCCCTGTTCTTGTCAGAGGCTGTTTCTGGTATGGGCACTGTGGAATAAGTGCTCGCCTTTTTATCCCTTGAAAGGCCCTGAAGGCACCAAACCATTAAGTAGCTCCTCCCACATTTTTCCCGCTCTTTTCTGAGCTTGCTTGGTGAAGATTTTGAAAGTATAGAGAGATGCTTTTCTGTAGTGGGGATATTGCAACAATTGCTCACCTAACATGGAAGCACTTACTAACTAAAGAAAAATAGAAAGAACTCCTGTTAGGTGAGCACCTGATGCTCAAATGCAATTATTCTCTAAATATTATAACATACACTTCCAGAGCTGTTGTTTAGTTAACAGAACTTCAAACTCAAAAGGTAAGCACTTACAAGCTTGAAGCTGTATTTCTATGAGGTTTCAAGACATCTGAAATTCAAAACTGCAATGTTCAGCCAAAGGGTCTGCATCCCTGTTCTTGTCTGAGGCTGTTACTGTTATGGGCACTGTGGAAGAAGTGCTCGCCTTTTTATCCCTTGAAAGGCCCTGAAGGCACCAAACCATTAAGAAGCTCCTCCCACATTTTTCCCGCTCTTTTCTGAGCTTGCTTGGTGAAGATTTTGAAAGTATAGAGAGATGGTTTTCTGTAGTGGAGATATTGCAACAATTGCTCACCTAACATGGAAGCACTTACTAACTAAAGAAAAATAGAAAGAACTCCTGTTAGGTGAACACCTGATGCTCAAATGCAATCCATCCCTAAATATTATACCATGTACTTCCAGAGTTGTTGTTTATTTCACAGAACTTCAAACTCAAAAGGTAAGCACTTACAAGCCTGAAGCTGTATTTCTATGAGGTTTCAAGGCATCTGAAATTCAAAACTGCAATGTTCAGCCAAAGGGTCTGCATCCCTGTTCTTGTCAGAGGCTGTTTCTGGTATGGGCACTGTGGAATAAGTGCTCGCCTTTTTATCCCTTGAAAGGCCCTGAAGGCACCAAACCATTAAGTAGCTCCTCCCACATTTTTCCCGCTCTTTTCTGAGCTTGCTTGGTGAAGATTTTGAGAGTATAGAGAGATGGTTTTCTGTAGTGGGGATATTGCAACAATTGCTCACCTAACATGGAAGCACTTACTAACTAAAGAAAAATAGAAAGAACTCCTGTTAGGTGAGCACCTGATGTTCAAATGCAATCCATCCTAAATATTATAACATACACTTCCAAAGTTGCTGTTTAGTTCACAGAACTTCAACCTCAAAAGGTAAGCACTTATAACCATGAAGCTGTATTTCTATGAGGTTTCAAGACATCTGAAATTCAAAACTGCAATGTTCAGCCAATGGGTCTGCATCCCTGTTCTTGTCAGAGGCTGTTTCTGGTATGGGCACTGTGGAATAAGTGCTCGCCTTTTTATCCCTTGAAAGGCCCTGAAGGCACCAAACCATTAAGTAGCTCCTCCCACATTTTTCCCGCTCTTTTCTGAGCTTGCTTGGTGAAGATTTTGAAAGTATAGAGAGATGCTTTTCTGTAGTGGGGATATTGCAACAATTGCTCACCTAACATGGAAGCACTTACTAACTAAAGAAAAATAGAAAGAACTCCTGTTAGGTGAGCACCTGATGCTCAAATGCAATTATTCTCTAAATATTATAACATACACTTCCAGAGCTGTTGTTTAGTTAACAGAACTTCAAACTCAAAAGGTAAGCACTTATAACCATGAAGCTGTATTTCTATGAGGTTTCAAGACATCTGAAATTCAAAACTGCAATGTTCAGCCAATGGGTCTGCATCCCTGTTCTTGTCTGAGGCTGTTACTGTTATGGGCACTGTGGAAGAAGTGCTCGCCTTTTTATCCCTTGAAAGGCCCTGAAGGCACCAAACCATTAAGAAGCTCCTCCCACATTTTTCCCGCTCTTTTCTGAGCTTGCTTGGTGAAGATTTTGAAAGTATAGAGAGATGGTTTTCTGTAGTGGAGATATTGCAACAATTGCTCACCTAACATGGAAGCACTTACTAACTAAAGAAAAATAGAAAGAACTCCTGTTAGGTGAGCACCTGATGTTCAAATGCAACCCATCCCTAAATATTATACCATGTACTTCCAGAGTTGTTGTTTATTTCACAGAACTTCAAACTCAAAAGGTAAGCACTTACAACCATGAAGCTGTATTTCTATGAGGTTTCAAGATATCTGAAATTCAAAACTGCAATGTTCAGCCAGTTGGCCTGCATCACTGTTCTCATCCGAGGCCGTTCCTGCTATGGGCACTGTGGAAGAAATGCCCACCTTTTTATGCCTTGAAAGGCACTCAAGGCACCAAACCATTAAGTAGCTCCTCCCACATTTTTCCCGCTCTTTTCCGAGCTTGCTTGGTGAAGATTTTGAAAGTATAGAGAGATGGTTTTCTGTAGTGGGGATAGTGCAACAATTGCTCACCTAACATAGAAGCACTTACTAACTAAAGAAAAATAGAAAGAACTCCTGTTAGGTGAACACCTGATGATCAAATGCAATCCATCCCTAAATAGTATACCATGTACTTCCAGAGTTGTTGTTTATTTCACAGAACTTCAAACTCAAAAGGTAAGCACTTATAACCATGAAGCTGTATTTCTATGAGGTTTCAAGACATCTGAAATTCAAAACTGCAATGTTCAGCCAGTTGGCCTGCATCACTGTTGTCATCCGAGGCCGTTCCTGCTATGGGCACTGTGGAGAAGTGCCCACCTTTTTATCCCTTGAAAGGCCCTCAAGGCACCAGACCATTAAGTAGCTCCTCCCATATTTTTCCCGCTCTTTTCTGGGCTTGCTTGGTGAAGATTTTGAAAGTATAGAGAGATGGTTTTCTGTAGTGGAGATATTGCAACAATTGCTCACCTAACATGGAAGCACTTACTAACTAAAGAAAAATAGAAAGAACTCCTGTTAGGTGAACACCTGATGCTCAAATGCAATCCATCCCTAAATATTATACCATGTACTTCCAGAGTTGTTGTTTATTTCACAGAACTTCAAACTCAAAAGGTAAGCACTTACAAGCCTGAAGCTGTATTTCTATGAGGTTTCAAGGCATCTGAAATTCAAAACTGCAATGTTCAGCCAAAGGGTCTGCATCCCTGTTCTTGTCAGAGGCTGTTTCTGGTATGGGCACTGTGGAATAAGTGCTCGCCTTTTTATCCCTTGAAAGTCCCTGAAGGCACCAAACCATTAAGAAGCTCCTCCCACATTTTCCCGCTCTTTTCTGAGCTTGCTTGGTGAAGATTTTGAAAGTATAGAGAGATGGTTTTCTGTAGTGGAGATATTGCAACAATTGCTCACCTAACATGGAAGCACTTACTAACTAAAGAAAAATAGAAATAACTCCTGTTAGGTGAGCACCTGATGTTCAAATGCAATCCATCCTAAATATTATAACATACACTTCCAAAATTGCTGTTTAGTTCACAGAACTTCAACCTCAAAAGGGAAGCACTTACACATATATAAAACGCAGGTGCCAACCTTGAAGCTGTATTTCTGTGAGGTTCCAAGACATCTGAAATTCAAAACTGCAATGTTCAGCCATTGGGTCTGCATCCCTGTTCTTGTCTGAGGCTGTTCCTGTTATGGGCACTGTGGAAGAAGTGCTCGCCTTTTTATCCCTTGAAAGGCCCTGAAGGCACCAAAACATTAAGTAGCTCCTCCCACATTTTTCCCGCTCTTTTCTGAGCTTGATTGGTGAAGATTTTGAAAGTATAGAGAGATGGTTTTCTGTAGTGGGGATATTGCAACAATTGCTCACCTAACATGGAAGCACTTACTAACTAAAGAAAAATAGAAAGAACTCCTGTTAGGTGAACACCTGATGCTCAAATGTAATCCATCCCTAAATATTATACCATGTACTTCCAGAGTTGTTGTTTATTTCACAGAACTTCAAACTCAAAAGGTAAGCACTTACAAGCTTGAAGCTGTATTTCTATGAGGTTTCAAGACATCTGAAATACAAAACTGCAATGTTCAGCCAAAGGGTCTGCATCCCTGTTCTTGTCTGAGGCTGTTCCTGGTATGGGCACTGTGGAAGAAGTTCTAGCCTTTTTATCCCTTGAAAGTCCCTGAAGGCACCAAACCATTAAGAAGCTCCTCCCACATTTTTCCCGCTCTTTTCTGAGCTTGCTTGGTGAAGATTTTGAAAGTATAGAGAGATGGTTTTCTGTAGTGGAGATATTGCAACAATTGCTCACCTAACATGGAAGCACTTACTAACTAAAGAAAAATAGAAATAACTCCTGTTAGGTGAGCACCTGATGTTCAAATGCAATCCATCCTAAATATTATAACATACACTTCCAAAATTGCTGTTTAGTTCACAGAACTTCAACCTCAAAAGGGAAGCACTTACACATATATAAAACGCAGGTGCCAACCTTGAAGCTGTATTTCTGTGAGGTTCCAAGACATCTGAAATTCAAAACTGCAATGTTCAGCCAGTGGGTCTGCATCCCTGTTCTTGTCTGAGGCTGTTCCTGTTATGGGCACTGTGGAAGAAGTGCTCGCCTTTTTATCCCTTGAAAGGCCCTGAAGGCACCAAAACATTAAGTAGCTCCTCCCACATTTTTCCCGCTCTTTTCTGAGCTTGATTGGTGAAGATTTTGAAAGTATAGAGAGATGGTTTTCTGTAGTGGGGATATTGCAACAATTGCTCACCTAACATGAAAGCACTTACTAACTAAAGAAAAATAGAAAGAACTCCTGTTAGGTGAGCACCTGATGCTCAAATGCAATTATTCTCTAAATATTATAACATACACTTCCAGAGCTGTTGTTTAGTTAACAGAGTTGTTGTTTATTTCACAGAACTTCAAACTCAAAAGGTAAGCACTTACAAGCTTGAAGCTGTATTTCTATGAGGTTTCAAGGCATCTGAAATTCAAAACTGCAATGTTCAGCCAAAGGGTCTGCATCCCTGTTCTTGTCAGAGGCTGTTTCTGGTATGGGCACTGTGGAAGAAGTGCCCACCTTTTTATCCCTTGAAAGGCCCTCAAGGCACCAAACCATTAAGTAGCTCCTCCCACATTTTTCCCGCTCTTTTCCGAGCTTGCTTGGTGAAGATTTTGAAAGTATAGAGAGATGGTTTTCTGTAGTGGGGATAGTGCAACAATTGCTCACCTAACATAGAAGCACTTACTAACTAAAGAAAAATAGAAAGAACTCCTGTTAGGTGAACACCTGATGCTCAAATGCAATCCATCCCTAAATAGTATACCATGTACTTCCAGAGCTGTTGTTTAGTTAACAGAACTTCAAACTCAAAAGGTAAGCACTTATAACCATGAAGCTGTATTTCTATGAGGTTTCAAGACATCTGAAATTCAAAACTGCAATGTTCAGCCAATGGGTCTGCATCCCTGTTCTTGTCTGAGGCTGTTACTGTTATGGGCACTGTGGAAGAAGTGCTCGCCTTTTTATCCCTTGAAAGGCCCTGAAGGCACCAAACCATTAAGAAGCTCCTCCCACATTTTTCCCGCTCTTTTCTGAGCTTGCTTGGTGAAGATTTTGAAAGTATAGAGAGATGGTTTTCTGTAGTGGAGATATTGCAACAATTGCTCACCTAACATGGAAGCACTTACTAACTAAAGAAAAATAGAAAGAACTCCTGTTAGGTGAGCACCTGATGTTCAAATGCAACCCATCCCTAAATATTATACCATGTACTTCCAGAGTTGTTGTTTATTTCACAGAACTTCAAACTCAAAAGGTAAGCACTTACAACCATGAAGCTGTATTTCTATGAGGTTTCAAGATATCTGAAATTCAAAACTGCAATGTTCAGCCAGTTGGCCTGCATCACTGTTCTCATCCGAGGCCGTTCCTGCTATGGGCACTGTGGAAGAAATGCCCACCTTTTTATGCCTTGAAAGGCACTCAAGGCACCAAACCATTAAGTAGCTCCTCCCACATTTTTCCCGCTCTTTTCCGAGCTTGCTTGGTGAAGATTTTGAAAGTATAGAGAGATGGTTTTCTGTAGTGGGGATAGTGCAACAATTGCTCACCTAACATAGAAGCACTTACTAACTAAAGAAAAATAGAAAGAACTCCTGTTAGGTGAACACCTGATGATCAAATGCAATCCATCCCTAAATAGTATACCATGTACTTCCAGAGTTGTTGTTTATTTCACAGAACTTCAAACTCAAAAGGTAAGCACTTATAACCATGAAGCTGTATTTCTATGAGGTTTCAAGACATCTGAAATTCAAAACTGCAATGTTCAGCCAGTTGGCCTGCATCACTGTTGTCATCCGAGGCCGTTCCTGCTATGGGCACTGTGGAGAAGTGCCCACCTTTTTATCCCTTGAAAGGCCCTCAAGGCACCAGACCATTAAGTAGCTCCTCCCATATTTTTCCCGCTCTTTTCTGGGCTTGCTTGGTGAAGATTTTGAAAGTATAGAGAGATGGTTTTCTGTAGTGGAGATATTGCAACAATTGCTCACCTAACATGGAAGCACTTACTAACTAAAGAAAAATAGAAAGAACTCCTGTTAGGTGAACACCTGATGCTCAAATGCAATCCATCCCTAAATATTATACCATGTACTTCCAGAGTTGTTGTTTATTTCACAGAACTTCAAACTCAAAAGGTAAGCACTTACAAGCCTGAAGCTGTATTTCTATGAGGTTTCAAGGCATCTGAAATTCAAAACTGCAATGTTCAGCCAAAGGGTCTGCATCCCTGTTCTTGTCAGAGGCTGTTTCTGGTATGGGCACTGTGGAATAAGTGCTCGCCTTTTTATCCCTTGAACTCCTGTTAGGTGAGCACCTGATGCTCAAATGCAATTATTCTCTAAATATTATAACATACACTTCCAGAGCTGTTGTTTAGTTAACAGAGTTGTTGTTTATTTCACAGAACTTCAAACTCAAAGGGTAAGCACTTACAAGCTTGAAGCTGTATTTCTATGAGGTTTCAAGGCATCTGAAATTCAAAACTGCAATGTTCAGCCAAAGGGTCTGCATCCCTGTTCTTGTCAGAGGCTGTTTCTGGTATGGGCACTGTGGAAGAAGTGCCCACCTTTTTATCCCTTGAAAGGCCCTCAAGGCACCAAACCATTAAGTAGCTCCTCCCACATTTTTCCCGCTCTTTTCTGAGCTTGCTTGGTGAAGATTTTGAAAGTATAGAGAGATGGTTTTCTGTAGTGGGGATATTGGAACAATTGCTCACCTAACATGGAAGCACTTACTAACTAAAGAAAAATAGAAAGAACTCCTGTTAGGTGAACACCTAATGCTCAAATGCAATCCATCCCTAAATATTATACCATGTATTTCCAGAGTTGTTGTTTATTTCACAGAACTTCAAACTCAAAAGGTAAGCACTTACAAGCTTGAAGCTGTATTTCTATGAGGTTTCAAGACATCTGAAATTCAAAACTGCAATGTTCAGCCAAAGGGTCTGCATCCCTGTTCTTGTCTGAGGCTGTTCCTGGTATGGGCACTGTGGAAGAAGTTCTAGCCTTTTTATCCCTTGAAAGTCCCTGAAGGCACCAAACCATTAAGAAGCTCCTCCCACATTTTTCCCGCTCTTTTCTGAGCTTGCTTGGTGAAGATTTTGAAAGTATAGAGAGATGGTTTTCTGTAGTGGAGATATTGCAACAATTGCTCACCTAACATGGAAGCACTTACTAACTAAAGAAAAATAGAAATAACTCCTGTTAGGTGAGCACCTGATGTTCAAATGCAATCCATCCTAAATATTATAACATACACTTCCAAAATTGCTGTTTAGTTCACAGAACTTCAACCTCAAAAGGGAAGCACTTACACATATATAAAACGCAGGTGCCAACCTTGAAGCTGTATTTCTGTGAGGTTCCAAGACATCTGAAATTCAAAACTGCAATGTTCAGCCAGTGGGTCTGCATCCCTGTTCTTGTCTGAGGCTGTTCCTGTTATGGGCACTGTGGAAGAAGTGCTCGCCTTTTTATCCCTTGAAAGGCCCTGAAGGCACCAAAACATTAAGTAGCTCCTCCCACATTTTTCCCGCTCTTTTCTGAGCTTGATTGGTGAAGATTTTGAAAGTATAGAGAGATGGTTTTCTGTAGTGGGGATATTGCAACAATTGCTCACCTAACATGGAAGCACTTACTAACTAAAGAAAAATAGAAAGAACTCCTGTTAGGTGAGCACCTGATGCTCAAATGCAATTATTCTCTAAATATTATAACATACACTTCCAGAGCTGTTGTTTAGTTAACAGAGTTGTTGTTTATTTCACAGAACTTCAAACTCAAAAGGTAAGCACTTACAAGCTTGAAGCTGTATTTCTATGAGGTTTCAAGGCATCTGAAATTCAAAACTGCAATGTTCAGCCAAAGGGTCTGCATCCCTGTTCTTGTCAGAGGCTGTTTCTGGTATGGGCACTGTGGAAGAAGTGCCCACCTTTTTATCCCTTGAAAGGCCCTCAAGGCACCAAACCATTAAGTAGCTCCTCCCACATTTTCCCGCTCTTTTCTGAGCTTGCTTGGTGAAGATTTTGAAAGTATAGAGAGATGGTTTTCTGTAGTGGGGATATTGCAACAATTGCTCACCTAACATGGAAGCACTTACTAACTAAAGAAAAATAGAAAGAACTCCTGTTAGGTGAACACCTGATGCTCAAATGCAATCCATCCCTAAATATTATACCATGTACTTCCAGAGTTGTTGTTTATTTCACAGAACTTCAAACTCAAAAGGTAAGCACTTACAAGCTTGACGCTGTATTTCTATGAGGTTTCAAGGCATCTGAAATTCAAAACTGCAATGTTCAGCCAAAGGGTCTGCATCCCTGTTCTTGTCAGAGGCTGTTTCTGGTATGGGCACTGTGGAATAAGTGCTCGCCTTTTTATCCCTTGAAAGGCCCTGAAGGCACCAAACCATTAAGTAGCTCCTCCCACATTTTTCCCGCTCTTTTCTGAGCTTGCTTGGTGAAGATTTTGAAAGTATAGAGAGATGGTTTTCTGTAGTGGGGATATTGCAACAATTGCTCACCTAACATGGAAGCACTTACTAACTAAAGAAAAATAGAAAGAACTCCTGTTAGGTGAACACCTAATGCTCAAATGCAATCCATCCCTAAATATTATACCATGTACTTCCAGAGTTGTTGTTTATTTCACAGAACTTCAAACTCAAAAGGTAAGCACTTACAAGCTTGAAGCTGTATTTCTATGAGGTTTCAAGACATCTGAAATTCAAAACTGCAATGTTCAGCCAAAGGGTCTGCATCCCTGTTCTTGTCTGAGGGTGTTCCTGGTATGGGCACTGTGGAAGAAGTTCTAGCCTTTTTATCCCTTGAAAGTCCCTGAAGGCACCAAACCATTAAGAAGCTCCTCCCACATTTTTCCCGCTCTTTTCTGAGCTTGCTTGGTGAAGATTTTGAAAGTATAGAGAGATGGTTTTCTGTAGTGGAGATATTGCAACAATTGCTCACCTAACATGGAAGCACTTACTAACTAAAGAAAAATAGAAAGAACTCCTGTTAGGTGAGCACCTGATGTTCAAATGCAACCCATCCCTAAATATTATACCATGTACTTCCAGAGTTGTTGTTTATTTCACAGAACTTCAAACTCAAAAGGTAAGCACTTACAACCATGAAGCTGTATTTCTATGAGGTTTCAAGATATCTGAAATTCAAAACTGCAATGTTCAGCCAGTTGGCCTGCATCACTGTTCTCATCCGAGGCCGTTCCTGCTATGGGCACTGTGGAAGAAGTGCCCACCTTTTTATGCCTTGAAAGGCACTCAAGGCACCAAACCATTAAGTAGCTCCTCCCACATTTTTCCCGCTCTTTTCCGAGCTTGCTTGGTGAAGATTTTGAAAGTATAGAGAGATGGTTTTCTGTAGTGGGGATAGTGCAACAATTGCTCACCTAACATAGAAGCACTTACTAACTAAAGAAAAATAGAAAGAACTCCTGTTAGGTGAACACCTGATGATCAAATGCAATCCATCCCTAAATAGTATACCATGTACTTCCAGAGTTGTTGTTTATTTCACAGAACTTCAAACTCAAAAGGTAAGCACTTATAATCATGAAGCTGTATTTCTATGAGGTTTCAAGACATCTGAAATTCAAAACTGCAATGTTCAGCCAATGGGTCTGCATCCCTGTTCTTGTCAGAGGCTGTTTCTGGTATGGGCACTGTGGAATAAGTGCTCGCCTTTTTATCCCTTGAAAGGCCCTGAAGGCACCAAACCATTAAGTAGCTCCTCCCACATTTTTCCCGCTCTTTTCTGAGCTTGCTTGGTGAAGATTTTGAAAGTATAGAGAGATGCTTTTCTGTAGTGGGGATATTGCAACAATTGCTCACCTAACATGGAAGCACTTACTAACTAAAGAAAAATAGAAAGAACTCCTGTTAGGTGAGCACCTGATGCTCAAATGCAATTATTCTCTAAATATTATAACATACACTTCCAGAGCTGTTGTTTAGTTAACAGAACTTCAAACTCAAAAGGTAAGCACTTACAAGCTTGAAGCTGTATTTCTATGAGGTTTCAAGACATCTGAAATTCAAAACTGCAATGTTCAGCCAAAGGGTCTGCATCCCTGTTCTTGTCTGAGGCTGTTACTGTTATGGGCACTGTGGAAGAAGTGCTCGCCTTTTTATCCCTTGAAAGGCCCTGAAGGCACCAAACCATTAAGAAGCTCCTCCCACATTTTTCCCGCTCTTTTCTGAGCTTGCTTGGTGAAGATTTTGAAAGTATAGAGAGATGGTTTTCTGTAGTGGAGATATTGCAACAATTGCTCACCTAACATGGAAGCACTTACTAACTAAAGAAAAATAGAAAGAACTCCTGTTAGGTGAACACCTGATGCTCAAATGCAATCCATCCCTAAATATTATACCATGTACTTCCAGAGTTGTTGTTTATTTCACAGAACTTCAAACTCAAAAGGTAAGCACTTACAAGCCTGAAGCTGTATTTCTATGAGGTTTCAAGGCATCTGAAATTCAAAACTGCAATGTTCAGCCAAAGGGTCTGCATCCCTGTTCTTGTCAGAGGCTGTTTCTGGTATGGGCACTGTGGAATAAGTGCTCGCCTTTTTATCCCTTGAAAGGCCCTGAAGGCACCAAACCATTAAGTAGCTCCTCCCACATTTTTCCCGCTCTTTTCTGAGCTTGCTTGGTGAAGATTTTGAGAGTATAGAGAGATGGTTTTCTGTAGTGGGGATATTGCAACAATTGCTCACCTAACATGGAAGCACTTACTAACTAAAGAAAAATAGAAAGAACTCCTGTTAGGTGAGCACCTGATGTTCAAATGCAATCCATCCTAAATATTATAACATACACTTCCAAAGTTGCTGTTTAGTTCACAGAACTTCAACCTCAAAAGGTAAGCACTTATAACCATGAAGCTGTATTTCTATGAGGTTTCAAGACATCTGAAATTCAAAACTGCAATGTTCAGCCAATGGGTCTGCATCCCTGTTCTTGTCAGAGGCTGTTTCTGGTATGGGCACTGTGGAATAAGTGCTCGCCTTTTTATCCCTTGAAAGGCCCTGAAGGCACCAAACCATTAAGTAGCTCCTCCCACATTTTTCCCGCTCTTTTCTGAGCTTGCTTGGTGAAGATTTTGAAAGTATAGAGAGATGCTTTTCTGTAGTGGGGATATTGCAACAATTGCTCACCTAACATGGAAGCACTTACTAACTAAAGAAAAATAGAAAGAACTCCTGTTAGGTGAGCACCTGATGCTCAAATGCAATTATTCTCTAAATATTATAACATACACTTCCAGAGCTGTTGTTTAGTTAACAGAACTTCAAACTCAAAAGGTAAGCACTTATAACCATGAAGCTGTATTTCTATGAGGTTTCAAGACATCTGAAATTCAAAACTGCAATGTTCAGCCAATGGGTCTGCATCCCTGTTCTTGTCTGAGGCTGTTACTGTTATGGGCACTGTGGAAGAAGTGCTCGCCTTTTTATCCCTTGAAAGGCCCTGAAGGCACCAAACCATTAAGAAGCTCCTCCCACATTTTTCCCGCTCTTTTCTGAGCTTGCTTGGTGAAGATTTTGAAAGTATAGAGAGATGGTTTTCTGTAGTGGAGATATTGCAACAATTGCTCACCTAACATGGAAGCACTTACTAACTAAAGAAAAATAGAAAGAACTCCTGTTAGGTGAGCACCTGATGTTCAAATGCAACCCATCCCTAAATATTATACCATGTACTTCCAGAGTTGTTGTTTATTTCACAGAACTTCAAACTCAAAAGGTAAGCACTTACAACCATGAAGCTGTATTTCTATGAGGTTTCAAGATATCTGAAATTCAAAACTGCAATGTTCAGCCAGTTGGCCTGCATCACTGTTCTCATCCGAGGCCGTTCCTGCTATGGGCACTGTGGAAGAAATGCCCACCTTTTTATGCCTTGAAAGGCACTCAAGGCACCAAACCATTAAGTAGCTCCTCCCACATTTTTCCCGCTCTTTTCCGAGCTTGCTTGGTGAAGATTTTGAAAGTATAGAGAGATGGTTTTCTGTAGTGGGGATAGTGCAACAATTGCTCACCTAACATAGAAGCACTTACTAACTAAAGAAAAATAGAAAGAACTCCTGTTAGGTGAACACCTGATGATCAAATGCAATCCATCCCTAAATAGTATACCATGTACTTCCAGAGTTGTTGTTTATTTCACAGAACTTCAAACTCAAAAGGTAAGCACTTATAACCATGAAGCTGTATTTCTATGAGGTTTCAAGACATCTGAAATTCAAAACTGCAATGTTCAGCCAGTTGGCCTGCATCACTGTTGTCATCCGAGGCCGTTCCTGCTATGGGCACTGTGGAGAAGTGCCCACCTTTTTATCCCTTGAAAGGCCCTCAAGGCACCAGACCATTAAGTAGCTCCTCCCATATTTTTCCCGCTCTTTTCTGGGCTTGCTTGGTGAAGATTTTGAAAGTATAGAGAGATGGTTTTCTGTAGTGGAGATATTGCAACAATTGCTCACCTAACATGGAAGCACTTACTAACTAAAGAAAAATAGAAAGAACTCCTGTTAGGTGAACACCTGATGCTCAAATGCAATCCATCCCTAAATATTATACCATGTACTTCCAGAGTTGTTGTTTATTTCACAGAACTTCAAACTCAAAAGGTAAGCACTTACAAGCCTGAAGCTGTATTTCTATGAGGTTTCAAGGCATCTGAAATTCAAAACTGCAATGTTCAGCCAAAGGGTCTGCATCCCTGTTCTTGTCAGAGGCTGTTTCTGGTATGGGCACTGTGGAATAAGTGCTCGCCTTTTTATCCCTTGAAAGTCCCTGAAGGCACCAAACCATTAAGAAGCTCCTCCCACATTTTCCCGCTCTTTTCTGAGCTTGCTTGGTGAAGATTTTGAAAGTATAGAGAGATGGTTTTCTGTAGTGGAGATATTGCAACAATTGCTCACCTAACATGGAAGCACTTACTAACTAAAGAAAAATAGAAATAACTCCTGTTAGGTGAGCACCTGATGTTCAAATGCAATCCATCCTAAATATTATAACATACACTTCCAAAATTGCTGTTTAGTTCACAGAACTTCAACCTCAAAAGGGAAGCACTTACACATATATAAAACGCAGGTGCCAACCTTGAAGCTGTATTTCTGTGAGGTTCCAAGACATCTGAAATTCAAAACTGCAATGTTCAGCCATTGGGTCTGCATCCCTGTTCTTGTCTGAGGCTGTTCCTGTTATGGGCACTGTGGAAGAAGTGCTCGCCTTTTTATCCCTTGAAAGGCCCTGAAGGCACCAAAACATTAAGTAGCTCCTCCCACATTTTTCCCGCTCTTTTCTGAGCTTGATTGGTGAAGATTTTGAAAGTATAGAGAGATGGTTTTCTGTAGTGGGGATATTGCAACAATTGCTCACCTAACATGGAAGCACTTACTAACTAAAGAAAAATAGAAAGAACTCCTGTTAGGTGAACACCTGATGCTCAAATGTAATCCATCCCTAAATATTATACCATGTACTTCCAGAGTTGTTGTTTATTTCACAGAACTTCAAACTCAAAAGGTAAGCACTTACAAGCTTGAAGCTGTATTTCTATGAGGTTTCAAGACATCTGAAATACAAAACTGCAATGTTCAGCCAAAGGGTCTGCATCCCTGTTCTTGTCTGAGGCTGTTCCTGGTATGGGCACTGTGGAAGAAGTTCTAGCCTTTTTATCCCTTGAAAGTCCCTGAAGGCACCAAACCATTAAGAAGCTCCTCCCACATTTTTCCCGCTCTTTTCTGAGCTTGCTTGGTGAAGATTTTGAAAGTATAGAGAGATGGTTTTCTGTAGTGGAGATATTGCAACAATTGCTCACCTAACATGGAAGCACTTACTAACTAAAGAAAAATAGAAATAACTCCTGTTAGGTGAGCACCTGATGTTCAAATGCAATCCATCCTAAATATTATAACATACACTTCCAAAATTGCTGTTTAGTTCACAGAACTTCAACCTCAAAAGGGAAGCACTTACACATATATAAAACGCAGGTGCCAACCTTGAAGCTGTATTTCTGTGAGGTTCCAAGACATCTGAAATTCAAAACTGCAATGTTCAGCCAGTGGGTCTGCATCCCTGTTCTTGTCTGAGGCTGTTCCTGTTATGGGCACTGTGGAAGAAGTGCTCGCCTTTTTATCCCTTGAAAGGCCCTGAAGGCACCAAAACATTAAGTAGCTCCTCCCACATTTTTCCCGCTCTTTTCTGAGCTTGATTGGTGAAGATTTTGAAAGTATAGAGAGATGGTTTTCTGTAGTGGGGATATTGCAACAATTGCTCACCTAACATGAAAGCACTTACTAACTAAAGAAAAATAGAAAGAACTCCTGTTAGGTGAGCACCTGATGCTCAAATGCAATTATTCTCTAAATATTATAACATACACTTCCAGAGCTGTTGTTTAGTTAACAGAGTTGTTGTTTATTTCACAGAACTTCAAACTCAAAAGGTAAGCACTTACAAGCTTGAAGCTGTATTTCTATGAGGTTTCAAGGCATCTGAAATTCAAAACTGCAATGTTCAGCCAAAGGGTCTGCATCCCTGTTCTTGTCAGAGGCTGTTTCTGGTATGGGCACTGTGGAAGAAGTGCCCACCTTTTTATCCCTTGAAAGGCCCTCAAGGCACCAAACCATTAAGTAGCTCCTCCCACATTTTTCCCGCTCTTTTCCGAGCTTGCTTGGTGAAGATTTTGAAAGTATAGAGAGATGGTTTTCTGTAGTGGGGATAGTGCAACAATTGCTCACCTAACATAGAAGCACTTACTAACTAAAGAAAAATAGAAAGAACTCCTGTTAGGTGAACACCTGATGCTCAAATGCAATCCATCCCTAAATAGTATACCATGTACTTCCAGAGCTGTTGTTTAGTTAACAGAACTTCAAACTCAAAAGGTAAGCACTTATAACCATGAAGCTGTATTTCTATGAGGTTTCAAGACATCTGAAATTCAAAACTGCAATGTTCAGCCAATGGGTCTGCATCCCTGTTCTTGTCTGAGGCTGTTACTGTTATGGGCACTGTGGAAGAAGTGCTCGCCTTTTTATCCCTTGAAAGGCCCTGAAGGCACCAAACCATTAAGAAGCTCCTCCCACATTTTTCCCGCTCTTTTCTGAGCTTGCTTGGTGAAGATTTTGAAAGTATAGAGAGATGGTTTTCTGTAGTGGAGATATTGCAACAATTGCTCACCTAACATGGAAGCACTTACTAACTAAAGAAAAATAGAAAGAACTCCTGTTAGGTGAGCACCTGATGTTCAAATGCAACCCATCCCTAAATATTATACCATGTACTTCCAGAGTTGTTGTTTATTTCACAGAACTTCAAACTCAAAAGGTAAGCACTTACAACCATGAAGCTGTATTTCTATGAGGTTTCAAGATATCTGAAATTCAAAACTGCAATGTTCAGCCAGTTGGCCTGCATCACTGTTCTCATCCGAGGCCGTTCCTGCTATGGGCACTGTGGAAGAAATGCCCACCTTTTTATGCCTTGAAAGGCACTCAAGGCACCAAACCATTAAGTAGCTCCTCCCACATTTTTCCCGCTCTTTTCCGAGCTTGCTTGGTGAAGATTTTGAAAGTATAGAGAGATGGTTTTCTGTAGTGGGGATAGTGCAACAATTGCTCACCTAACATAGAAGCACTTACTAACTAAAGAAAAATAGAAAGAACTCCTGTTAGGTGAACACCTGATGATCAAATGCAATCCATCCCTAAATAGTATACCATGTACTTCCAGAGTTGTTGTTTATTTCACAGAACTTCAAACTCAAAAGGTAAGCACTTATAACCATGAAGCTGTATTTCTATGAGGTTTCAAGACATCTGAAATTCAAAACTGCAATGTTCAGCCAGTTGGCCTGCATCACTGTTGTCATCCGAGGCCGTTCCTGCTATGGGCACTGTGGAGAAGTGCCCACCTTTTTATCCCTTGAAAGGCCCTCAAGGCACCAGACCATTAAGTAGCTCCTCCCATATTTTTCCCGCTCTTTTCTGGGCTTGCTTGGTGAAGATTTTGAAAGTATAGAGAGATGGTTTTCTGTAGTGGAGATATTGCAACAATTGCTCACCTAACATGGAAGCACTTACTAACTAAAGAAAAATAGAAAGAACTCCTGTTAGGTGAACACCTGATGCTCAAATGCAATCCATCCCTAAATATTATACCATGTACTTCCAGAGTTGTTGTTTATTTCACAGAACTTCAAACTCAAAAGGTAAGCACTTACAAGCCTGAAGCTGTATTTCTATGAGGTTTCAAGGCATCTGAAATTCAAAACTGCAATGTTCAGCCAAAGGGTCTGCATCCCTGTTCTTGTCAGAGGCTGTTTCTGGTATGGGCACTGTGGAATAAGTGCTCGCCTTTTTATCCCTTGAACTCCTGTTAGGTGAGCACCTGATGCTCAAATGCAATTATTCTCTAAATATTATAACATACACTTCCAGAGCTGTTGTTTAGTTAACAGAGTTGTTGTTTATTTCACAGAACTTCAAACTCAAAGGGTAAGCACTTACAAGCTTGAAGCTGTATTTCTATGAGGTTTCAAGGCATCTGAAATTCAAAACTGCAATGTTCAGCCAAAGGGTCTGCATCCCTGTTCTTGTCAGAGGCTGTTTCTGGTATGGGCACTGTGGAAGAAGTGCCCACCTTTTTATCCCTTGAAAGGCCCTCAAGGCACCAAACCATTAAGTAGCTCTTCCCACATTTTTCCCGCTCTTTTCTGAGCTTGCTTGGTGAAGATTTTGAGAGTATAGAGAGATGGTTTTCTGTAGTGGGGATATTGCAACAATTGCTCACCTAACATGGAAGCACTTACTAACTAAAGAAAAATAGAAAGAACTCCTGTTAGGTGAGCACCTGATGTTCAAATGCAATCCATCCTAAATATTATAACATACACTTCCAAAGTTGCTGTTTAGTTCACAGAACTTCAACCTCAAAAGGTAAGCACTTATAACCATGAAGCTGTATTTCTATGAGGTTTCAAGACATCTGAAATTCAAAACTGCAATGTTCAGCCAAAGGGTCTGCATCCCTGTTCTTGTCTGAGGCTGTTCCTGGTATGGGCACTGTGGAAGAAGTTCTAGCCTTTTTATCCCTTGAAAGTCCCTGAAGGCACCAAACCATTAAGAAGCTCCTCCCACATTTTTCCCGCTCTTTTCTGAGCTTGCTTGGTGAAGATTTTGAAAGTATAGAGAGATGGTTTTCTGTAGTGGAGATATTGCAACAATTGCTCACCTAACATGGAAGCACTTACTAAGTAAAGAAAAATAGAAATAACTCATGTTAGGTGAGCACCTGATGTTCAAATGCAATCCATCCTAAATATTATAACATACACTTCCAAAATTGCTGTTTAGTTCACAGAACTTCAACCTCAAAAGGGAAGCACTTACACATATATAAAACGCAGGTGCCAACCTTGAAGCTGTATTTCTGTGAGGTTCCAAGACATCTGAAATTCAAAACTGCAATGTTCAGCCATTGGGTCTGCATCCCTGTTCTTGTCTGAGGCTGTTCCTGTTATGGGCACTGTGGAAGAAGTGCTCGCCTTTTTATCCCTTGAAAGGCCCTGAAGGCACCAAAACATTAAGTAGCTCCTCCCACATTTTTCCCGCTCTTTTCTGAGCTTGATTGGTGAAGATTTTGAAAGTATAGAGAGATGGTTTTCTGTAGTGGGGATATTGCAACAATTGCTCACCTAACATGGAAGCACTTACTAACTAAAGAAAAATAGAAAGAACTCCTGTTAGGTGAACACCTGATGCTCAAATGTAATCCATCCCTAAATATTATACCATGTACTTCCAGAGTTGTTGTTTATTTCACAGAACTTCAAACTCAAAAGGTAAGCACTTACAAGCTTGAAGCTGTATTTCTATGAGGTTTCAAGACATCTGAAATACAAAACTGCAATGTTCAGCCAAAGGGTCTGCATCCCTTTTCTTGTCTGAGGCTGTTCCTGGTATGGGCACTGTGGAAGAAGTTCTAGCCTTTTTATCCCTTGAAAGTCCCTGAAGGCACCAAACCATTAAGAAGCTCCTCCCACATTTTTCCCGCTCTTTTCTGAGCTTGCTTGGTGAAGATTTTGAAAGTATAGAGAGATGGTTTTCTGTAGTGGAGATATTGCAACAATTGCTCACCTAACATGGAAGCACTTACTAACTAAAGAAAAATAGAAATAACTCCTGTTAGGTGAGCACCTGATGTTCAAATGCAATCCATCCTAAATATTATAACATACACTTCCAAAATTGCTGTTTAGTTCACAGAACTTCAACCTCAAAAGGGAAGCACTTACACATATATAAAACGCAGGTGCCAACCTTGAAGCTGTATTTCTGTGAGGTTCCAAGACATCTGAAATTCAAAACTGCAATGTTCAGCCAGTGGGTCTGCATCCCTGTTCTTGTCTGAGGCTGTTCCTGTTATGGGCACTGTGGAAGAAGTGCTCGCCTTTTTATCCCTTGAAAGGCCCTGAAGGCACCAAAACATTAAGTAGCTCCTCCCACATTTTTCCCGCTCTTTTCTGAGCTTGATTGGTGAAGATTTTGAAAGTATAGAGAGATGGTTTTCTGTAGTGGGGATATTGCAACAATTGCTCACCTAACATGGAAGCACTTACTAACTAAAGAAAAATAGAAAGAACTCCTGTTAGGTGAGCACCTGATGCTCAAATGCAATTATTCTCTAAATATTATAACATACACTTCCAGAGCTGTTGTTTAGTTAACAGAGTTGTTGTTTATTTCACAGAACTTCAAACTCAAAAGGTAAGCACTTACAAGCTTGAAGCTGTATTTCTATGAGGTTTCAAGGCATCTGAAATTCAAAACTGCAATGTTCAGCCAAAGGGTCTGCATCCCTGTTCTTGTCAGAGGCTGTTTCTGGTATGGGCACTGTGGAAGAAGTGCCCACCTTTTTATCCCTTGAAAGGCCCTCAAGGCACCAAACCATTAAGTAGCTCCTCCCACATTTTTCCCGCTCTTTTCTGAGCTTGCTTGGTGAAGATTTTGAAAGTATAGAGAGATGGTTTTCTGTAGTGGGGATATTGCAACAATTGCTCACCTAACATGGAAGCACTTACTAACTAAAGAAAAATAGAAAGAACTCCTGTTAGGTGAACACCTGATGCTCAAATGCAATCCATCCCTAAATATTATACCATGTACTTCCAGAGTTGTTGTTTATTTCAAAGAACTTCAAACTCAAAAGGTAAGCACTTACAAGCTTGAAGCTGTATTTCTATGAGGTTTCAAGGCATCTGAAATTCAAAACTGCAATGTTCAGCCAAAGGGTCTGCATCCCTGTTCTTGTCAGAGGCTGTTTCTGGTATGGGCACTGTGGAATAAGTGCTCGCCTTTTTATCCCTTGAAAGGCCCTGAAGGCACCAAACCATTAAGTAGCTCCTCCCACATTTTTCCCGCTCTTTTCTGAGCTTGCTTGGTGAAGATTTTGAAAGTATAGAGAGATGGTTTTCTGTAGTGGGGATATTGCAACAATTGCTCACCTAACATGGAAGCACTTACTAACTAAAGAAAAATAGAAAGAACTCCTGTTAGGTGAACACCTAATGCTCAAATGCAATCCATCCCTAAATATTATACCATGTACTTCCAGAGTTGTTGTTTATTTCACAGAACTTCAAACTCAAAAGGTAAGCACTTACAAGCTTGAAGCTGTATTTCTATGAGGTTTCAAGACATCTGAAATTCAAAACTGCAATGTTCAGCCAAAGGGTCTGCATCCCTGTTCTTGTCTGAGGGTGTTCCTGGTATGGGCACTGTGGAAGAAGTTCTAGCCTTTTTATCCCTTGAAAGTCCCTGAAGGCACCAAACCATTAAGAAGCTCCTCCCACATTTTTCCCGCTCTTTTCTGAGCTTGCTTGGTGAAGATTTTGAAAGTATAGAGAGATGGTTTTCTGTAGTGGAGATATTGCAACAATTGCTCACCTAACATGGAAGCACTTACTAACTAAAGAAAAATAGAAAGAACTCCTGTTAGGTGAGCACCTGATGTTCAAATGCAACCCATCCCTAAATATTATACCATGTACTTCCAGAGTTGTTGTTTATTTCACAGAACTTCAAACTCAAAAGGTAAGCACTTACAACCATGAAGCTGTATTTCTATGAGGTTTCAAGATATCTGAAATTCAAAACTGCAATGTTCAGCCAGTTGGCCTGCATCACTGTTCTCATCCGAGGCCGTTCCTGCTATGGGCACTGTGGAAGAAGTGCCCACCTTTTTATGCCTTGAAAGGCACTCAAGGCACCAAACCATTAAGTAGCTCCTCCCACATTTTTCCCGCTCTTTTCCGAGCTTGCTTGGTGAAGATTTTGAAAGTATAGAGAGATGGTTTTCTGTAGTGGGGATAGTGCAACAATTGCTCACCTAACATAGAAGCACTTACTAACTAAAGAAAAATAGAAAGAACTCCTGTTAGGTGAACACCTGATGATCAAATGCAATCCATCCCTAAATAGTATACCATGTACTTCCAGAGTTGTTGTTTATTTCACAGAACTTCAAACTCAAAAGGTAAGCACTTATAATCATGAAGCTGTATTTCTATGAGGTTTCAAGACATCTGAAATTCAAAACTGCAATGTTCAGCCAATGGGTCTGCATCCCTGTTCTTGTCAGAGGCTGTTTCTGGTATGGGCACTGTGGAATAAGTGCTCGCCTTTTTATCCCTTGAAAGGCCCTGAAGGCACCAAACCATTAAGTAGCTCCTCCCACATTTTTCCCGCTCTTTTCTGAGCTTGCTTGGTGAAGATTTTGAAAGTATAGAGAGATGCTTTTCTGTAGTGGGGATATTGCAACAATTGCTCACCTAACATGGAAGCACTTACTAACTAAAGAAAAATAGAAAGAACTCCTGTTAGGTGAGCACCTGATGCTCAAATGCAATTATTCTCTAAATATTATAACATACACTTCCAGAGCTGTTGTTTAGTTAACAGAACTTCAAACTCAAAAGGTAAGCACTTATAACCATGAAGCTGTATTTCTATGAGGTTTCAAGACATCTGAAATTCAAAACTGCAATGTTCAGCCAATGGGTCTGCATCCCTGTTCTTGTCTGAGCTGTTACTGTTATGGGCACTGTGGAAGAAGTGCTCGCCTTTTTATCCCTTGAAAGGCCCTGAAGGCACCAAACCATTAAGAAGCTCCTCCCACATTTTTCCCGCTCTTTTCTGAGCTTGCTTGGTGAAGATTTTGAAAGTATAGAGAGATGGTTTTCTGTAGTGGAGATATTGCAACAATTGCTCACCTAACATGGAAGCACTTACTAACTAAAGAAAAATAGAAAGAACTCCTGTTAGGTGAGCACCTGATGTTCAAATGCAACCCATCCCTAAATATTATATCATGTACTTCCAGAGTTGTTGTTTATTTCACAGAACTTCAAACTCAAAAGGTAAGCACTTACAACCATGAAGCTGTATTTCTATGAGGTTTCAAGATATCTGAAATTCAAAACTGCAATGTTCAGCCAGTTGGCCTGCATCACTGTTCTCATCCGAGGCCGTTCCTGCTATGGGCACTGTGGAAGAAATGCCCACCTTTTTATGCCTTGAAAGGCACTCAAGGCACCAAACCATTAAGTAGCTCCTCCCACATTTTTCCCGCTCTTTTCCGAGCTTGCTTGGTGAAGATTTTGAAAGTATAGAGAGATGGTTTTCTGTAGTGGGGATAGTGCAACAATTGCTCACCTAACATAGAAGCACTTACTAACTAAAGAAAAATAGAAAGAACTCCTGTTAGGTGAACACCTGATGATCAAATGCAATCCATCCCTAAATAGTATACCATGTACTTCCAGAGTTGTTGTTTATTTCACAGAACTTCAAACTCAAAAGGTAAGCACTTATAACCATGAAGCTGTATTTCTATGAGGTTTCAAGACATCTGAAATTCAAAACTGCAATGTTCAGCCAGTTGGCCTGCATCACTGTTGTCATCCGAGGCCGTTCCTGCTATGGGCACTGTGGAGAAGTGCCCACCTTTTTATCCCTTGAAAGGCCCTCAAGGCACCAGACCATTAAGTAGCTCCTCCCATATTTTTCCCGCTCTTTTCTGGGCTTGCTTGGTGAAGATTTTGAAAGTATAGAGAGATGGTTTTCTGTAGTGGAGATATTGCAACAATTGCTCACCTAACATGGAAGCACTTACTAACTAAAGAAAAATAGAAAGAACTCCTGTTAGGTGAACACCTGATGCTCAAATGCAATCCATCCCTAAATATTATACCATGTACTTCCAGAGTTGTTGTTTATTTCACAGAACTTCAAACTCAAAAGGTAAGCACTTACAAGCCTGAAGCTGTATTTCTATGAGGTTTCAAGGCATCTGAAATTCAAAACTGCAATGTTCAGCCAAAGGGTCTGCATCCCTGTTCTTGTCAGAGGCTGTTTCTGGTATGGGCACTGTGGAATAAGTGCTCGCCTTTTTATCCCTTGAAAGTCCCTGAAGGCACCAAACCATTAAGAAGCTCCTCCCACATTTTTCCCGCTCTTTTCTGAGCTTGCTTGGTGAAGATTTTGAAAGTATAGAGAGATGGTTTTCTGTAGTGGAGATATTGCAACAATTGCTCACCTAACATGGAAGCACTTACTAACTAAAGAAAAATAGAAATAACTCCTGTTAGGTGAGCACCTGATGTTCAAATGCAATCCATCCTAAATATTATAACATACACTTCCAAAATTGCTGTTTAGTTCACAGAACTTCAACCTCAAAAGGGAAGCACTTACACATATATAAAACGCAGGTGCCAACCTTGAAGCTGTATTTCTGTGAGGTTCCAAGACATCTGAAATTCAAAACTGCAATGTTCAGCCATTGGGTCTGCATCCCTGTTCTTGTCTGAGGCTGTTCCTGTTATGGGCACTGTGGAAGAAGTGCTCGCCTTTTTATCCCTTGAAAGGCCCTGAAGGCACCAAACCATTAAGTAGCTCCTCCCACATTTTTCCCGCTCTTTTCTGAGCTTGATTGGTGAAGATTTTGAAAGTATAGAGAGATGGTTTTCTGTAGTGGGGATATTGCAACAATTGCTCACCTAACATGGAAGCACTTACTAACTAAAGAAAAATAGAAAGAACTCCTGTTAGGTGAGCACCTGATGTTCAAATGCAATCCATCCTAAATATTATAACATACACTTCCAAAATTGCTGTTTAGTTCACAGAACTTCAACCTCAAAAGGGAAGCACTTACACATATATAAAACGCAGGTGCCAACCTTGAAGCTGTATTTCTGTGAGGTTCCAAGACATCTGAAATTCAAAACTGCAATGTTCAGCCATTGGGTCTGCATCCCTGTTCTTGTCTGAGGCTGTTCCTGTTATGGGCACTGTGGAAGAAGTGCTCACCTTTTTATCCCTTGAAAGGCCCTGAAGGCACCAAAACATTAAGTAGCTCCTCCCACATTTTTCCCGCTCTTTTCTGAGCTTGATTGGTGAAGATTTTGAAAGTATAGAGAGATGGTTTTCTGTAGTGGGGATATTGCAACAATTGCTCACCTAACATGGAAGCACTTACAAACTAAAGAAAAATAGAAAGAACTCCTGTTAGGTGAACACCTGATGCTCAAATGTAATCCATCCCTAAATATTATACCATGTACTTCCAGAGTTGTTGTTTATTTCACAGAACTTCAAACTCAAAAGGTAAGCACTTACAAGCTTGAAGCTGTATTTCTATGAGGTTTCAAGACATCTGAAATTCAAAACTGCAATGTTCAGCCAAAGGGTCTGCATCCCTGTTCTTGTCTGAGGCTGTTCCTGGTATGGGCACTGTGGAAGAAGTTCTAGCCTTTTTATCCCTTGAAAGTCCCTGAAGGCACCAAACCATTAAGAAGCTCCTCCCACATTTTTCCCGCTCTTTTCTGAGCTTGCTTGGTGAAGATTTTGAAAGTATAGAGAGATGGTTTTCTGTAGTGGAGATATTGCAACAATTGCTCACCTAACATGGAAGCACTTACTAACTAAAGAAAAATAGAAATAACTCCTGTTAGGTGAGCACCTGATGTTCAAATGCAATCCATCCTAAATATTATAACATACACTTCCAAAATTGCTGTTTAGTTCACAGAACTTCAACCTCAAAAGGGAAGCACTTACACATATATAAAACGCAGGTGCCAACCTTGAAGCTGTATTTCTGTGAGGTTCCAAGACATCTGAAATTCAAAACTGCAATGTTCAGCCAGTGGGTCTGCATCCCTGTTCTTGTCTGAGGCTGTTCCTGTTATGGGCACTGTGGAAGAAGTGCTCGCCTTTTTATCCCTTGAAAGGCCCTGAAGGCACCAAAACATTAAGTAGCTCCTCCCACATTTTTCCCGCTCTTTTCTGAGCTTGATTGGTGAAGATTTTGAAAGTATAGAGAGATGGTTTTCTGTAGTGGGGATATTGCAACAATTGCTCACCTAACATGGAAGCACTTACTAACTAAAGAAAAATAGAAAGAACTCCTGTTAGGTGAGCACCTGATGCTCAAATGCAATTATTCTCTAAATATTATAACATACACTTCCAGAGCTGTTGTTTAGTTAACAGAGTTGTTGTTTATTTCACAGAACTTCAAACTCAAAAGGTAAGCACTTACAAGCTTGAAGCTGTACTTCTATGAGGTTTCAAGGCATCTGAAATTCAAAACTGCAATGTTCAGCCAGTTGGCCTGCATCACTGTTGTCATCCGAGGCCGTTCCTGCTATGGGCACTGTGGAGAAGGGCCCACCTTTTTATCCCTTGAAAGGCCCTCAAGGCACCAGACCATTAAGTAGCTCCTCCCACATTTTTCCCGCTCTTTTCTGAGGTTGCTTGGTGAAGATTTTGAAAGTATAGAGAGATGGTTTTCTGTAGTGGGGATATTGCAACAATTGCTCACCTAACATGGAAGCACTTACTAACTAAAGAAAAATAGAAAGAACTCCTGATAGGTGACCACCTGATGCTCAAATGCAATCCATCCCTAAATATTATACCATGTACTTCCAGAGTTGTTGTTTATTTCACAGAACTTCAAACTCAAAAGGTAAGCACTTATAACCATGAAGCTGTATTTCTATGAGGTTTCAAGACATCTGAAATTCAAAACTGCAATGTTCAGCCAGTTGGCCTGCATCACTGTTGTCATCCGAGGCCGTTCCTGCTATGGGCACTGTGGAGAAGGGCCCACCTTTTTATCCCTTGAAAGGCCCTCAAGGCACCAGACCATTAAGTAGCTCCTCCCACATTTTTCCCGCTCTTTTCTGAGGTTGCTTGGTGAAGATTTTGAAAGTATAGAGAGATGGTTTTCTGTAGTGGGGATATTGCAACAATTGCTCACCTAACATGGAAGCACTTACTAACTAAAGAAAAATAGAAAGAACTCCTGATAGGTGACCACCTGATGCTCAAATGCAATCCATCCCTAAATATTATACCATGTACTTCCAGAGTTGTTGTTTATTTCACAGAACTTCAAACTCAAAAGGTAAGCACTTACAAGCTTGAAGCTGTATTTCTATGAGGTTTCAAGGCATCTGAAATTCCAAACTGCAATGTTCAGCCAAAGGGTCTGCATCCCTGTTCTTGTCAGAGTCTGTTTCTGGTATGGGCACTGTGGAATAAGTGCTCGCCTTTTTATCCCTTGAAAGGCCCTGATGGCACCAAACCATTAAGTAGCTCCTCCCACATTTTTCCCGCTCTTTTCTGAGCTTGCTTGGTGAAGATTTTGAAAGTATAGAGAGATGGTTTTCTGTAGTGGGGATATTGCAACAATTGCTCACCTAACATGGAAGCACTTACTAACTAAAGAAAAATAGAAAGAACTCCTGTTAGGTGAACACCTAATGCTCAAATGCAATCCATCCCTAAATATTATACCATGTACTTCCAGAGTTGTTGTTTATTTCACAGAACTTCAAACTCAAAAGGTAAGCACTTACAAGCTTGAAGCTGTATTTCTATGAGGTTTCAAGACATCTGAAATTCAAAACTGCAATGTTCAGCCAAAGGGTCTGCATCCCTGTTCTTGTCTGAGGCTGTTCCTGGTATGGGCACTGTGGAAGAAGTTCTAGCCTTTTTATCCCTTGAAAGTCCCTGAAGGCACCAAACCATTAAGAAGCTCCTCCCACATTTTTCCCGCTCTTTTCCGAGCTTGCTTGGTGAAGATTTTGAAAGTATAGAGAGATGGTTTTCTGTAGTGGGGATAGTGCAACAATTGCTCACCTAACATAGAAGCACTTACTAACTAAAGAAAAATAGAAAGAACTCCTGTTAGGTGAACACCTGATGATCAAATGCAATCCACCCCTAAATATTATACCATGTACTTCCAGAGTTGTTGTTTATTTCACAGAACTTCAAACTCAAAAGGTAAGCACTTACAAGCTTGAAGCTGTATTTCTATGAGGTTTCAAGGCATCTGAAATTCAAAACTGCAATGTTCAGCCAAAGGGTCTGCATCCCTGTTCTTGTCTGAGGCTGTTCCTGGTATGGGCACTGTGGAAGAAGTTCTAGCCTTTTTATCCCTTGAAAGTCCCTGAAGGCACCAAACCATTAAGAAGCTCCTCCCACATTTTTCCCGCTCTTTTCTGAGCTTGCTTGGTGAAGATTTTGAAAGTATAGAGAGATGGTTTTCTGTAGTGGAGATATTGCAACAATTGCTCACCTAACATGGAAGCACTTACTAACTAAAGAAAAATAGAAAGAACTCCTGTTAGGTGAGCACCTGATGTTCAAATGCAATCCATCCTAAATATTATAACATACACTTCCAAAATTGCTGTTTAGTTCACAGAACTTCAACCTCAAAAGGGAAGCACTTACACATATATAAAAGGCAGGTGCCAACCTTGAAGCTGTATTTCTGTGAGGTTCCAAGACATCTGAAATTCAAAACTGCAATGTTCAGCCAGTGGGTCTGCATCCCCGTTCTTGTCTGAGGCTGTTCCTGTTATGGGCACTGTGGAAGAAGTGCTCGCCTTTTTATCCCTTGAAAGGCCCTGAAGGCACCAAAACATTAAGTAGCTCCTCCCACATTTTTCCCGCTCTTTTCTGAGCTTGATTGGTGAAGATTTTGAAAGTATAGAGAGATGGTTTTCTGTAGTGGGGATATTGCAACAATTGCTCACCTAACATGGAAGCACTTACTAACTAAAGAAAAATAGAAAGAACTCCTGTTAGGTGAGCACCTGATGCTCAAATGCAATTATTATCTAAATATTATAACATACACTTCCAGAGCTGTTGTTTAGTTAACAGAGTTGTTGTTTATTTCACAGAACTTCAAACTCAAAAGGTAAGCACTTACAAGCTTGAAGCTGTATTTCTATGAGGTTTCAAGGCATCTGAAATTCAAAACTGCAATGTTCAGCCAAAGGGTCTGCATCCCTGTTCTTGTCAGAGGATGTTTCTGGTATGGGCACTGTAGAAGAAGTGCCCACCTTTTTATCCCTTGAAAGGCCCTCAAGGCACCAAACCATTAAGTAGCTCCTCCCACATTTTTCCCGCTCTTTTCCGAGCTTGCTTGGTGAAGATTTTGAAAGTATAGAGAGATGGTTTTCTGTAGTGGGGATAGTGCAACAATTGCTCACCTAACATAGAAGCACTTACTAACTAAAGAAAAATAGAAAGAACTCCTGTTAGGTGAACACCTGATGCTCAAATGCAATCCATCCCTAAATAGTATACCATGTACTTCCAGAGTTGTTGTTTATTTCACAGAACTTCAAACTCAAAAGGTAAGCACTTATAACCATGAAGCTGTATTTCTATGAGGTTTCAAGACATCCGAAATTCAAAACTGCAATGTTCAGCCAGTTGGCCTGCATCACTGTTGTCATCCGAGGCCGTTCCTGCTATGGGCACTGTGGAGAAGGGCCCACCTTTTTATCCCTTGAAAGGCCCTCAAGGCACCAGACCATTAAGTAGCTCCTCCCACATTTTTCCCGCTCTTTTCTGAGGTTGCTTGGTGGAGATTTTGAAAGTATAGAGAGATGGTTTTCTGTAGTGGGGATATTGCAACAATTGCTCACCTAACATGGAACCACTTACTAACTAAAGAAAAATAGAAAGAACTCCTGTTAGGTGAGCACCTGATGTTCAAATGCAATCCATCCTAAATATTATAACATACACTTCCAAAGTTGCTGTTTAGTTCACAGAACTTCAACCTCAAAAGGTAAGCACTTATAACCATGAAGCTGTATTTCTATGAGGTTTCAAGACATCTGAAATTCAAAACTGCAATGTTCAGCCAAAGGGTCTGCATCCCTGTTCTTGTCTGAGGCTGTTCCTGGTATGGGCACTGTGGAAGAAGTTCTAGCCTTTTTATCCCTTGAAAGTCCCTGAAGGCACCAAACCATTAAGAAGCTCCTCCCACATTTTTCCCGCTCTTTTCTGAGATTGCTTGGTGAAGATTTTGAAAGTATAGAGAGATGGTTTTCTGTAGTGGAGATATTGCAACAATTGCTCACCTAACATGGAAGCACTTACTAACTAAAGAAAAATAGAAATAACTCCTGTTAGGTGAGCACCTGATGTTCAAATGCAATCCATCCTAAATATTATAACATACACTTCCAAAATTGCTGTTTAGTTCACAGAACTTCAACCTCAAAAGGGAAGCACTTACACATATATAAACGCAGGTGCCAACCTTGAAGCTGTATTTCTGTGAGGTTCCAAGACATCTGAAATTCAAAACTGCAATGTTCAGCCATTGGGTCTGCATCCCTGTTCTTGTCTGAGGCTGTTCCTGTTATGGGCACTGTGGAAGAAGTGCTCGCCTTTTTATCCCTTGAAAGGCCCTGAAGGCACCAAAACATTAAGTAGCTCCTCCCACATTTTTCCCGCTCTTTTCTGAGCTTGATTGGTGAAGATTTTGAAAGTATAGAGAGATGGTTTTCTGTAGTGGGGATATTGCAACAATTGCTCACCTAACATGGAAGCACTTACAAACTAAAGAAAAATAGAAAGAACTCCTGTTAGGTGAACACCTGATGCTCAAATGTAATCCATCCCTAAATATTATACCATGTACTTCCAGAGTTGTTGTTTATTTCACAGAACTTCAAACTCAAAAGGTAAGCACTTACAAGCTTGAAGCTGTATTTCTATGAGGTTTCAAGACATCTGAAATTCAAAACTGCAATGTTCAGCCAAAGGGTCTGCATCCCTGTTCTTGTCTGAGGCTGTTCCTGGTATGGGCACTGTGGAAGAAGTTCTAGCCTTTTTATCCCTTGAAAGTCCCTGAAGGCACCAAACCATTAAGAAGCTCCTCCCACATTTTTCCCGCTCTTTTCTGAGCTTGCTTGGTGAAGATTTTGAAAGTATAGAGAGATGGTTTTCTGTAGTGGAGATATTGCAACAATTGCTCACCTAACATGGAAGCACTTACTAACTAAAGAAAAATAGAAATAACTCCTGTTAGGTGAGCACCTGATGTTCAAATGCAATCCATCCTAAATATTATAACATACACTTCCAAAATTGCTGTTTAGTTCACAGAACTTCAACCTCAAAAGGGAAGCACTTACACATATATAAAACGCAGGTGCCAACCTTGAAGCTGTATTTCTGTGAGGTTCCAAGACATCTGAAATTCAAAACTGCAATGTTCAGCCAGTGGGTCTGCATCCCTGTTCTTGTCTGAGGCTGTTCCTGTTATGGGCACTGTGGAAGAAGTGCTCGCCTTTTTATCCCTTGAAAGGCCCTGAAGGCACCAAAACATTAAGTAGCTCCTCCCACATTTTTCCCGCTCTTTTCTGAGCTTGATTGGTGAAGATTTTGAAAGTATAGAGAGATGGTTTTCTGTAGTGGGGATATTGCAACAATTGCTCACCTAACATGGAAGCACTTACTAACTAAAGAAAAATAGAAAGAACTCCTGTTAGGTGAGCACCTGATGCTCAAATGCAATTATTCTCTAAATATTATAACATACACTTCCAGAGCTGTTGTTTAGTTAACAGAGTTGTTGTTTATTTCACAGAACTTCAAACTCAAAAGGTAAGCACTTACAAGCTTGAAGCTGTATTTCTATGAGGTTTCAAGGCATCTGAAATTCAAAACTGCAATGTTCAGCCAAAGGGTCTGCATCCCTGTTCTTGTCAGAGGCTGTTTCTGGTATGGGCACTTTGGAAGAAGTGCCCACCTTTTTATCCCTTGAAAGGCCCTCAAGGCACCAAACCATTAAGTAGCTCCTCCCACATTTTTCCCGCTCTTTTCCGAGCTTGCTTGGTGAAGATTTTGAAAGTATAGAGAGATGGTTTTCTGTTGTGGGGATAGTGCAACAATTGCTCACCTAACATAGAAGCACTTACTAACTAAAGAAAAATAGAAAGAACTCCTGTTAGGTGAACACCTGATGCTCAAATGCAATCCATCCCTAAATAGTATACCATGTACTTCCAGAGTTGTTGTTTATTTCACAGAACTTCAAACTCAAAAGGTAAGCACTTATAACCATGAAGCTGTATTTCTATGAGGTTTCAAGACATCTGAAATTCAAAACTGCAATGTTCAGCCAGTTGGCCTGCATCACTGTTGTCATCCGAGGCCGTTCCTGCTATGGGCACTGTGGAGAAGGGCCCACCTTTTTATCCCTTGAAAGGCCCTCAAGGCACCAGACCATTAAGTAGCTCCTCCCACATTTTCCCGCTCTTTTCTGAGGTTGCTTGGTGAAGATTTTGAAAGTATAGAGAGATGGTTTTCTGTAGTGGGGATATTGCAACAATTGCTCACCTAACATGGAAGCACTTACTAACTAAAGAAAAATAGAAAGAACTCCTGATAGGTGACCACCTGATGCTCAAATGCAATCCATCCCTAAATATTATACCATGTACTTCCAGAGTTGTTGTTTATTTCACAGAACTTCAAACTCAAAAGGTAAGCACTTACAAGCTTGAAGCTGTATTTCTATGAGGTTTCAAGGCATCTGAAATTCCAAACTGCAATGTTCAGCCAAAGGGTCTGCATCCCTGTTCTTGTCAGAGGCTGTTTCTGGTATGGGCACTGTGGAATAAGTGCTCGCCTTTTTATCCCTTGAAAGGCCCTGATGGCACCAAACCATTAAGTAGCTCCTCCCACATTTTTCCCGCTCTTTTCTGAGCTTGCTTGGTGAAGATTTTGAAAGTATAGAGAGATGGTTTTCTGTAGTGGGGATATTGCAACAATTGCTCACCTAACGTGGAAGCACTTACTAACTAAACAAAAATAGAAAGAACTCTTGTTAGGTGAACACCTAATGCTCAAATGCAATCCATCCCTAAATATTATACCATGTACTTCCAGAGTTGTTGTTTATTTCACAGAACTTCAAACTCAAAAGGTAAGCACTTACAAGCTTGAAGCTGTATTTCTTTGAGGTTTCAAGACATCTGAAATTCAAAACTGCAATGTTCAGCCAAAGTGTCTGCATCCCTGTTCTTGTCTGAGGCTGTTCCTGGTATGGGCACTGTGGAAGAAGTTCTAGCCTTTTTATCCCTTGAAAGTCCCTGAAGGCACCAAACCATTAAGAAGCTCCTCCCACATTTTTCCCGCTCTTTTCCGAGCTTGCTTGGTGAAGATTTTGAAAGTATAGAGAGATGGTTTTCTGTAGTGGGGATAGTGCAACAATTGCTCACCTAACATAGAAGCACTTACTAACTAAAGAAAAATAGAAAGAACTCCTGTTAGGTGAACACCTGATGATCAAATGCAATCCACCCCTAAATATTATACCATGTACTTCCAGAGTTGTTGTTTATTTCACAGAACTTCAAACTCAAAAGGTAAGCACTTACAAGCTTGAAGCTGTATTTCTATGAGGTTTCAAGACATCTGAAATTCAAAACTGCAATGTTCAGCCAAAGGGTCTGCATCCCTGTTCTTGTCTGAGGCTGTTCCTGGTATGGGCACTGTGGAAGAAGTTCTAGCCTTTTTATCCCTTGAAAGTCCCTGAAGGCACCAAACCATTAAGAAGCTCCTCCCACATTTTTCCCGCTCTTTTCTGAGCTTGCTTGGTGAAGATTTTGAAAGTATAGAGAGATGGTTTTCTGTAGTGGAGATATTGCAACAATTGCTCACCTAACATGGAAGCACTTACTAACTAAAGAAAAATAGAAAGAACTCCTGTTAGGTGAGCACCTGATGTTCAAATGCAATCCATCCTAAATATTATAACATACACTTCCAAAATTGCTGTTTAGTTCACAGAACTTCAACCTCAAAAGGGAAGCACTTACACATATATAAAAGGCAGGTGCCAACCTTGAAGCTGTATTTCTGTGAGGTTCCAAGACATCTGAAATTCAAAACTGCAATGTTCAGCCAGTGGGTCTGCATCCCCGTTCTTGTCTGAGGCTGTTCCTGTTATGGGCACTGTGGAAGAAGTGCTCGCCTTTTTATCCCTTGAAAGGCCCTGAAGGCACCAAAACATTAAGTAGCTCCTCCCACATTTTTCCCGCTCTTTTCTGAGCTTGATTGGTGAAGATTTTGAAAGTATAGAGAGATGGTTTTCTGTAGTGGGGATATTGCAACAATTGCTCACCTAACATGGAAGCACTTACTAACTAAAGAAAAATAGAAAGAACTCCTGTTAGGTGAGCACCTGATGCTCAAATGCAATTATTCTCTAAATATTATAACATACACTTCCAGAGCTGTTGTTTAGTTAACAGAGTTGTTGTTTATTTCACAGAACTTCAAACTCAAAAGGTAAGCACTTACAAGCTTGAAGCTGTATTTCTATGAGGTTTCAAGGCATCTGAAATTCAAAACTGCAATGTTCAGCCAAAGGGTCTGCATCCCTGTTCTTGTCAGAGGCTGTTTCTGGTATGGGCACTGTGGAAGAAGTTCCCACCTTTTTATCCCTTGAAAGGCCCTCAAGGCACCAAACCATTAAGTAGCTCCTCCCACATTTTTCCCGCTCTTTTCCGAGCTTGCTTGGTGAAGATTTTGAAAGTATAGAGAGATGGTTTTCTGTAGTGGGGATAGTGCAACAATTGCTCACCTAACATAGAAGCACTTACTAACTAAAGAAAAATAGAAAGAACTCCTGTTAGGTGAACACCTGATGCTCAAATGCAATCCATCCCTAAATAGTATACCATGTACTTCCAGAGTTGTTGTTTATTTCACAGAACTTCAAACTCAAAAGGTAAGCACTTATAACCATGAAGCTGTATTTCTATGAGGTTTCAAGACATCTGAAATTCAAAACTGCAATGTTCAGCCAGTTGGCCTGCATCACTGTTGTCATCTGAGGCCGTTCCTGCTATGGGCACTGTGGAGAAGGGCCCACCTTTTTATCCCTTGAAAGGCCCTCAAGGCACCAGACCATTAAGTAGCTCCTCCCACATTTTTCCCGCTCTTTTCTGAGGTTGCTTGGTGAAGATTTTGAAAGTATAGAGAGATGGTTTTCTGTAGTGGGGATATTGCAACAATTGCTCACCTAACATGGAAGCACTTACTAACTAAAGAAAAATAGAAAGAACTCCTGATAGGTGACCACCTGATGCTCAAATGCAATCCATCCCTAAATATTATACCATGTACTTCCAGAGTTGTTGTTTATTTCACAGTACTTCAAACTCAAAAGGTAAGCACTTACAAGCTTGAAGCTGTATTTCTATGAGGTTTCAAGGCATCTGAAATTCCAAACTGCAATGTTCAGCCAAAGGGTCTGCATCCCTGTTCTTGTCAGAGGCTGTTTCTGGTATGGGCACTGTGGAATAAGTGCTCGCCTTTTTATCCCTTGAAAGGCCCTGATGGCACCAAACCATTAAGTAGCTCCTCCCACATTTTTCCCGCTCTTTTCTGAGCTTGCTTGGTGAAGATTTTGAAAGTATAGAGAGATGGTTTTCTGTAGTGGGGATATTGGAACAATTGCTCACCTAACATGGAAGCACTTACTAACTAAAGAAAAATAGAAAGAACTCCTGTTAGGTGAACACCTAATGCTCAAATGCAATCCATCCCTAAATATTATACCATGTATTTCCAGAGTTGTTGTTTATTTCACAGAACTTCAAACTCAAAAGGTAAGCACTTACAAGCTTGAAGCTGTATTTCTATGAGGTTTCAAGACATCTGAAATTCAAAACTGCAATGTTCAGCCAAAGGGTCTGCATCCCTGTTCTTGTCTGAGGCTGTTCCTGGTATGGGCACTGTGGAAGAAGTTCTAGCCTTTTTATCCCTTGAAAGTCCCTGAAGGCACCAAACCATTAAGAAGCTCCTCCCACATTTTTCCCGCTCTTTTCCGAGCTTGCTTGGTGAAGATTTTGAAAGTATAGAGAGATGGTTTTCTGTAGTGGGGATAGTGCAACAATTGCTCACCTAACATAGAAGCACTTACTAACTAAAGAAAAATAGAAAGAACTCCTGTTAGGTGAACACCTGATGATCAAATGCAATCCACCCCTAAATATTATACCATGTACTTCCAGAGTTGTTGTTTATTTCACAGAACTTCAAACTCAAAAGGTAAGCACTTACAAGCTTGAAGCTGTATTTCTATGAGGTTTCAAGACATCTGAAATTCAAAACTGCAATGTTCAGCCAAAGGGTCTGCATCCCTGTTCTTGTCTGAGGCTGTTCCTGGTATGGGCACTGTGGAAGAAGTTCTAGCCTTTTTATCCCTTGAAAGTCCCTGAAGGCACCAAACCATTAAGAAGCTCCTCCCACATTTTTCCCGCTCTTTTCTGAGCTTGCTTGGTGAAGATTTTGAAAGTATAGAGAGATGGTTTTCTGTAGTGGAGATATTGCAACAATTGCTCACCTAACATGGAAGCACTTACTAACTTCAACCTCAAAAGGGAAGCACTTACACATATATAAAAGGCAGGTGCCAACCTTGAAGCTGTATTTCTGTGAGGTTCCAAGACATCTGAAATTCAAAACTGCAATGTTCAGCCAGTGGGTCTGCATCCCCGTTCTTGTCTGAGGCTGTTCCTGTTATGGGCACTGTGGAAGAAGTGCTCGCCTTTTTATCCCTTGAAAGGCCCTGAAGGCACCAAAACATTAAGTAGCTCCTCCCACATTTTTCCCGCTCTTTTCTGAGCTTGATTGGTGAAGATTTTGAAAGTATAGAGAGATGGTTTTCTGTAGTGGGGATATTGCAACAATTGCTCACCTAACATGGAAGCACTTACTAACTAAAGAAAAATAGAAAGAACTCCTGTTAGGTGAGCACCTGATGCTCAAATGCAATTATTCTCTAAATATTATAACATACACTTCCAGAGCTGTTGTTTAGTTAACAGAGTTGTTGTTTATTTCACAGAACTTCAAACTCAAAAGGTAAGCACTTACAAGCTTGAAGCTGTATTTCTATGAGGTTTCAAGGCATCTGAAATTCAAAACTGCAATGTTCAGCCAAAGGGTCTGCATCCCTGTTCTTGTCAGAGGATGTTTCTGGTATGGGCACTGTGGAAGAAGTGCCCACCTTTTTATCCCTTGAAAGGCCCTCAAGGCACCAAACCATTAAGTAGCTCCTCCCACATTTTTCCCGCTCTTTTCCGAGCTTGCTTGGTGAAGATTTTGAAAGTATAGAGAGATGGTTTTCTGTAGTGGGGATAGTGCAACAATTGCTCACCTAACATAGAAGCACTTACTAACTAAAGAAAAATAGAAAGAACTCCTGTTAGGTGAACACCTGATGCTCAAATGCAATCCATCCCTAAATAGTATACCATGTACTTCCAGAGTTGTTGTTTATTTCACAGAACTTCAAACTAAAAAGGTAAGCACTTATAACCATGAAGCTGTATTTCTATGAGGTTTCAAGACATCTGAAATTCAAAACTGCAATGTTCAGCCAGTTGGCCTGCATCACTGTTGTCATCCGAGGCTGTTCCTGCTATGGGCACTGTGGAGAAGGGCCCACCTTTTTATCCCTTGAAAGGCCCTCAAGGCACCAGACCATTAAGTAGCTCCTCCCACATTTTTCCCGCTCTTTTCTGAGGTTGCTTGGTGAAGATTTTGAAAGTATAGAGAGATGGTTTTCTGTAGTGGGGATATTGCAACAATTGCTCACCTAACATGGAACCACTTACTAACTAAAGAAAAATAGAAAGAACTCCTGTTAGGTGAGCACCTGATGTTCAAATGCAATCCATCCTAAATATTATAACATACACTTCCAAAGTTGCTGTTTAGTTCACAGAACTTCAACCTCAAAAGGTAAGCACTTATAACCATGAAGCTGTATTTCTATGAGGTTTCAAGACATCTGAAATTCAAAACTGCAATGTTCAGCCAAAGGGTCTGCATCCCTGTTCTTGTCTGAGGCTGTTCCTGGTATGGGCACTGTGGAAGAAGTTCTAGCCTTTTTATCCCTTGAAAGTCCCTGAAGGCACCAAACCATTAAGAAGCTCCTCCCACATTTTTCCCGCTCTTTTCTGAGCTTGCTTGGTGAAGATTTTGAAAGTATAGAGAGATGGTTTTCTGTAGTGGAGATATTGCAACAATTGCTCACCTAACATGGAAGCACTTACTAACTAAAGAAAAATAGAAATAACTCCTGTTAGGTGAGCACCTGATGTTCAAATGCAATCCATCCTAAATATTATAACATACACTTCCAAAATTGCTGTTTAGTTCACAGAACTTCAACCTCAAAAGGGAAGCACTTACACATATATAAAACGCAGGTGCCAACCTTGAAGCTGTATTTCTGTGAGGTTCCAAGACATCTGAAATTCAAAACTGCAATGTTCAGCCATTGGGTCTGCATCCCTGTTCTTGTCTGAGGCTGTTCCTGTTATGGGCACTGTGGAAGAAGTGCTCGCCTTTTTATCCCTTGAAAGGCCCTGAAGGCACCAAAACATTAAGTAGCTCCTCCCACATTTTTCCCGCTCTTTTCTGAGCTTGATTGGTGAAGATTTTGAAAGTATAGAGAGATGGTTTTCTGTAGTGGGGATATTGCAACAATTGCTCACCTAACATGGAAGCACTTACAAACTAAAGAAAAATAGAAAGAACTCCTGTTAGGTGAACACCTGATGCTCAAATGTAATCCATCCCTAAATATTATACCATGTACTTCCAGAGTTGTTGTTTATTTCACAGAACTTCAAACTCAAAAGGTAAGCACTTACAAGCTTGAAGCTGTATTTCTATGAGGTTTCAAGACATCTGAAATTCAAAACTGCAATGTTCAGCCAAAGGGTCTGCATCCCTGTTCTTGTCTGAGGCTGTTCCTGGTATGGGCACTGTGGAAGAAGTTCTAGCCTTTTTATCCCTTGAAAGTCCCTGAAGGCACCAAACCATTAAGAAGCTCCTCCCACATTTTTCCCGCTCTTTTCTGAGCTTGCTTGGTGAAGATTTTGAAAGTATAGAGAGATGGTTTTCTGTAGTGGAGATATTGCAACAATTGCTCACCTAACATGGAAGCACTTACTAACTAAAGAAAAATAGAAATAACTCCTGTTAGGTGAGCACCTGATGTTCAAATGCAATCCATCCTAAATATTATAACATACACTTCCAAAATTGCTGTTTAGTTCACAGAACTTCAACCTCAAAAGGGAAGCACTTACACATATATAAAACGCAGGTGCCAACCTTGAAGCTGTATTTCTGTGAGGTTCCAAGACATCTGAAATTCAAAACTGCAATGTTCAGCCAGTGGGTCTGCATCCCTGTTCTTGTCTGAGGCTGTTCCTGTTATGGGCACTGTGGAAGAAGTGCTCGCCTTTTTATCCCTTGAAAGGCCCTGAAGGCACCAAAACATTAAGTAGCTCCTCCCACATTTTTCCCGCTCTTTTCTGAGCTTGATTGGTGAAGATTTTGAAAGTATAGAGAGATGGTTTTCTGTAGTGGGGATATTGCAACAATTGCTCACCTAACATGGAAGCACTTACTAACTAAAGAAAAATAGAAAGAACTCCTGTTAGGTGAGCACCTGATGCTCAAATGCAATTATTCTCTAAATATTATAACATACACTTCCAGAGCTGTTGTTTAGTTAACAGAGTTGTTGTTTATTTCACAGAACTTCAAACTCAAAAGGTAAGCACTTACAAGCTTGAAGCTGTATTTCTATGAGGTTTCAAGGCATCTGAAATTCAAAACTGCAATGTTCGGCCAAAGGGTCTGCATCCCTGTTCTTGTCAGAGGCTGTTTCTGGTATGGGCACTGTGGAAGAAGTGCCCACCTTTTTATCCCTTGAAAGGCCCTCAAGGCACCAAACCATTAAGTAGCTCCTCCCACATTTTTCCCGCTCTTTTCCGAGCTTGCTTGGTGAAGATTTTGAAAGTATAGAGAGATGGTTTTCTGTTGTGGGGATAGTGCAACAATTGCTCACCTAACATAGAAGCACTTACTAACTAAAGAAAAATAGAAAGAACTCCTGTTAGGTGAACACCTGATGCTCAAATGCAATCCATCCCTAAATAGTATACCATGTACTTCCAGAGTTGTTGTTTATTTCACAGAACTTCAAACTCAAAAGGTAAGCACTTATAACCATGAAGCTGTATTTCTATGAGGTTTCAAGACATCTGAAATTCAAAACTGCAATGTTCAGCCAGTTGGCCTGCATCACTGTTGTCATCCGAGGCCGTTCCTGCTATGGGCACTGTGGAGAAGGGCCCACCTTTTTATCCCTTGAAAGGCCCTCAAGGCACCAGACCATTAAGTAGCTCCTCCCACATTTTTCCCGCTCTTTTCTGAGGTTGCTTGGTGAAGATTTTGAAAGTATAGAGAGATGGTTTTCTGTAGTGGGGATATTGCAACAATTGCTCACCTAACATGGAAGCACTTACTAACTAAAGAAAAATAGAAAGAACTCCTGAAGGGTGACCACCTGATGATCAAATGCAATCCACCCCTAAATATTATACCATGTACTTCCAGAGTTGTTGTTTATTTCACAGAACTTCAAACTCAAAAGGTAAGCACTTACAAGCTTGAAGCTGTATTTCTATGAGGTTTCAAGACATCTGAAATTCAAAACTGCAATGTTCAGCCAAAGGGTCTGCATCCCTGTTCTTGTCTGAGGCTGTTCCTGGTATGGGCACTGTGGAAGAAGTTCTAGCCTTTTTATCCCTTGAAAGTCCCTGAAGGCACCAAACCATTAAGAAGCTCCTCCCACATTTTTCCCGCTCTTTTCCGAGCTTGCTTGGTGAAGATTTTGAAAGTATAGAGAGATGGTTTTCTGTAGTGGGGATAGTGCAACAATTGCTCACCTAACATAGAAGCACTTACTAACTAAAGACAAATAGAAAGAACTCCTGTTAGGTGAACACCTGATGATCAAATGCAATCCACCCCTAAATATTATACCATGTACTTCCAGAGTTGTTGTTTATTTCACAGAACTTCAAACTCAAAAGGTAAGCACTTACAAGCTTGAAGCTGTATTTCTATGAGGTTTCAAGACATCTGAAATTCAAAACTGCAATGTTCAGCCAAAGGGTCTGCATCCCTGTTCTTGTCTGAGGCTGTTCCTGGTATGGGCACTGTGGAAGAAGTTCTAGCCTTTTTATCCCTTGAAAGTCCCTGAAGGCACCAAACCATTAAGAAGCTCCTCCCACATTTTTCCCGCTCTTTTCTGAGCTTGCTTGGTGAAGATTTTGAAAGTATAGAGAGATGGTTTTCTGTAGTGGAGATATTGCAACAATTGCTCACCTAACATGGAAGCACTTACTAACTAAAGAAAAATAGAAAGAACTCCTGTTAGGTGAGCACCTGATGTTCAAATGCAATCCATCCTAAATATTATAACATACACTTCCAAAATTGCTGTTTAGTTCACAGAACTTCAACCTCAAAAGGGAAGCACTTATAACCATGAAGCTGTATTTCTATGAGGTTTCAAGACATCTGAAATTCAAAACTGCAATGTTCAGCCAGTTGGCCTGCATCACTGTTGTCATCCGAGGCCGTTCCTGCTATGGGCACTGTGGAGAAGGGCCCACCTTTTTATCCCTTGAAAGGCCCTCAAGGCACCAGACCATTAAGTAGCTCCTCCCACATTTTTCCCGCTCTTTTCTGAGGTTGCTTGGTGAAGATTTTGAAAGTATAGAGAGATGGTTTTCTGTAGTGGGGATATTGCAACAATTGCTCACCTAACATGGAAGCACTTACTAACTAAAGAAAAATAGAAAGAACTCCTGATAGGTGACCACCTGATGCTCAAATGCAATCCATCCCTAAATATTATACCATGTACTTCCAGAGTTGTTGTTTATTTCACAGTACTTCAAACTCAAAAGGTAAGCACTTACAAGCTTGAAGCTGTATTTCTATGAGGTTTCAAGGCATCTGAAATTCCAAACTGCAATGTTCAGCCAAAGGGTCTGCATCCCTGTTCTTGTCAGAGGCTGTTTCTGGTATGGGCACTGTGGAATAAGTGCTCGCCTTTTTATCCCTTGAAAGGCCCTGATGGCACCAAACCATTAAGTAGCTCCTCCCACATTTTTCCCGCTCTTTTCTGAGCTTGCTTGGTGAAGATTTTGAAAGTATAGAGAGATGGTTTTCTGTAGTGGGGATATTGCAACAATTGCTCACCTAACATGGAAGCACTTACTAACTAAAGAAAAATAGAAAGAACTCCTGTTAGGTGAACACCTAATGCTCAAATGCAATCCATCCCTAAATATTATACCATGTACTTCCAGAGTTGTTGTTTATTTCACAGAACTTCAAACTCAAAAGGTAAGCACTTACAAGCTTGAAGCTGTATTTCTATGAGGTTTCAAGACATCTGAAATTCAAAACTGCAATGTTCAGCCAAAGGGTCTGCATCCCTGTTCTTGTCTGAGGCTGTTCCTGGTATGGGCACTGTGGAAGAAGTTCTAGCTTTTTTATCCCTTGAAAGTCCCTGAAGGCACCAAACCATTAAGAAGCTCCTCCCACATTTTTCCCGCTCTTTTCCGAGCTTGCTTGGTGAAGATTTTGAAAGTATAGAGAGATGGTTTTCTGTAGTGGGGATAGTGCAACAATTGCTCACCTAACATAGAAGCACTTACTAACTAAAGAAAAATAGAAAGAACTCCTGTTAGGTGAACACCTGATGATCAAATGCAATCCACCCCTAAATATTATACCATGTACTTCCAGAGTTGTTGTTTATTTCACAGAACTTCAAACTCAAAAGGTAAGCACTTACAAGCTTGAAGCTGTATTTCTATGAGGTTTCAAGACATCTGAAATTCAAAACTGCAATGTTCAGCCAAAGGGTCTGCATCCCTGTTCTTGTCTGAGGCTGTTCCTGGTATGGGCACTGTGGAAGAAGTTCTAGCCTTTTTATCCCTTGAAAGTCCCTGAAGGCACCAAACCATTAAGAAGCTCCTCCCACATTTTTCCCGCTCTTTTCTGAGCTTGCTTGGTGAAGATTTTGAAAGTATAGAGAGATGGTTTTCTGTAGTGGAGATATTGCAACAATTGCTCACCTAACATGGAAGCACTTACTAACTAAAGAAAAATAGAAAGAACTCCTGTTAGGTGAACACCTAATGCTCAAATGCAATCCATCCCTAAATATTATACCATGTACTTCCAGAGTTGTTGTTTATTTCACAGAACTTCAAACTCAAAAGGTAAGCACTTACAAGCTTGAAGCTGTATTTCTATGAGGTTTCAAGACATCTGAAATTCAAAACTGCAATGTTCAGCCAAAGGGTCTGCATCCCTGTTCTTGTCTGAGGCTGTTCCTGGTATGGGCACTGTGGAAGAAGTTCTAGCTTTTTTATCCCTTGAAAGTCCCTGAAGGCACCAAACCATTAAGAAGCTCCTCCCACATTTTTCCCGCTCTTTTCCGAGCTTGCTTGGTGAAGATTTTGAAAGTATAGAGAGATGGTTTTCTGTAGTGGGGATAGTGCAACAATTGCTCACCTAACATAGAAGCACTTACTAACTAAAGAAAAATAGAAAGAACTCCTGTTAGGTGAACACCTGATGATCAAATGCAATCCACCCCTAAATATTATACCATGTACTTCCAGAGTTGTTGTTTATTTCACAGAACTTCAAACTCAAAAGGTAAGCACTTACAAGCTTGAAGCTGTATTTCTATGAGGTTTCAAGACATCTGAAATTCAAAACTGCAATGTTCAGCCAAAGGGTCTGCATCCCTGTTCTTGTCTGAGGCTGTTCCTGGTATGGGCACTGTGGAAGAAGTTCTAGCCTTTTTATCCCTTGAAAGTCCCTGAAGGCACCAAACCATTAAGAAGCTCCTCCCACATTTTTCCCGCTCTTTTCTGAGCTTGCTTGGTGAAGATTTTGAAAGTATAGAGAGATGGTTTTCTGTAGTGGAGATATTGCAACAATTGCTCACCTAACATGGAAGCACTTACTAACTAAAGAAAAATAGAAAGAACTCCTGTTAGGTGAACACCTAATGCTCAAATGCAATCCATCCCTAAATATTATACCATGTACTTCCAGAGTTGTTGTTTATTTCACAGAACTTCAAACTCAAAAGGTAAGCACTTACAAGCTTGAAGCTGTATTTCTATGAGGTTTCAAGACATCTGAAATTCAAAACTGCAATGTTCAGCCAAAGGGTCTGCATCCCTGTTCTTGTCTGAGGCTGTTCCTGGTATGGGCACTGTGGAAGAAGTTCTAGCTTTTTTATCCCTTGAAAGTCCCTGAAGGCACCAAACCATTAAGAAGCTCCTCCCACATTTTTCCCGCTCTTTTCCGAGCTTGCTTGGTGAAGATTTTGAAAGTATAGAGAGATGGTTTTCTGTAGTGGGGATAGTGCAACAATTGCTCACCTAACATAGAAGCACTTACTAACTAAAGAAAAATAGAAAGAACTCCTGTTAGGTGAACACCTGATGATCAAATGCAATCCACCCCTAAATATTATACCATGTACTTCCAGAGTTGTTGTTTATTTCACAGAACTTCAAACTCAAAAGGTAAGCACTTACAAGCTTGAAGCTGTATTTCTATGAGGTTTCAAGACATCTGAAATTCAAAACTGCAATGTTCAGCCAAAGGGTCTGCATCCCTGTTCTTGTCTGAGGCTGTTCCTGGTATGGGCACTGTGGAAGAAGTTCTAGCCTTTTTATCCCTTGAAAGTCCCTGAAGGCACCAAACCATTAAGAAGCTCCTCCCACATTTTTCCCGCTCTTTTCTGAGCTTGCTTGGTGAAGATTTTGAAAGTATAGAGAGATGGTTTTCTGTAGTGGAGATATTGCAACAATTGCTCACCTAACATGGAAGCACTTACTAACTAAAGAAAAATAGAAATAACTCCTGTTAGGTGAGCACCTGATGTTCAAATGCAATCCATCCTAAATATTATAACATACACTTCCAAAATTGCTGTTTAGTTCACAGAACTTCAACCTCAAAAGGGAAGCACTTATAACCATGAAGCTGTATTTCTATGAGGTTTCAAGACATCTGAAATTCAAAACTGCAATGTTCAGCCAGTTGGCCTGCATCACTGTTGTCATCCGAGGCCGTTCCTGCTATGGGCACTGTGGAGAAGGGCCCACCTTTTTATCCCTTGAAAGGCCCTCAAGGCACCAGACCATTAAGTAGCTCCTCCCACATTTTTCCCGCTCTTTTCTGAGGTTGCTTGGTGAAGATTTTGAAAGTATAGAGAGATGGTTTTCTGTAGTGGGGATAGTGCAACAATTGCTCACCTAACATAGAAGCACTTACTAACTAAAGAAAAATAGAAAGAACTCCTGTTAGGTGAACACCTGATGCTCAAATGCAATCCATCCCTAAATAGTATACCATGTACTTCCAGAGTTGTTGTTTATTTCACAGAACTTCAAACTCAAAAGGTAAGCACTTATAACCATGAAGCTGTATTTCTATGAGGTTTCAAGACATCTGAAATTCAAAACTGCAATGTTCAGCCAGTTGGCCTGCATCACTGTTGTCATCCGAGGCCGTTCCTGCTATGGGCACTGTGGAAGAAGTGCCCACCTTTTTATCCCTTGAAAGGCCCTCAAGGCACCAAACCATTAAGTAGCTCCTCCCACATTTTTCCCGCTCTTTTCCGAGCTTGCTTGGTGAAGATTTTGAAAGTATAGAGAGATGGTTTTCTGTAGTGGGGATAGTGCAACAATTGCTCACCTAACATAGAAGCACTTACTAACTAAAGAAAAATAGAAAGAACTCCTGTTAGGTGAACACCTGATGCTCAAATGCAATCCATCCCTAAATAGTATACCATGTACTTCCAGAGTTGTTGTTTATTTCACAGAACTTCAAACTCAAAAGGTAAGCACTTATAACCATGAAGCTGTATTTCTATGAGGTTTCAAGACATCTGAAATTCAAAACTGCAATGTTCAGCCAGTTGGCCTGCATCACTGTTGTCATCCGAGGCCGTTCCTGCTATGGGCACTGTGGAGAAGGGCCCACCTTTTTATCCCTTGAAAGGCCCTCAAGGCACCAGACCATTAAGTAGCTCCTCCCACATTTTTCCCGCTCTTTTCTGAGGTTGCTTGGTGAAGATTTTGAAAGTATAGAGAGATGGTTTTCTGTAGTGGGGATATTGCAACAATTGCTCACCTAACATGGAAGCACTTACTAACTAAAGAAAAATAGAAAGAACTCCTGATAGGTGACCACCTGATGCTCAAATGCAATCCATCCCTAAATATTATACCATGTACTTCCAGAGTTGTTGTTTATTTCACAGAACTTCAAACTCAAAAGGTAAGCACTTACAAGCTTGAAGCTGTATTTCTATGAGGTTTCAAGGCATCTGAAATTCCAAATTGCAATGTTCAGCCAAAGGGTCTGCATCCCTGTTCTTGTCAGAGGCTGTTTCTGGTATGGGCACTGTGGAATAAGTGCTCGCCTTTTTATCCCTTGAAAGGCCCTGATGGCACCAAACCATTAAGTAGCCCCTCCCACATTTTTCCCGCTCTTTTCTGAGCTTGCTTGGTGAAGATTTTGAAAGTATAGAGAGATGGTTTTCTGTAGTGGGGATATTGCAACAATTGCTCACCTAACATGGAAGCACTTACTAACTAAAGAAAAATAGAAAGAACTCCTGTTAGGTGAACACCTAATGCTCAAATGCAATCCATCCCTAAATATTATACCATGTACTTCCAGAGTTGTTGTTTATTTCACAGAACTTCAAACTCAAAAGGTAAGCACTTACAAGCTTGAAGCTGTATTTCTATGAGGTTTCAAGACATCTGAAATTCAAAACTGCAATGTTCAGCCAAAGGGTCTGCATCCCTGTTCTTGTCTGAGGCTGTTCCTGGTATGGGCACTGTGGAAGAAGTTCTAGCCTTTTTATCCCTTGAAAGTCCCTGAAGGCACCAAACCATTAAGAAGCTCCTCCCACATTTTTCCCGCTCTTTTCCGAGCTTGCTTGGTGAAGATTTTGAAAGTATAGAGAGATGGTTTTCTGTAGTGGAGATATTGCAACAATTGCTCACCTAACATGGAAGCACTTACTAACTAAAGAAAAATAGAAAGAACTCCTGTTAGGTGAACACCTGATGATCAAATGCAATCCACCCCTAAATATTATACCATGTACTTCCAGAGTTGTTGTTTATTTCACAGAACTTCAAACTCAAAAGGTAAGCACTTACAAGCTTGAAGCTGTATTTCTATGAGGTTTCAAGACATCTGAAATTCAAAACTGCAATGTTCAGCCAAAGGGTCTGCATCCCTGTTCTTGTCTGAGGCTGTTCCTGGTATGGGCACTGTGGAAGAAGTTCTAGCCTTTTTATCCCTTGAAAGTCCCTGAAGGCACCAAACCATTAAGAAGCTCCTCCCACATTTTTCCCGCTCTTTTCTGAGCTTGCTTGGTGAAGATTTTGAAAGTATAGAGAGATGGTTTTCTGTAGTGGAGATATTGCAACAATTGCTCACCTAACATGGAAGCACTTACTAACTAAAGAAAAATAGAAATAACTCCTGTTAGGTGAGCACCTGATGTTCAAATGCAATCCATCCTAAATATTATAACATACACTTCCAAAATTGCTGTTTAGTTCACAGAACTTCAACCTCAAAAGGGAAGCACTTACACATATATAAAACGCAGGTGCCAACCTTGAAGCTGTATTTCTGTGAGGTTCCAAGACATCTGAAATTCAAAACTGCAATGTTCAGCCAGTGGGTCTGCATCCCTGTTCTTGTCTGAGGCTGTTCCTGTTATGGGCACTGTGGAAGAAGTGCTCGCCTTTTTATCCCTTGAAAGGCCCTGAAGGCACCAAAACATTAAGTAGCTCCTCCCACATTTTTCCCGCTCTTTTCTGAGCTTGATTGGTGAAGATTTTGAAAGTATAGAGAGATGGTTTTCTGTAGTGGGGATATTGCAACAATTGCTCACCTAACATGGAAGCACTTACTAACTAAAGAAAAATAGAAAGAACTCCTGTTAGGTGAGCACCTGATGCTCAAATGCAATTATTCTCTAAATATTATAACATACACTTCCAGAGTTGTTGTTTATTTCACAGAACTTCAAACTCAAAAGGTAAGCACTTACAAGCTTGAAGCTGTATTTCTATGAGGTTTCAAGGCATCTGAAATTCAAAACTGCAATGTTCAGCCAAAGGGTCTGCATCCCTGTTCTTGTCAGAGGCTGTTTCTGGTATGGGCACTGTGGAAGAAGTGCCCACCTTTTTATCCCTTGAAAGGCCCTCAAGGCACCAAACCATTAAGTAGCTCCTCCCACATTTTTCCCGCTCTTTTCCGAGCTTGCTTGGTGAAGATTTTGAAAGTATAGAGAGATGGTTTTCTGTAGTGGGGATAGTGCAACAATTGCTCACCTAACATAGAAGCACTTACTAACTAAAGAAAAATAGAAAGAACTCCTGTTAGGTGAACACCTGATGCTCAAATGCAATCCATCCCTAAATAGTATACCATGTACTTCCAGAGTTGTTGTTTATTTCACAGAACTTCAAACTCAAAAGGTAAGCACTTATAACCATGAAGCTGTATTTCTATGAGGTTTCAAGACATCTGAAATTCAAAACTGCAATGTTCAGCCAGTTGGCCTGCATCACTGTTGTCATCCGAGGCCGTTCCTGCTATGGGCACTGTGGAGAAGGGCCCACCTTTTTATCCCTTGAAAGGCCCTCAAGGCACCAGACCATTAAGTAGCTCCTCCCACATTTTTCCCGCTCTTTTCTGAGGTTGCTTGGTGAAGATTTTGAAAGTATAGAGAGATGGTTTTCTGTAGTGGGGATATTGCAACAATTGCTCACCTAACATGGAAGCACTTACTAACTAAAGAAAAATAGAAAGAACTCCTGATAGGTGACCACCTGATGCTCAAATGCAATCCATCCCTAAATATTATACCATGTACTTCCAGAGTTGTTGTTTATTTCACAGAACTTCAAACTCAAAAGGTAAGCACTTACAAGCTTGAAGCTGTATTTCTATGAGGTTTCAAGGCATCTGAAATTCCAAACTGCAATGTTCAGCCAAAGGGTCTGCATCCCTGTTCTTGTCAGAGGCTGTTTCTGGTATGGGCACTGTGGAATAAGTGCTCGCCTTTTTATCCCTTGAAAGGCCCTGATGGCACCAAACCATTAAGTAGCTCCTCCCACATTTTTCCCGCTCTTTTCTGAGCTTGCTTGGTGAAGATTTTGAAAGTATAGAGAGATGGTTTTCTGTAGTGGGGATATTGCAACAATTGCTCACCTAACATGGAAGCACTTACTAACTAAAGAAAAATAGAAAGAACTCCTGTTAGGTGAACACCTAATGCTCAAATGCAATCCATCCCTAAATATTATACCATGTACTTCCAGAGTTTTTGTTTATTTCACAGAACTTCAAACTCAAAAGGTAAGCACTTACAAGCTTGAAGCTGTATTTCTATGAGGTTTCAAGACATCTGAAATTCAAAACTGCAATGTTCAGCCAAAGGGTCTGCATCCCTGTTCTTGTCTGAGGCTGTTCCTGGTATGGGCACTGTGGAAGAAGTTCTAGCCTTTTTATCCCTTGAAAGTCCCTGAAGGCACCAAACCATTAAGAAGCTCCTCCCACATTTTTCCCGCTCTTTTCTGAGCTTGCTTGGTGAAGATTTTGAAAGTATAGAGAGATGGTTTTCTGTAGTGGAGATATTGCAACAATTGCTCACCTAACATGGAAGCACTTACTAACTAAAGAAAAATAGAAAGAACTCCTGTTAGGTGAGCACCTGATGTTCAAATGCAACCCATCCCTAAATATTATACCATGTACTTCCAGAGTTGTTGTTTATTTCACAGAACTTCAAACTCAAAAGGTAAGCACTTACAACCATGAAGCTGTATTTCTATGAGGTTTCAAGATATCTGAAATTCAAAACTGCAATGTTCAGCCAGTTGGCCTGCATCACTGTTCTCATCCGAGGCCGTTCCTGCTATGGGCACTGTGGAAGAAGTGCCCACCTTTTTATGCCTTGAAAGGCACTCAAGGCACCAAACCATTAAGTAGCTCCTCCCACATTTTTCCCGCTCTTTTCTGAGCTTGCTTGGTGAAGATTTTGAAAGTATAGAGAGATGGTTTTCTGTAGTAGAGATATTGCAACAATTGCTCACCTAACATGGAAGCACTTACTAACTAAAGAAAAATAGAAAGAACTCCTGTTAGGTGAGCACCTGATGCTCAAATGCAATTATTCTCTAAATATTATAACATACACTTCCAGAGCTGTTGTTTAGTTAACAGAACTTCAACCTCAATAGGTAAGCACTTACAAGCTTGAAGCTGTATTTCTATGAGGTTTCAAGACATCTGAAATTCAAAACTGCAATGTTCAGCCAGTTGGCCTGCATCACTGTTCTCATCCGAGGCCGTTCCTGCTATGGGCACTGTGGAAGAAGTGCCCACCTTTTTATCCCTTGAAAGGCCCTCAGGCACCAAACCATTAAGTAGCTCCTCCCACATTTTTCCCGCTCTTTTCTGAGCTTGCTTGGTGAAGATTTTGAAAGTATAGAGAGATGGTTTTCTATAGTGTGGATACTGCAACACTTGCTCACTTAACATGGAAGCACTTACTAACTAAAGAAAAATAGAAAGAACTCCTGTTAGGTGAGCACCTGATGTTCAAATGCAATCCATTCTAAATATTATAACATACACTTCCAAAGTTGCTGTTTAGTTCTCAGAACTTCAACCTCAAAAGGTAAGCACTTATAACCATGAAGCTATATTTCTAAGAGGTTTCAAGACATCTGAAATTCAAAACTGCAATGTTCAGCCAATGGGTCTGCATCCCTGTTCTTGTCTGAGGCTGTTCCTGTTATGGGCACTGTGGAAGAAGTGCTCGCCTTTTTATCCCTTGAAAGGCCCTGAAGGCACCAAACCATTAAGTAGCTCCTCCCACATTTTTCCCGCTCTTTCTGAGCTTGCTTGGTGAAGATTTTGAAAGTATAGAGAGATGGTTTTCTGTAGTGGGGATATTGCAACAATTGCTCACCTAACATGGAAGCACTTACTAACTAAAGAAAAATAGAAAGAACTCCTGTTAGGTGAGCACCTGATGTTCAAATGCAATCCATCCTAAATATTATAACATACACTTCCAAAGTTGCTGTTTAGTTCACAGAACTTCAACCTCAAAAGGTAAGCACTTATAACCATGAAGCTGTATTTCTATGAGGTTTCAAGACATCTGAAATTCAAAACTGCAATGTTCAGCCAATGGGTCTGCATCCCTGTTCTTGTCTGAGGCTGTTACTGTTATGGGCACTGTGGAAGAAGTGCTCGCCTTTTTATCCCTTGAAAGGCCCTGAAGGCACCAAACCATTAAGTAGCTCCTCCCACATTTTTCCCGCTCTTTTCTGAGCTTGCTTGGTGAAGATTTTGAAAGTATAGAGAGATGGTTTTCTGTAGTGGGGATATTGCAACAATTGCTCACCTAACATGGAAGCACTTACTAACTAAAGAAAAATAGAAAGAACTCCTGTTAGGTGAGCACCTGATGTTCAAATGCAATCCATCCTAAATATTATAACATACACTTCCAGAGCTGTTGTTTAGTTAACAGAACTTCAACCTCAATAGGTAAGCACTTACAAGCTTGAAGCTGTATTTCTATGAGGTTTCAAGACATCTGAAATTCAAAACTGCAATGTTCAGCCAGTTGGCCTGCATCACTGTTCTCATCCGAGGCCGTTCCTGCTATGGGCACTGTGGAAGAAGTGCCCACCTTTTTATCCCTTGAAAGGCCCTGAAGGCACCAAACCATTAAGTAGCTCCTCCCACATTTTTCCCGCTCTTTTCCGAGCTTGCTTGGTGAAGATTTTGAAAGTATAGAGAGATGGTTTTCTGTAGTGGGGATAGTGCAACAATTGCTCACCTAACCTAGAAGCACTTACTAACTAAAGAAAAATAGAAAGAACTCCTGTTAGGTGAACACCTGATGCTCAAATGCAATCCATCCCTAAATAGTATACCATGTACTTCCAGAGTTGTTGTTTATTTCACAGAACTTCAAACTCAAAAGGTAAGCACTTATAACCATGAAGCTGTATTTCTATGAGGTTTCAAGACATCTGAAATTCAAAACTGCAATGTTCAGCCAGTTGGCCTGCATCACTGTTGTCATCCGAGGCCGTTCCTGCTATGGGCACTGTGGAGAAGGGCCCACCTTTTTATCCCTTGAAAGGCCCTCAAGGCACCAGACCATTAAGTAGCTCCTCCCACATTTTTCCCGCTCTTTTCTGAGCTTGCTTGGTGAAGATTTTGAAAGTATAGAGAGATGGTTTTCTGTAGTGGGGATATTGCAACAATTGCTCACCTAACATGGAAGCACTTACTAACTAAAGAAAAATAGAAAGAACTCCTGTTAGGTGAACACCTGATGCTCAAATGCAATCCATCCCTAAATATTATACCATGTACTTCCAGAGTTGTTGTTTATTTCACAGAACTTCAAACTCAAAAGGTAAGCACTTACAAGCTTGAAGCTGTATTTCTATGATGTTTCAAGGCATCTGAAATTCAAAACTGCAATGTTCAGCCAAAGGGTCTGCATCCCTGTTCTTGTCAGAGGCTGTTTCTGGTATGGGCACTGTGGAATAAGTGCTCGCCTTTTTATCCCTTGAAAGGCCCTGAAGGCACCAAACCATTAAGTAGCTCCTCCCACATTTTTCCCGCTCTTTTCTGAGCTTGCTTGGTGAAGATTTTGAAAGTATAGAGAGATGTTTTTCTGTAGTGGGGATATTGCAACAATTGCTCACCTAACATGGAAGCACTTACTAACTAAAGAAAAATAGAAAGAACTCCTGTTAGGTGAACACCTAATGCTCAAATGCAATCCATCCCTAAATATTATACCATGTACTTCCAGAGTTGTTGTTTATTTCACAGAACTTCAAACTCAAAAGGTAAGCACTTACAAGCTTGAAGCTGTATTTCTATGAGGTTTCATGACATCTGAAATTCAAAACTGCAATGTTCAGCCAAAGGGTCTGCATCCCTGTTCTTGTCTGAGGCTGTTCCTGGTATGGGCACTGTGGAAGAAGTTCTAGCCTTTTTATCCCTTGAAAGTCCCTGAAGGCACCAAACCATTAAGAAGCTCCTCCCACATTTTTCCCGCTCTTTTCTGAGCTTGCTTGGTGAAGATTTTGAAAGTATAGAGAGATGGTTTTCTGTAGTGGAGATATTGCAACAATTGCTCACCTAACATGGAAGCACTTACTAACTAAAGAAAAATAGAAAGAACTCCTGTTAGGTGAGCACCTGATGTTCAAATGCAACCCATCCCTAAATATTATACCATGTACTTCCAGAGTTGTTGTTTATTTCACAGAACTTCAAACTCAAAAGGTAAGCACTTACAACCATGAAGCTGTATTTCTATGAGGTTTCAAGATATCTGAAATTCAAAACTGCAATGTTCAGCCAGTTGGCCTGCATCACTGTTCTCATCCGAGGCCGTTCCTGCTATGGGCACTGTGGAAGAAGTGCCCACCTTTTTATGCCTTGAAAGAAACTCAAGGCACCAAACCATTAAGTAGCTCCTCCCACTTTTTTCCCGCTCTTTTCCGAGCTTGCTTGGTGAAGATTTTGAAAGTATAGAGAGATGGTTTTCTGTAGTGGGGATAGTGCAACAATTGCTCACCTAACATAGAAGCACTTACTAACTAAAGAAAAATAGAAAGAACTCCTGTTAGGTGAACACCTGATGATCAAATGCAATCCATCCCTAAATAGTATACCATGTACTTCCAGAGTTGTTGTTTATTTCACAGAACTTCAAACTCAAAAGGTAAGCACTTATAACCATGAAGCTGTATTTCTATGAGGTTTCAAGACATCTGAAATTCAAAACTGCAATGTTCAGCCAGTTGGTCTGCATCACTGTTGTCATCCGAGGCCGTTCCTGCTATGGGCACTGTGGAGAAGTGCCCACCTTTTTATCCCTTGAAAGGCCCTCAAGGCACCAGACCATTAAGTAGCTCCTCCCATATTTTTCCCGCTCTTTTCTGAGCTTGCTTGGTGAAGATTTTGAAAGTATAGAGAGATGGTTTTCTGTAGTGGAGATATTGCAACAATTGCTCACCTAACATGGAAGCACTTACTAACTAAAGAAAAATAGAAAGAACTCCTGTTAGTTGAACACCTGATGCTCAACTGCAATCCATCCCTAAATATTATACCATGTACTTCCAGAGTTGTTGTTTATTTCACAGAACTTCAAACTCAAAAGGTAAGCACTTACAAGCTTGAAGCTGTATTTCCATGAGGTTTCAAGGCATCTAAAATTCAAAACTGCAATGTTCAGCCAAAGGGTCTGCATCCCTGTTCTTGTCAGAGGCTGTTTCTGGTATGGGCACTGTGGAATAAGTGCTCGCCTTTTTATCCCTTGAAAGGCCCTGAAGGCACCAAACCATTAAGTAGCTCCTCCCACATTTTTCCCGCTCTTTTCTGAGCTTGCTTGGTGAAGATTTTGAAAGTATAGAGAGATGGTTTTCTGTAGTGGGGATATTGCAACAATTGCTCACCTAACATGGAAGCACTTACTAACTAAAGAAAAATAGAAAGAACTCCTGTTAGGTGAACACCTGATGCTCAAATGCAATCCATCCCTAAATATTTTACCATGTACTTCCAGAGTTGTTGTTTATTTCACAGAACTTCAAACTCAAAAGGTAAGCACTTACAAGCTTGAAGCTGTATTTCTATGAGGTTTCAAGGCATCTGAAATTCAAAACTGCAATGTTCAGCCAAAGGGTCTGCATCCCTGTTCTTGTCTGAGGCTGTTCCTGGTATGGGCACTGTGGAAGAAGTTCTAGCCTTTTTATCCCTTGAAAGTCCCTGAAGGCACCAAACCATTAAGAAGCTCCTCCCACATTTTTCCCGCTCTTTTCCGAGCTTGCTTGGTGAAGATTTTGAAAGTATAGAGAGATGGTTTTCTGTAGTGGAGATATTGCAACAATTGCTCACCTAACATGGAAGCACTTACTAACTAAAGAAAAATAGAAAGAACTCCTGTTAGGTGAACACCTGATGATCAAATGCAATCCACCCCTAAATATTATACCATGTACTTCCAGAGTTGTTGTTTATTTCACAGAACTTCAAAGTCAAAAGGTAAGCACTTACAAGCTTGAAGCTGTATTTCTATGAGGTTTCAAGACATCTGAAATTCAAAACTGCAATGTTCAGCCAAAGGGTCTGCATCCCTGTTCTTGTCTGAGGCTGTTCCTGGTATGGGCACTGTGGAAGAAGTTCTAGCCTTTTTATCCCTTGAAAGTCCCTGAAGGCACCAAACCATTAAGAAGCTCCTCCCACATTTTTCCTGCTCTTTTCTGAGCTTGCTTGGTGAAGATTTTGAAAGTATAGAGAGATGGTTTTCTGTAGTGGAGATATTGCAACAATTGCTCACCTAACATGGAAGCACTTACTAACTAAAGAAAAATAGAAATAACTCCTGTTAGGTGAGCACCTGATGTTCAAATGCAATCCATCCTAAATATTATAACATACACTTCCAAAATTGCTGTTTAGTTCACAGAACTTCAACCTCAAAAGGGAAGCACTTACACATATATAAAACGCAGGTGCCAACCTTGAAGCTGTATTTCTGTGAGGTTCCAAGACATCTGAAATTCAAAACTGCAATGTTCAGCCAAAGGGTCTGCATCCCTGTTCTTGTCTGAGGCTGTTCCTGGTATGGGCACTGTGGAAGAAGTTCTAGCCTTTTTATCCCTTGAAAGTCCCTGAAGGCACCAAACCATTAAGAAGCTCCTCCCACATTTTTCCTGCTCTTTTCTGAGCTTGCTTGGTGAAGATTTTGAAAGTATAGAGAGATGGTTTTCTGTAGTGGAGATATTGCAACAATTGCTCACCTAACATGGAAGCACTTACTAACTAAAGAAAAATAGAAATAACTCCTGTTAGGTGAGCACCTGATGTTCAAATGCAATCCATCCTAAATATTATAACATACACTTCCAAAATTGCTGTTTAGTTCACAGAACTTCAACCTCAAAAGGGAAGCACTTACACATATATAAAACGCAGGTGCCAACCTTGAAGCTGTATTTCTGTGAGGTTCCAAGACATCTGAAATTCAAAACTGCAATGTTCAGCCAGTGGGTCTGCATCCCTGTTCTTGTCTGAGGCTGTTCCTGTTATGGGCACTGTGGAAGAAGTGCTCGCCTTTTTATCCCTTGAAAGGCCCTGAAGGCACCAAAACATTAAGTAGCTCCTCCCACATTTTTCCCGCTCTTTTCTGAGCTTGATTGGTGAAGATTTTGAAAGTATAGAGAGATGGTTTTCTGTAGTGGGGATATTGCAACAATTGCTCACCTAACATGGAAGCACTTACTAACTAAAGAAAAATAGAAAGAACTCCTGTTAGGTGAGCACCTGATGCTCAAATGCAATTATTCTCTAAATATTATAACATACACTTCCAGAGTTGTTGTTTATTTCACAGAACTTCAAACTCAAAAGGTAAGCACTTACAAGCTTGAAGCTGTATTTCTATGAGGTTTCAAGGCATCTGAAATTCAAAACTGCAATGTTCAGCCAAAGGGTCTGCATCCCTGTTCTTGTCAGAGGCTGTTTCTGGTATGGGCACTGTGGAAGAAGTGCCCACCTTTTTATCCCTTGAAAGGCCCTCAAGGCACCAAACCATTAAGTAGCTCCTCCCACATTTTTCCCGCTCTTTTCCGAGCTTGCTTGGTGAAGATTTTGAAAGTATAGAGAGATGGTTTTCTGTAGTGGGGATAGTGCAACAATTGCTCACCTAACATAGAAGCACTTACTAACTAAAGAAAAATAGAAAGAACTCCTGTTAGGTGAACACCTGATGCTCAAATGCAATCCATCCCTAAATAGTATACCATGTACTTCCAGAGTTGTTGTTTATTTCACAGAACTTCAAACTCAAAAGGTAAGCACTTATAACCATGAAGCTGTATTTCTATGAGGTTTCAAGACATCTGAAATTCAAAACTGCAATGTTCAGCCAGTTGGCCTGCATCACTGTTGTCATCCGAGGCCGTTCCTGCTATGGGCACTGTGGAGAAGGGCCCACCTTTTTATCCCTTGAAAGGCCCTCAAGGCACCAGACCATTAAGTAGCTCCTCCCACATTTTTCCCGCTCTTTTCTGAGGTTGCTTGGTGAAGATTTTGAAAGTATAGAGAGATGGTTTTCTGTAGTGGGGATATTGCAACAATTGCTCACCTAACATGGAAGCACTTACTAACTAAAGAAAAATAGAAAGAACTCCTGATAGGTGACCACCTGATGCTCAAATGCAATCCATCCCTAAATATTATACCATGTACTTCCAGAGTTGTTGTTTATTTCACAGAACTTCAAACTCAAAAGGTAAGCACTTACAAGCTTGAAGCTGTATTTCTATGAGGTTTCAAGGCATCTGAAATTCCAAACTGCAATGTTCAGCCAAAGGGTCTGCATCCCTGTTCTTGTCAGAGGCTGTTTCTGGTATGGGCACTGTGGAATAAGTGCTCGCCTTTTTATCCCTTGAAAGGCCCTGATGGCACCAAACCATTAAGTAGCTCCTCCCACATTTTTCCCGCTCTTTTCTGAGCTTGCTTGGTGAAGATTTTGAAAGTATAGAGAGATGGTTTTCTGTAGTGGGGATATTGCAACAATTGCTCACCTAACATGGAAGCACTTACTAACTAAAGAAAAATAGAAAGAACTCCTGTTAGGTGAACACCTAATGCTCAAATGCAATCCATCCCTAAATATTATACCATGTACTTCCAGAGTTGTTGTTTATTTCACAGAACTTCAAACTCAAAAGGTAAGCACTTACAAGCTTGAAGCTGTATTTCTATGAGGTTTCAAGACATCTGAAATTCAAAACTGCAATGTTCAGCCAAAGGGTCTGCATCCCTGTTCTTGTCTGAGGCTGTTCCTGGTATGGGCACTGTGGAAGAAGTTCTAGCCTTTTTATCCCTTGAAAGTCCCTGAAGGCACCAAACCATTAAGAAGCTCCTCCCACATTTTTCCCGCTCTTTTCTGAGCTTGCTTGGTGAAGATTTTGAAAGTATAGAGAGATGGTTTTCTGTAGTGGAGATATTGCAACAATTGCTCACCTAACATGGAAGCACTTACTAACTAAAGAAAAATAGAAAGAACTCCTGTTAGGTGAGCACCTGATGTTCAAATGCAACCCATCCCTAAATATTATACCATGTACTTCCAGAGTTGTTGTTTATTTCACAGAACTTCAAACTCAAAAGGTAAGCACTTACAACCATGAAGCTGTATTTCTATGAGGTTTCAAGATATCTGAAATTCAAAACTGCAATGTTCAGCCAGTTGGCCTGCATCACTGTTCTCATCCGAGGCCGTTCCTGCTATGGGCACTGTGGAAGAAGTGCCCACCTTTTTATGCCTTGAAAGGCACTCAAGGCACCAAACCATTAAGTAGCTCCTCCCACATTTTTCCCGCTCTTTTCTGAGCTTGCTTGGTGAAGATTTTGAAAGTATAGAGAGATGGTTTTCTGTAGTAGAGATATTGCAACAATTGCTCACCTAACATGGAAGCACTTACTAACTAAAGAAAAATAGAAAGAACTCCTGTTAGGTGAGCACCTGATGCTCAAATGCAATTATTCTCTAAATATTATAACATACACTTCCAGAGCTGTTGTTTAGTTAACAGAACTTCAACCTCAATAGGTAAGCACTTACAAGCTTGAAGCTGTATTTCTATGAGGTTTCAAGACATCTGAAATTCAAAACTGCAATGTTCAGCCAGTTGGCCTGCATCACTGTTCTCATCCGAGGCCGTTCCTGCTATGGGCACTGTGGAAGAAGTGCCCACCTTTTTATCCCTTGAAAGGCCCTCAGGCACCAAACCATTAAGTAGCTCCTCCCACATTTTTCCCGCTCTTTTCTGAGCTTGCTTGGTGAAGATTTTGAAAGTATAGAGAGATGGTTTTCTATAGTGTGGATACTGCAACACTTGCTCACTTAACATGGAAGCACTTACTAACTAAAGAAAAATAGAAAGAACTCCTGTTAGGTGAGCACCTGATGTTCAAATGCAATCCATCCTAAATATTATAACATACACTTCCAAAGTTGCTGTTTAGTTCTCAGAACTTCAACCTCAAAAGGTAAGCACTTATAACCATGAAGCTATATTTCTAAGAGGTTTCAAGACATCTGAAATTCAAAACTGCAATGTTCAGCCAATGGGTCTGCATCCCTGTTCTTGTCTGAGGCTGTTCCTGTTATGGGCACTGTGGAAGAAGTGCTCGCCTTTTTATCCCTTGAAAGGCCCTGAAGGCACCAAACCATTAAGTAGCTCCTCCCACATTTTTCCCGCTCTTTCTGAGCTTGCTTGGTGAAGATTTTGAAAGTATAGAGAGATGGTTTTCTGTAGTGGGGATATTGCAACAATTGCTCACCTAACATGGAAGCACTTACTAACTAAAGAAAAATAGAAAGAACTCCTGTTAGGTGAGCACCTGATGTTCAAATGCAATCCATCCTAAATATTATAACATACACTTCCAAAGTTGCTGTTTAGTTCACAGAACTTCAACCTCAAAAGGTAAGCACTTATAACCATGAAGCTGTATTTCTATGAGGTTTCAAGACATCTGAAATTCAAAACTGCAATGTTCAGCCAATGGGTCTGCATCCCTGTTCTTGTCTGAGGCTGTTACTGTTATGGGCACTGTGGAAGAAGTGCTCGCCTTTTTATCCCTTGAAAGGCCCTGAAGGCACCAAACCATTAAGTAGCTCCTCCCACATTTTTCCCGCTCTTTTCTGAGCTTGCTTGGTGAAGATTTTGAAAGTATAGAGAGATGGTTTTCTGTAGTGGGGATATTGCAACAATTGCTCACCTAACATGGAAGCACTTACTAACTAAAGAAAAATAGAAAGAACTCCTGTTAGGTGAGCACCTGATGTTCAAATGCAATCCATCCTAAATATTATAACATACACTTCCAGAGCTGTTGTTTAGTTAACAGAACTTCAACCTCAATAGGTAAGCACTTACAAGCTTGAAGCTGTATTTCTATGAGGTTTCAAGACATCTGAAATTCAAAACTGCAATGTTCAGCCAGTTGGCCTGCATCACTGTTCTCATCCGAGGCCGTTCCTGCTATGGGCACTGTGGAAGAAGTGCCCACCTTTTTATCCCTTGAAAGGCCCTGAAGGCACCAAACCATTAAGTAGCTCCTCCCACATTTTTCCCGCTCTTTTCCGAGCTTGCTTGGTGAAGATTTTGAAAGTATAGAGAGATGGTTTTCTGTAGTGGGGATAGTGCAACAATTGCTCACCTAACCTAGAAGCACTTACTAACTAAAGAAAAATAGAAAGAACTCCTGTTAGGTGAACACCTGATGCTCAAATGCAATCCATCCCTAAATAGTATACCATGTACTTCCAGAGTTGTTGTTTATTTCACAGAACTTCAAACTCAAAAGGTAAGCACTTATAACCATGAAGCTGTATTTCTATGAGGTTTCAAGACATCTGAAATTCAAAACTGCAATGTTCAGCCAGTTGGCCTGCATCACTGTTGTCATCCGAGGCCGTTCCTGCTATGGGCACTGTGGAGAAGGGCCCACCTTTTTATCCCTTGAAAGGCCCTCAAGGCACCAGACCATTAAGTAGCTCCTCCCACATTTTTCCCGCTCTTTTCTGAGCTTGCTTGGTGAAGATTTTGAAAGTATAGAGAGATGGTTTTCTGTAGTGGGGATATTGCAACAATTGCTCACCTAACATGGAAGCACTTACTAACTAAAGAAAAATAGAAAGAACTCCTGTTAGGTGAACACCTGATGCTCAAATGCAATCCATCCCTAAATATTATACCATGTACTTCCAGAGTTGTTGTTTATTTCACAGAACTTCAAACTCAAAAGGTAAGCACTTACAAGCTTGAAGCTGTATTTCTATGATGTTTCAAGGCATCTGAAATTCAAAACTGCAATGTTCAGCCAAAGGGTCTGCATCCCTGTTCTTGTCAGAGGCTGTTTCTGGTATGGGCACTGTGGAATAAGTGCTCGCCTTTTTATCCCTTGAAAGGCCCTGAAGGCACCAAACCATTAAGTAGCTCCTCCCACATTTTTCCCGCTCTTTTCTGAGCTTGCTTGGTGAAGATTTTGAAAGTATAGAGAGATGGTTTTCTGTAGTGGGGATATTGCAACAATTGCTCACCTAACATGGAAGCACTTACTAACTAAAGAAAAATAGAAAGAACTCCTGTTAGGTGAACACCTAATGCTCAAATGCAATCCATCCCTAAATATTATACCATGTACTTCCAGAGTTGTTGTTTATTTCACAGAACTTCAAACTCAAAAGGTAAGCACTTACAAGCTTGAAGCTGTATTTCTATGAGGTTTCATGACATCTGAAATTCAAAACTGCAATGTTCAGCCAAAGGGTCTGCATCCCTGTTCTTGTCTGAGGCTGTTCCTGGTATGGGCACTGTGGAAGAAGTTCTAGCCTTTTTATCCCTTGAAAGTCCCTGAAGGCACCAAACCATTAAGAAGCTCCTCCCACATTTTTCCCGCTCTTTTCTGAGCTTGCTTGGTGAAGATTTTGAAAGTATAGAGAGATGGTTTTCTGTAGTGGAGATATTGCAACAATTGCTCACCTAACATGGAAGCACTTACTAACTAAAGAAAAATAGAAAGAACTCCTGTTAGGTGAGCACCTGATGTTCAAATGCAACCCATCCCTAAATATTATACCATGTACTTCCAGAGTTGTTGTTTATTTCACAGAACTTCAAACTCAAAAGGTAAGCACTTACAACCATGAAGCTGTATTTCTATGAGGTTTCAAGATATCTGAAATTCAAAACTGCAATGTTCAGCCAGTTGGCCTGCATCACTGTTCTCATCCGAGGCCGTTCCTGCTATGGGCACTGTGGAAGAAGTGCCCACCTTTTTATGCCTTGAAAGGCACTCAAGGCACCAAACCATTAAGTAGCTCCTCCCACATTTTTCCCGCTCTTTTCCGAGCTTGCTTGGTGAAGATTTTGAAAGTATAGAGAGATGGTTTTCTGTAGTGGGGATAGTGCAACAATTGCTCACCTAACATAGAAGCACTTACTAACTAAAGAAAAATAGAAAGAACTCCTGTTAGGTGAACACCTGATGATCAAATGCAATCCATCCCTAAATAGTATACCATGTACTTCCAGAGTTGTTGTTTATTTCACAGAACTTCAAACTCAAAAGGTAAGCACTTATAACCATGAAGCTGTATTTCTATGAGGTTTCAAGACATCTGAAATTCAAAACTGCAATGTTCAGCCAGTTGGTCTGCATCACTGTTGTCATCCGAGGCCGTTCCTGCTATGGGCACTGTGGAGAAGTGCCCACCTTTTTATCCCTTGAAAGGCCCTCAAGGCACCAGACCATTAAGTAGCTCCTCCCATATTTTTCCCGCTCTTTTCTGAGCTTGCTTGGTGAAGATTTTGAAAGTATAGAGAGATGGTTTTCTGTAGTGGAGATATTGCAACAATTGCTCACCTAACATATAAGCACTTACTAACTAAAGAAAAATAGAAAGAACTCCTGTTAGTTGAACACCTGATGCTCAACTGCAATCCATCCCTAAATATTATACCATGTACTTCCAGAGTTGTTGTTTATTTCACAGAACTTCAAACTCAAAAGGTAAGCACTTACAAGCTTGAAGCTGTATTTCCATGAGGTTTCAAGGCATCTAAAATTCAAAACTGCAATGTTCAGCCAAAGGGTCTGCATCCCTGTTCTTGTCAGAGGCTGTTTCTGGTATGGGCACTGTGGAATAAGTGCTCGCCTTTTTATCCCTTGAAAGGCCCTGAAGGCACCAAACCATTAAGTAGCTCCTCCCACATTTTTCCCGCTCTTTTCTGAGCTTGCTTGGTGAAGATTTTGAAAGTATAGAGAGATGGTTTTCTGTAGTGGGGATATTGCAACAATTGCTCACCTAACATGGAAGCACTTACTAACTAAAGAAAAATAGAAAGAACTCCTGTTAGGTGAACACCTGATGCTCAAATGCAATCCATCCCTAAATATTTTACCATGTACTTCCAGAGTTGTTGTTTATTTCACAGAACTTCAAACTCAAAAGGTAAGCACTTACAAGCTTGAAGCTGTATTTCTATGAGGTTTCAAGGCATCTGAAATTCAAAACTGCAATGTTCAGCCAAAGGGTCTGCATCCCTGTTCTTGTCTGAGGCTGTTCCTGGTATGGGCACTGTGGAAGAAGTTCTAGCCTTTTTATCCCTTGAAAGTCCCTGAAGGCACCAAACCATTAAGAAGCTCCTCCCACATTTTTCCCGCTCTTTTCTGAGCTTGCTTGGTGAAGATTTTGAAAGTATAGAGAGATGGTTTTCTGTAGTGGAGATATTGCAACAATTGCTCACCTAACATGGAAGCACTTACTAACTAAAGAAAAATAGAAAGAACTCCTGTTAGGTGAGCACCTGATGTTCAAATGCAAGCCACCCTAAATATTATAACATACACTTCCAAAATTGCTGTTTAGTTCACAGAACTTCAACCTCAAAAGGGAAGCACTTACACATATATAAAACGCAGGTGCCAACCTTGAAGCTGTATTTCTGTGAGGTTCCAAGACATCTGAAATTCAAAACTGCAATGTTCAGCCAGTGGGTCTGCATCCCTGTTCTTGTCTGAGGCTGGTATGGGCACTGTGGAATAAGTGCTAGCCTTTTTATCACTTGAAAGGCCCTGAAGGCACCAAACCATTAAGTAGCTCCTCCCACATTTTTCCCGCTCTTTTCTGAGCTTGCTTGGTGAAGATTTTGAAAGTATAGAGGGATGGTTTTCTGTAGTGGAGATATTGCAACAATTGCTCACCTAACATGGAAGCACTTACTAACTAAAGAAAAATAGAAAGAACTCCTGTTAGGTGAGCACCTGATGCTCAAATGCAATTATTCTCTAAATATTATAACATACACTTCCAGAGCTGTTGTTTAGTTAACAGAACTTCAACCTCAATAGGTAAGCACTTACAAGCTTGAAGCTGTATTTCTATGAGGTTTCAAGACATCTGAAATTCAAAACTGCAATGTTCAGCCAGTTGGCCTGCATCACTGTTCTCATCCGAGGCCGTTCCTGCTATGGGCACTGTGGAAGAAGTGCCCACCTTTTTATCCCTTGAAAGGCCCTCAAGGCACCAAACCATTAAGTAGCTCCTCCCACATTTTTCCCGCTCTTTTCTGAGCTTGCTTGGTGAAGATTTTGAAAGTATAGAGAGATGGTTTTCTGTAGTGGGGATATTGCAACAATTGCTCACCTAACATGGAAGCACTTACTAACTAAAGAAAAATAGAAAGAACTCCTGTTAGGTGAGCACCTGATGTTCAAATGCAATCCATCCTAAATATTATAACATACACTTCCAAAGTTGCTGTTTAGTTCACAGAACTTCAACCTCAAAAGGTAAGCACTTATAACCATGAAGCTGTATTTCTATGAGGTTTCAAGACATCTGAAATTCAAAACTGCAATGTTCAGCCAATGGGTCTGCATCCCTGTTCTTGTCTGAGGCTGTTACTGTTATGGGCACTGTGGAAGAAGTGCTCGCCTTTTTATCCCTTGAAAGGCCCTGAAGGCACCAAACCATTAAGTAGCTCCTCCCACATTTTTCCCGCTCTTTTCTGAGCTTGCTTGGTGAAGATTTTGAAAGTATAGAGAGATGGTTTTCTGTAGTGGGGATATTGCAACAATTGCTCACCTAACATGGAAGCACTTACTAACTAAAGAAAAATAGAAAGAACTCCTGTTAGGTGAGCACCTGATGTTCAAATGCAATCCATCCTAAATATTATAACATACACTTCCAGAGCTGTTGTTTAGTTAACAGAACTTCAAACTCAAAAGGTAAGCACTTATAACCATGAAGCTGTATTTCTATGAGGTTTCAAGACATCTGAAATTCAAAACTGCAATGTTCAGCCAAAGGGTCTGCATCCCTGTTCTTGTCAGAGGCTGTTTCTGGTATGGGCACTGTGGAATAAGTGCTCGCCTTTTTATCCCTTGAAAGGCCCTGAAGGCACCAAACCATTAAGTAGCTCCTCCCACATTTTTCCCGCTCTTTTCTGAGCTTGCTTGGTGAAGATTTTGAAAGTATAGAGAGATGGTTTTCTGTAGTGGGGATATTGCAACAATTGCTCACCTAACATGGAAGCACTTACTAACTAAAGAAAAATAGAAAGAACTCCTGTTAGGTGAGCACCTGATGTTCAAATGCAATCCATCCTAAATATTATAACATACACTTCCAAAGTTGCTGTTTAGTTCACAGAACTTCAACCTCAAAAGGTAAGCACTTATAACCATGAAGCTGTATTTCTATGAGGTTTCAAGACATCTGAAATTCAAAACTGCAATGTTCAGCCAAAGGGTCTGCATCCCTGTTCTTGTCAGAGGCTGTTTCTGGTATGGGCACTGTGGAATAAGTGCTCGCCTTTTTATCCCTTGAAAGGCCCTGAAGGCACCAAACCATTAAGTAGCTCCTCCCACATTTTTCCCGCTCTTTTCTGAGCTTGCTTGGTGAAGATTTTGAAAGTATAGAGAGATGGTTTTCTGTAGTGGGGATATTGCAACAATTGCTCACCTAACATGGAAGCACTTACTAACTAAAGAAAAATAGAAAGAACTCCTGTTAGGTGAACACCTGATGCTCAAATGCAATCCATCCCTAAATATTTTACCATGTACTTCCAGAGTTGTTGTTTATTTCACAGAACTTCAAACTCAAAAGGTAAGCACTTACAAGCTTGAAGCTGTATTTCTATGAGGTTTCAAGGCATCTGAAATTCAAAACTGCAATGTTCAGCCAAAGGGTCTGCATCCCTGTTCTTGTCTGAGGCTGTTCCTGGTATGGGCACTGTGGAAGAAGTTCTAGCCTTTTTATCCCTTGAAAGTCCCTGAAGGCACCAAACCATTAAGAAGCTCCTCCCACATTTTTCCCGCTCTTTTCCGAGCTTGCTTGGTGAAGATTTTGAAAGTATAGAGAGATGGTTTTCTGTAGTGGAGATATTGCAACAATTGCTCACCTAACATGGAAGCACTTACTAACTAAAGAAAAATAGAAAGAACTCCTGTTAGGTGAACACCTGATGATCAAATGCAATCCACCCCTAAATATTATACCATGTACTTCCAGAGTTGTTGTTTATTTCACAGAACTTCAAAGTCAAAAGGTAAGCACTTACAAGCTTGAAGCTGTATTTCTATGAGGTTTCAAGACATCTGAAATTCAAAACTGCAATGTTCAGCCAAAGGGTCTGCATCCCTGTTCTTGTCTGAGGCTGTTCCTGGTATGGGCACTGTGGAAGAAGTTCTAGCCTTTTTATCCCTTGAAAGTCCCTGAAGGCACCAAACCATTAAGAAGCTCCTCCCACATTTTTCCTGCTCTTTTCTGAGCTTGCTTGGTGAAGATTTTGAAAGTATAGAGAGATGGTTTTCTGTAGTGGAGATATTGCAACAATTGCTCACCTAACATGGAAGCACTTACTAACTAAAGAAAAATAGAAATAACTCCTGTTAGGTGAGCACCTGATGTTCAAATGCAATCCATCCTAAATATTATAACATACACTTCCAAAATTGCTGTTTAGTTCACAGAACTTCAACCTCAAAAGGGAAGCACTTACACATATATAAAACGCAGGTGCCAACCTTGAAGCTGTATTTCTGTGAGGTTCCAAGACATCTGAAATTCAAAACTGCAATGTTCAGCCAAAGGGTCTGCATCCCTGTTCTTGTCTGAGGCTGTTCCTGGTATGGGCACTGTGGAAGAAGTTCTAGCCTTTTTATCCCTTGAAAGTCCCTGAAGGCACCAAACCATTAAGAAGCTCCTCCCACATTTTTCCTGCTCTTTTCTGAGCTTGCTTGGTGAAGATTTTGAAAGTATAGAGAGATGGTTTTCTGTAGTGGAGATATTGCAACAATTGCTCACCTAACATGGAAGCACTTACTAACTAAAGAAAAATAGAAATAACTCCTGTTAGGTGAGCACCTGATGTTCAAATGCAATCCATCCTAAATATTATAACATACACTTCCAAAATTGCTGTTTAGTTCACAGAACTTCAACCTCAAAAGGGAAGCACTTACACATATATAAAACGCAGGTGCCAACCTTGAAGCTGTATTTCTGTGAGGTTCCAAGACATCTGAAATTCAAAACTGCAATGTTCAGCCAGTGGGTCTGCATCCCTGTTCTTGTCTGAGGCTGTTCCTGTTATGGGCACTGTGGAAGAAGTGCTCGCCTTTTTATCCCTTGAAAGGCCCTGAAGGCACCAAAACATTAAGTAGCTCCTCCCACATTTTTCCCGCTCTTTTCTGAGCTTGATTGGTGAAGATTTTGAAAGTATAGAGAGATGGTTTTCTGTAGTGGGGATATTGCAACAATTGCTCACCTAACATGGAAGCACTTACTAACTAAAGAAAAATAGAAAGAACTCCTGTTAGGTGAGCACCTGATGCTCAAATGCAATTATTCTCTAAATATTATAACATACACTTCCAGAGTTGTTGTTTATTTCACAGAACTTCAAACTCAAAAGGTAAGCACTTACAAGCTTGAAGCTGTATTTCTATGAGGTTTCAAGGCATCTGAAATTCAAAACTGCAATGTTCAGCCAAAGGGTCTGCATCCCTGTTCTTGTCAGAGGCTGTTTCTGGTATGGGCACTGTGGAAGAAGTGCCCACCTTTTTATCCCTTGAAAGGCCCTCAAGGCACCAAACCATTAAGTAGCTCCTCCCACATTTTTCCCGCTCTTTTCCGAGCTTGCTTGGTGAAGATTTTGAAAGTATAGAGAGATGGTTTTCTGTAGTGGGGATAGTGCAACAATTGCTCACCTAACATAGAAGCACTTACTAACTAAAGAAAAATAGAAAGAACTCCTGTTAGGTGAACACCTGATGCTCAAATGCAATCCATCCCTAAATAGTATACCATGTACTTCCAGAGTTGTTGTTTATTTCACAGAACTTCAAACTCAAAAGGTAAGCACTTATAACCATGAAGCTGTATTTCTATGAGGTTTCAAGACATCTGAAATTCAAAACTGCAATGTTCAGCCAGTTGGCCTGCATCACTGTTGTCATCCGAGGCCGTTCCTGCTATGGGCACTGTGGAGAAGGGCCCACCTTTTTATCCCTTGAAAGGCCCTCAAGGCACCAGACCATTAAGTAGCTCCTCCCACATTTTTCCCGCTCTTTTCTGAGGTTGCTTGGTGAAGATTTTGAAAGTATAGAGAGATGGTTTTCTGTAGTGGGGATATTGCAACAATTGCTCACCTAACATGGAAGCACTTACTAACTAAAGAAAAATAGAAAGAACTCCTGATAGGTGACCACCTGATGCTCAAATGCAATCCATCCCTAAATATTATACCATGTACTTCCAGAGTTGTTGTTTATTTCACAGAACTTCAAACTCAAAAGGTAAGCACTTACAAGCTTGAAGCTGTATTTCTATGAGGTTTCAAGGCATCTGAAATTCCAAACTGCAATGTTCAGCCAAAGGGTCTGCATCCCTGTTCTTGTCAGAGGCTGTTTCTGGTATGGGCACTGTGGAATAAGTGCTCGCCTTTTTATCCCTTGAAAGGCCCTGATGGCACCAAACCATTAAGTAGCTCCTCCCACATTTTTCCCGCTCTTTTCTGAGCTTGCTTGGTGAAGATTTTGAAAGTATAGAGAGATGGTTTTCTGTAGTGGGGATATTGCAACAATTGCTCACCTAACATGGAAGCACTTACTAACTAAAGAAAAATAGAAAGAACTCCTGTTAGGTGAACACCTAATGCTCAAATGCAATCCATCCCTAAATATTATACCATGTACTTCCAGAGTTGTTGTTTATTTCACAGAACTTCAAACTCAAAAGGTAAGCACTTACAAGCTTGAAGCTGTATTTCTATGAGGTTTCAAGACATCTGAAATTCAAAACTGCAATGTTCAGCCAAAGGGTCTGCATCCCTGTTCTTGTCTGAGGCTGTTCCTGGTATGGGCACTGTGGAAGAAGTTCTAGCCTTTTTATCCCTTGAAAGTCCCTGAAGGCACCAAACCATTAAGAAGCTCCTCCCACATTTTTCCCGCTCTTTTCTGAGCTTGCTTGGTGAAGATTTTGAAAGTATAGAGAGATGGTTTTCTGTAGTGGAGATATTGCAACAATTGCTCACCTAACATGGAAGCACTTACTAACTAAAGAAAAATAGAAAGAACTCCTGTTAGGTGAGCACCTGATGTTCAAATGCAACCCATCCCTAAATATTATACCATGTACTTCCAGAGTTGTTGTTTATTTCACAGAACTTCAAACTCAAAAGGTAAGCACTTACAACCATGAAGCTGTATTTCTATGAGGTTTCAAGATATCTGAAATTCAAAACTGCAATGTTCAGCCAGTTGGCCTGCATCACTGTTCTCATCCGAGGCCGTTCCTGCTATGGGCACTGTGGAAGAAGTGCCCACCTTTTTATGCCTTGAAAGGCACTCAAGGCACCAAACCATTAAGTAGCTCCTCCCACATTTTTCCCGCTCTTTTCTGAGCTTGCTTGGTGAAGATTTTGAAAGTATAGAGAGATGGTTTTCTGTAGTAGAGATATTGCAACAATTGCTCACCTAACATGGAAGCACTTACTAACTAAAGAAAAATAGAAAGAACTCCTGTTAGGTGAGCACCTGATGCTCAAATGCAATTATTCTCTAAATATTATAACATACACTTCCAGAGCTGTTGTTTAGTTAACAGAACTTCAACCTCAATAGGTAAGCACTTACAAGCTTGAAGCTGTATTTCTATGAGGTTTCAAGACATCTGAAATTCAAAACTGCAATGTTCAGCCAGTTGGCCTGCATCACTGTTCTCATCCGAGGCCGTTCCTGCTATGGGCACTGTGGAAGAAGTGCCCACCTTTTTATCCCTTGAAAGGCCCTCAGGCACCAAACCATTAAGTAGCTCCTCCCACATTTTTCCCGCTCTTTTCTGAGCTTGCTTGGTGAAGATTTTGAAAGTATAGAGAGATGGTTTTCTATAGTGTGGATACTGCAACACTTGCTCACTTAACATGGAAGCACTTACTAACTAAAGAAAAATAGAAAGAACTCCTGTTAGGTGAGCACCTGATGTTCAAATGCAATCCATCCTAAATATTATAACATACACTTCCAAAGTTGCTGTTTAGTTCTCAGAACTTCAACCTCAAAAGGTAAGCACTTATAACCATGAAGCTATATTTCTAAGAGGTTTCAAGACATCTGAAATTCAAAACTGCAATGTTCAGCCAATGGGTCTGCATCCCTGTTCTTGTCTGAGGCTGTTCCTGTTATGGGCACTGTGGAAGAAGTGCTCGCCTTTTTATCCCTTGAAAGGCCCTGAAGGCACCAAACCATTAAGTAGCTCCTCCCACATTTTTCCCGCTCTTTCTGAGCTTGCTTGGTGAAGATTTTGAAAGTATAGAGAGATGGTTTTCTGTAGTGGGGATATTGCAACAATTGCTCACCTAACATGGAAGCACTTACTAACTAAAGAAAAATAGAAAGAACTCCTGTTAGGTGAGCACCTGATGTTCAAATGCAATCCATCCTAAATATTATAACATACACTTCCAAAGTTGCTGTTTAGTTCACAGAACTTCAACCTCAAAAGGTAAGCACTTATAACCATGAAGCTGTATTTCTATGAGGTTTCAAGACATCTGAAATTCAAAACTGCAATGTTCAGCCAATGGGTCTGCATCCCTGTTCTTGTCTGAGGCTGTTACTGTTATGGGCACTGTGGAAGAAGTGCTCGCCTTTTTATCCCTTGAAAGGCCCTGAAGGCACCAAACCATTAAGTAGCTCCTCCCACATTTTTCCCGCTCTTTTCTGAGCTTGCTTGGTGAAGATTTTGAAAGTATAGAGAGATGGTTTTCTGTAGTGGGGATATTGCAACAATTGCTCACCTAACATGGAAGCACTTACTAACTAAAGAAAAATAGAAAGAACTCCTGTTAGGTGAGCACCTGATGTTCAAATGCAATCCATCCTAAATATTATAACATACACTTCCAGAGCTGTTGTTTAGTTAACAGAACTTCAACCTCAATAGGTAAGCACTTACAAGCTTGAAGCTGTATTTCTATGAGGTTTCAAGACATCTGAAATTCAAAACTGCAATGTTCAGCCAGTTGGCCTGCATCACTGTTCTCATCCGAGGCCGTTCCTGCTATGGGCACTGTGGAAGAAGTGCCCACCTTTTTATCCCTTGAAAGGCCCTGAAGGCACCAAACCATTAAGTAGCTCCTCCCACATTTTTCCCGCTCTTTTCCGAGCTTGCTTGGTGAAGATTTTGAAAGTATAGAGAGATGGTTTTCTGTAGTGGGGATAGTGCAACAATTGCTCACCTAACCTAGAAGCACTTACTAACTAAAGAAAAATAGAAAGAACTCCTGTTAGGTGAACACCTGATGCTCAAATGCAATCCATCCCTAAATAGTATACCATGTACTTCCAGAGTTGTTGTTTATTTCACAGAACTTCAAACTCAAAAGGTAAGCACTTATAACCATGAAGCTGTATTTCTATGAGGTTTCAAGACATCTGAAATTCAAAACTGCAATGTTCAGCCAGTTGGCCTGCATCACTGTTGTCATCCGAGGCCGTTCCTGCTATGGGCACTGTGGAGAAGGGCCCACCTTTTTATCCCTTGAAAGGCCCTCAAGGCACCAGACCATTAAGTAGCTCCTCCCACATTTTTCCCGCTCTTTTCTGAGCTTGCTTGGTGAAGATTTTGAAAGTATAGAGAGATGGTTTTCTGTAGTGGGGATATTGCAACAATTGCTCACCTAACATGGAAGCACTTACTAACTAAAGAAAAATAGAAAGAACTCCTGTTAGGTGAACACCTGATGCTCAAATGCAATCCATCCCTAAATATTATACCATGTACTTCCAGAGTTGTTGTTTATTTCACAGAACTTCAAACTCAAAAGGTAAGCACTTACAAGCTTGAAGCTGTATTTCTATGATGTTTCAAGGCATCTGAAATTCAAAACTGCAATGTTCAGCCAAAGGGTCTGCATCCCTGTTCTTGTCAGAGGCTGTTTCTGGTATGGGCACTGTGGAATAAGTGCTCGCCTTTTTATCCCTTGAAAGGCCCTGAAGGCACCAAACCATTAAGTAGCTCCTCCCACATTTTTCCCGCTCTTTTCTGAGCTTGCTTGGTGAAGATTTTGAAAGTATAGAGAGATGGTTTTCTGTAGTGGGGATATTGCAACAATTGCTCACCTAACATGGAAGCACTTACTAACTAAAGAAAAATAGAAAGAACTCCTGTTAGGTGAACACCTGATGCTCAAATGCAATCCATCCCTAAATATTATACCATGTACTTCCAGAGTTGTTGTTTATTTCACAGAACTTCAAACTCAAAAGGTAAGCACTTACAAGCTTGAAGCTGTATTTCTATGATGTTTCAAGGCATCTGAAATTCAAAACTGCAATGTTCAGCCAAAGGGTCTGCATCCCTGTTCTTGTCAGAGGCTGTTTCTGGTATGGGCACTGTGGAATAAGTGCTCGCCTTTTTATCCCTTGAAAGGCCCTGAAGGCACCAAACCATTAAGTAGCTCCTCCCACATTTTTCCCGCTCTTTTCTGAGCTTGCTTGGTGAAGATTTTGAAAGTATAGAGAGATGGTTTTCTGTAGTGGGGATATTGCAACAATTGCTCACCTAACATGGAAGCACTTACTAACTAAAGAAAAATAGAAAGAACTCCTGTTAGGTGAACACCTAATGCTCAAATGCAATCCATCCCTAAATATTATACCATGTACTTCCAGAGTTGTTGTTTATTTCACAGAACTTCAAACTCAAAAGGTAAGCACTTACAAGCTTGAAGCTGTATTTCTATGAGGTTTCATGACATCTGAAATTCAAAACTGCAATGTTCAGCCAAAGGGTCTGCATCCCTGTTCTTGTCTGAGGCTGTTCCTGGTATGGGCACTGTGGAAGAAGTTCTAGCCTTTTTATCCCTTGAAAGTCCCTGAAGGCACCAAACCATTAAGAAGCTCCTCCCACATTTTTCCCGCTCTTTTCTGAGCTTGCTTGGTGAAGATTTTGAAAGTATAGAGAGATGGTTTTCTGTAGTGGAGATATTGCAACAATTGCTCACCTAACATGGAAGCACTTACTAACTAAAGAAAAATAGAAAGAACTCCTGTTAGGTGAGCACCTGATGTTCAAATGCAACCCATCCCTAAATATTATACCATGTACTTCCAGAGTTGTTGTTTATTTCACAGAACTTCAAACTCAAAAGGTAAGCACTTACAACCATGAAGCTGTATTTCTATGAGGTTTCAAGATATCTGAAATTCAAAACTGCAATGTTCAGCCAGTTGGCCTGCATCACTGTTCTCATCCGAGGCCGTTCCTGCTATGGGCACTGTGGAAGAAGTGCCCACCTTTTTATGCCTTGAAAGGCACTCAAGGCACCAAACCATTAAGTAGCTCCTCCCACATTTTTCCCGCTCTTTTCCGAGCTTGCTTGGTGAAGATTTTGAAAGTATAGAGAGATGGTTTTCTGTAGTGGGGATAGTGCAACAATTGCTCACCTAACATAGAAGCACTTACTAACTAAAGAAAAATAGAAAGAACTCCTGTTAGGTGAACACCTGATGATCAAATGCAATCCATCCCTAAATAGTATACCATGTACTTCCAGAGTTGTTGTTTATTTCACAGAACTTCAAACTCAAAAGGTAAGCACTTATAACCATGAAGCTGTATTTCTATGAGGTTTCAAGACATCTGAAATTCAAAACTGCAATGTTCAGCCAGTTGGTCTGCATCACTGTTGTCATCCGAGGCCGTTCCTGCTATGGGCACTGTGGAGAAGTGCCCACCTTTTTATCCCTTGAAAGGCCCTCAAGGCACCAGACCATTAAGTAGCTCCTCCCATATTTTTCCCGCTCTTTTCTGAGCTTGCTTGGTGAAGATTTTGAAAGTATAGAGAGATGGTTTTCTGTAGTGGAGATATTGCAACAATTGCTCACCTAACATATAAGCACTTACTAACTAAAGAAAAATAGAAAGAACTCCTGTTAGTTGAACACCTGATGCTCAACTGCAATCCATCCCTAAATATTATACCATGTACTTCCAGAGTTGTTGTTTATTTCACAGAACTTCAAACTCAAAAGGTAAGCACTTACAAGCTTGAAGCTGTATTTCCATGAGGTTTCAAGGCATCTAAAATTCAAAACTGCAATGTTCAGCCAAAGGGTCTGCATCCCTGTTCTTGTCAGAGGCTGTTTCTGGTATGGGCACTGTGGAATAAGTGCTCGCCTTTTTATCCCTTGAAAGGCCCTGAAGGCACCAAACCATTAAGTAGCTCCTCCCACATTTTTCCCGCTCTTTTCTGAGCTTGCTTGGTGAAGATTTTGAAAGTATAGAGAGATGGTTTTCTGTAGTGGGGATATTGCAACAATTGCTCACCTAACATGGAAGCACTTACTAACTAAAGAAAAATAGAAAGAACTCCTGTTAGGTGAACACCTGATGCTCAAATGCAATCCATCCCTAAATATTTTACCATGTACTTCCAGAGTTGTTGTTTATTTCACAGAACTTCAAACTCAAAAGGTAAGCACTTACAAGCTTGAAGCTGTATTTCTATGAGGTTTCAAGGCATCTGAAATTCAAAACTGCAATGTTCAGCCAAAGGGTCTGCATCCCTGTTCTTGTCTGAGGCTGTTCCTGGTATGGGCACTGTGGAAGAAGTTCTAGCCTTTTTATCCCTTGAAAGTCCCTGAAGGCACCAAACCATTAAGAAGCTCCTCCCACATTTTTCCCGCTCTTTTCTGAGCTTGCTTGGTGAAGATTTTGAAAGTATAGAGAGATGGTTTTCTGTAGTGGAGATATTGCAACAATTGCTCACCTAACATGGAAGCACTTACTAACTAAAGAAAAATAGAAAGAACTCCTGTTAGGTGAGCACCTGATGTTCAAATGCAAGCCACCCTAAATATTATAACATACACTTCCAAAATTGCTGTTTAGTTCACAGAACTTCAACCTCAAAAGGGAAGCACTTACACATATATAAAACGCAGGTGCCAACCTTGAAGCTGTATTTCTGTGAGGTTCCAAGACATCTGAAATTCAAAACTGCAATGTTCAGCCAGTGGGTCTGCATCCCTGTTCTTGTCTGAGGCTGGTATGGGCACTGTCTTATAAGTGCTAGCCTTTTTATCACTTGAAAGGCCCTGAAGGCACCAAACCATTAAGTAGCTCCTCCCACATTTTTCCCGCTCTTTTCTGAGCTTGCTTGGTGAAGATTTTGAAAGTATAGAGGGATGGTTTTCTGTAGTGGAGATATTGCAACAATTGCTCACCTAACATGGAAGCACTTACTAACTAAAGAAAAATAGAAAGAACTCCTGTTAGGTGAGCACCTGATGCTCAAATGCAATTATTCTCTAAATATTATAACATACACTTCCAGAGCTGTTGTTTAGTTAACAGAACTTCAACCTCAATAGGTAAGCACTTACAAGCTTGAAGCTGTATTTCTATGAGGTTTCAAGACATCTGAAATTCAAAACTGCAATGTTCAGCCAGTTGGCCTGCATCACTGTTCTCATCCGAGGCCGTTCCTGCTATGGGCACTGTGGAAGAAGTGCCCACCTTTTTATCCCTTGAAAGGCCCTCAAGGCACCAAACCATTAAGTAGCTCCTCCCACATTTTTCCCGCTCTTTTCTGAGCTTGCTTGGTGAAGATTTTGAAAGTATAGAGAGATGGTTTTCTGTAGTGGGGATATTGCAACAATTGCTCACCTAACATGGAAGCACTTACTAACTAAAGAAAAATAGAAAGAACTCCTGTTAGGTGAGCACCTGATGTTCAAATGCAATCCATCCTAAATATTATAACATACACTTCCAAAGTTGCTGTTTAGTTCACAGAACTTCAACCTCAAAAGGTAAGCACTTATAACCATGAAGCTGTATTTCTATGAGGTTTCAAGACATCTGAAATTCAAAACTGCAATGTTCAGCCAATGGGTCTGCATCCCTGTTCTTGTCTGAGGCTGTTACTGTTATGGGCACTGTGGAAGAAGTGCTCGCCTTTTTATCCCTTGAAAGGCCCTGAAGGCACCAAACCATTAAGTAGCTCCTCCCACATTTTTCCCGCTCTTTTCTGAGCTTGCTTGGTGAAGATTTTGAAAGTATAGAGAGATGGTTTTCTGTAGTGGGGATATTGCAACAATTGCTCACCTAACATGGAAGCACTTACTAACTAAAGAAAAATAGAAAGAACTCCTGTTAGGTGAGCACCTGATGTTCAAATGCAATCCATCCTAAATATTATAACATACACTTCCAGAGCTGTTGTTTAGTTAACAGAACTTCAACCTCAATAGGTAAGCACTTACAAGCTTGAAGCTGTATTTCTATGAGGTTTCAAGACATCTGAAATTCAAAACTGCAATGTTCAGCCAGTTGGCCTGCATCACTGTTCTCATCCGAGGCCGTTCCTGCTATGGGCACTGTGGAAGAAGTGCCCACCTTTTTATCCCTTGAAAGGCCCTGAAGGCACCAAACCATTAAGTAGCTCCTCCCACATTTTTCCCGCTCTTTTCTGAGCTTGCTTGGTGAAGATTTTGAAAGTATAGAGAGATGGTTTTCTGTAGTGGAGATATTGCAACAATTGCTCACCTAACATGGAAGCACTTACTAACTAAAGAAAAATAGAAAGAACTCCTGTTAGGTGAGCACCTGATGCTCAAATGCAATTATTCTCTAAATATTATAACATACACTTCCAGAGCTGTTGTTTAGTTAACAGAACTTCAACCTCAATAGGTAAGCACTTACAAGCTTGAAGCTGTATTTCTATGAGGTTTCAAGACATCTGAAATTCAAAACTGCAATGTTCAGCCAGTTGGCCTGCATCACTGTTCTCATCCGAGGCCGTTCCTGCTATGGGCACTGTGGAAGAAGTGCCCACCTTATTATCCCTTGAAAGGCCCTCAAGGCACCAAACCATTAAGTAGCTCCTCCCACATTTTTCCCGCTCTTTTCTGAGGTTGCTTGGTGAAGATTTTGAAAGTATAGAGAGATGGTTTTCTGTAGTGGAGATATTGCAACAATTGCTCACCTAACATGGAAGCACTTACTAACTAAAGAAAAATAGAAAGAACTCCTGTTAGGTGAGCACCTGATGCTCAAATGCAATTATTCTCTAAATATTATAACATACACTTCCAGAGCTGTTGTTTAGTTAACAGAACTTAGGTAAGCACTTACAAGCTTGAAGCTGTATTTCTATGAGGTTTCAAGACATCTGAAATTCAAAACTGCAATGTTCAGCCAGTTGGCCTGCATCACTGTTCTCATCCGAGGCCGTTCCTGCTATGGGCACTGTGGAAGAAGTGCCCACCTTTTTATCCCTTGAAAGGCCCTGAAGGCACCAAACCATTAAGTAGCTCCTCCCACATTTTTCCCGCTCTTTTCTGAGCTTGCTTGGTGAAGATTTTGAAAGTATAGAGAGATGGTTTTCTGTAGTGGAGATATTGCAACAATTGCTCACCTAACATGGAAGCACTTACTAACTAAAGAAAAATAGAAAGAACTCCTGTTAGGTGAGCACCTGATGCTCAAATGCAATTATTCTCTAAATATTATAACATACACTTCCAGAGCTGTTGTTTAGTTAACAGAACTTCAACCTCAATAGGTAAGCACTTACAAGCTTGAAGCTGTATTTCTATGAGGTTTCAAGACATCTGAAATTCAAAACTGCAATGTTCAGCCAGTTGGCCTGCATCACTGTTCTCATCCGAGGCCGTTCCTGCTATGGGCACTGTGGAAGAAGTGCCCACCTTATTATCCCTTGAAAGGCCCTCAAGGCACCAAACCATTAAGTAGCTCCTCCCACATTTGTCCCGCTCTTTTCTGAGCTTGATTGGTGAAGATTTTGAAAGTATAGAGAGATGGTTTTCTGTAGTAGAGATATTGCAACAATTGCTCACCTAACATGGAAGCACTTACTAACTAAAGAAAAATAGAAAGAACTCCTGTTAGGTGAGCACCTGATGCTCAAATGCAATTATTCTCTAAATATTATAACATACACTTCCAGAGCTGTTGTTTAGTTAACAGAACTTCAACCTCAATAGGTAAGCACTTACAAGCTTGAAGCTGTTGTTGTTTTTTTAGAGAGATGGTTTTCTGTAGTGGGGATATTGCAACAATTGCTCACCTAACATGGAAGCACTTACTAACTAAAGAAAAATAGAAAGAACTCCTGTTAGGTGAGCACCTGATGTTCAAATGCAATCCATCCTAAATATTATAACATACACTTCCAAAGTTGCTGTTTAGTTCACAGAACTTCAACCTCAAAAGGTAAGCACGTATAACCATGAAGCTGTATTTCTATGAGGTTTCAAGACATCTGAAATTCAAAACTGCAATGTTCAGCCAATGGGTCTGCATCCCTGTTCTTGTCTGAGGCTGTTCCTGTTATGGGCACTGTGGAAGAAGTGCTCGCCTTTTTATCCCTTGAAAGGCCCTGAAGGCACCAAACCATTAAGTAGCTCCTCCCACATTTTTCCCACTCTTTTCTGAGCTTGCTTGGTGAAGATTTTGAAAGTATAGAGAGATGGTTTTCTGTAGTGGGGATATTGCAACAATTGCTCACCTAACATAGAAGCACTTACTAACTAAAGAAAAATAGAAAGAACTCCTGTTAGGTGAACACCTGATGATCAAATGCAATCCATCCCTAAATAGTATACCATGTACTTCCAGAGTTGTTGTTTATTTCACAGAACTTCAAACTCAAAAGGTAAGCACTTATAACCATGAAGCTGTACTTCTATGAGGTTTCAAGACATCTGAAATTCAAAACTGCAATGTTCAGCCAGTTGGCCTGCATCACTGTTGTCATCCGAGGCCGTTCCTGCTATGGGCACTGTGGAGAAGTGCCCACCTTTTTATCCCTTGAAAGGCCCTCAAGGCACCAGACCATTAAGTAGCTCCTCCCATATTTTTCCCGCTCTTTCTGAGCTTGCTTGGTGAAGATTTTGAAAGTATAGAGAGATGGTTTTCTGTAGTGGGGATATTGCAACAATTGCTCACCTAACATGGAAGCACTTACTAACTAAAGAAAAATAGAAAGAACTCCTGTTAGGTGAGCACCTGATGCTCAAATGCAATTATTCTCTAAATATTATAACATACACTTCCAGAGCTGTTGTTTAGTTAACAGAACTTCAACCTCAATAGGTAAGCACTTACAAGCTTGAAGCTGTATTTCTATGAGGTTTCAAGACATCTGAAATTCAAAACTGCAATGTTCAGCCAGTTGGCCTGCATCACTGTTCTCATCCGAGGCCGTTCCTGCTATGGGCACTGTGGAAGAAGTGCCCACCTTTTTATCCCTTGAAAGGCCCTGAAGGCACCAAAACATTAAGTAGCTCCTCCCACATTTTTCCCGCTCTTTTCTGAGCTTGCTTGGTGAAGATTTTGAAAGTATAGAGAGATGGTTTTCTGTAGTGGAGATATTGCAACAATTGCTCACCTAACATGGAAGCACTTACTAACTAAAGAAAAATAGAAAGAACTCCTGTTAGGTGAGCACCTGATGCTCAAATGCAATTATTCTCTAAATATTATAACATACACTTCCAGAGCTGTTGTTTAGTTAACAGAACTTCAACCTCAATAGGTAAGCACTTACAAGCTTGAAGCTGTATTTCTATGAGGTTTCAAGACATCTGAAATTCAAAACTGCAATGTTCAGCCAGTTGGCCTGCATCACTGTTCTCATCCGAGGCCGTTCCTGCTATGGGCACTGTGGAAGAAGTGCCCACCTTATTATCCCTTGAAAGGCCCTCAAGGCACCAAACCATTAAGTAGCTCCTCCCACATTTGTCCCGCTCTTTTCTGAGCTTGATTGGTGAAGATTTTGAAAGTATAGAGAGATGGTTTTCTGTAGTAGAGATATTGCAACAATTGCTCACCTAACATGGAAGCACTTACTAACTAAAGAAAAATAGAAAGAACTCCTGTTAGGTGAGCACCTGATGCTCAAATGCAATTATTCTCTAAATATTATAACATACACTTCCAGAGCTGTTGTTTAGTTAACAGAACTTCAACCTCAATAGGTAAGCACTTACAAGCTTGAAGCTGTTGTTGTTTTTTTAGAGAGATGGTTTTCTGTAGTGGGGATATTGCAACAATTGCTCACCTAACATGGAAGCACTTACTAACTAAAGAAAAATAGAAAGAACTCCTGTTAGGTGAGCACCTGATGTTCAAATGCAATCCATCCTAAATATTATAACATACACTTCCAAAGTTGCTGTTTAGTTCACAGAACTTCAACCTCAAAAGGTAAGCACGTATAACCATGAAGCTGTATTTCTATGAGGTTTCAAGACATCTGAAATTCAAAACTGCAATGTTCAGCCAATGGGTCTGCATCCCTGTTCTTGTCTGAGGCTGTTCCTGTTATGGGCACTGTGGAAGAAGTGCTCGCCTTTTTATCCCGTGAAAGGCCCTGAAGGCACCAAACCATTAAGTAGCTCCTCCCACATTTTTACCGCTCTTTTCTGAGCTTGCTTGGTGAAGATTTTGAAAGTATAGAGAGATGGTTTTCTGTAGTGGGGATATTGCAACAATTGCTCACCTAACATAGAAGCACTTACTAACTAAAGAAAAATAGAAAGAACTCCTGTTAGGTGAACACCTGATGATCAAATGCAATCCATCCCTAAATAGTATACCATGTACTTCCAGAGTTGTTGTTTATTTCACAGAACTTCAAACTCAAAAGGTAAGCACTTATAACCATGAAGCTGTACTTCTATGAGGTTTCAAGACATCTGAAATTCAAAACTGCAATGTTCAGCCAGTTGGCCTGCATCACTGTTGTCATCCGAGGCCGTTCCTGCTATGGGCACTGTGGAGAAGTGCCCACCTTTTTATCCCTTGAAAGGCCCTCAAGGCACCAGACCATTAAGTAGCTCCTCCCATATTTTTCCCGCTCTTTCTGAGCTTGCTTGGTGAAGATTTTGAAAGTATAGAGAGATGGTTTTCTGTAGTGGGGATATTGCAACAATTGCTCACCTAACATGGAAGCACTTACTAACTAAAGAAAAATAGAAAGAACTCCTGTTAGGTGAACACCTGATGCTCAAATGCAATCCATCCCTAAATATTTTACCATGTACTTCCAGAGTTGTTGTTTATTTCACAGAACTTCAAACTCAAAAGGTAAGCACTTACAAGCTTGAAGCTGTATTTCTATGAGGTTTCAAGGCATCTGAAATTCAAAACTGCAATGTTCAGCCAAAGGGTCTGCATCCCTGTTCTTGTCTGAGGCTGTTCCTGGTATGGGCACTGTGGAAGAAGTTCTAGCCTTTTTATCCCTTGAAAGTCCCTGAAGGCACCAAACCATTAAGAAGCTCCTCCCACATTTTTCCCGCTCTTTTCTGAGCTTGCTTGGTGAAGATTTTGAAAGTATAGAGAGATGGTTTTCTGTAGTGGAGATATTGCAACAATTGCTCACCTAACATGGAAGCACTTACTAACTAAAGAAAAATAGAAAGAACTCCTGTTAGGTGAGCACCTGATGTTCAAATGCAAGCCACCCTAAATATTATAACATACACTTCCAAAATTGCTGTTTAGTTCACAGAACTTCAACCTCAAAAGGGAAGCACTTACACATATATAAAACGCAGGTGCCAACCTTGAAGCTGTATTTCTGTGAGGTTCCAAGACATCTGAAATTCAAAACTGCAATGTTCAGCCAGTGGGTCTGCATCCCTGTTCTTGTCTGAGGCTGGTATGGGCACTGTGGAATAAGTGCTAGCCTTTTTATCACTTGAAAGGCCCTGAAGGCACCAAACCATTAAGTAGCTCCTCCCACATTTTTCCCGCTCTTTTCTGAGCTTGCTTGGTGAAGATTTTGAAAGTATAGAGGGATGGTTTTCTGTAGTGGAGATATTGCAACAATTGCTCACCTAACATGGAAGCACTTACTAACTAAAGAAAAATAGAAAGAACTCCTGTTAGGTGAGCACCTGATGCTCAAATGCAATTATTCTCTAAATATTATAACATACACTTCCAGAGCTGTTGTTTAGTTAACAGAACTTCAACCTCAATAGGTAAGCACTTACAAGCTTGAAGCTGTATTTCTATGAGGTTTCAAGACATCTGAAATTCAAAACTGCAATGTTCAGCCAGTTGGCCTGCATCACTGTTCTCATCCGAGGCCGTTCCTGCTATGGGCACTGTGGAAGAAGTGCCCACCTTTTTATCCCTTGAAAGGCCCTCAAGGCACCAAACCATTAAGTAGCTCCTCCCACATTTTTCCCGCTCTTTTCTGAGCTTGCTTGGTGAAGATTTTGAAAGTATAGAGAGATGGTTTTCTGTAGTGGGGATATTGCAACAATTGCTCACCTAACATGGAAGCACTTACTAACTAAAGAAAAATAGAAAGAACTCCTGTTAGGTGAGCACCTGATGTTCAAATGCAATCCATCCTAAATATTATAACATACACTTCCAAAGTTGCTGTTTAGTTCACAGAACTTCAACCTCAAAAGGTAAGCACTTATAACCATGAAGCTGTATTTCTATGAGGTTTCAAGACATCTGAAATTCAAAACTGCAATGTTCAGCCAATGGGTCTGCATCCCTGTTCTTGTCTGAGGCTGTTACTGTTATGGGCACTGTGGAAGAAGTGCTCGCCTTTTTATCCCTTGAAAGGCCCTGAAGGCACCAAACCATTAAGTAGCTCCTCCCACATTTTTCCCGCTCTTTTCTGAGCTTGCTTGGTGAAGATTTTGAAAGTATAGAGAGATGGTTTTCTGTAGTGGGGATATTGCAACAATTGCTCACCTAACATGGAAGCACTTACTAACTAAAGAAAAATAGAAAGAACTCCTGTTAGGTGAGCACCTGATGTTCAAATGCAATCCATCCTAAATATTATAACATACACTTCCAGAGCTGTTGTTTAGTTAACAGAACTTCAACCTCAATAGGTAAGCACTTACAAGCTTGAAGCTGTATTTCTATGAGGTTTCAAGACATCTGAAATTCAAAACTGCAATGTTCAGCCAGTTGGCCTGCATCACTGTTCTCATCCGAGGCCGTTCCTGCTATGGGCACTGTGGAAGAAGTGCCCACCTTTTTATCCCTTGAAAGGCCCTGAAGGCACCAAACCATTAAGTAGCTCCTCCCACATTTTTCCCGCTCTTTTCTGAGCTTGCTTGGTGAAGATTTTGAAAGTATAGAGAGATGGTTTTCTGTAGTGGAGATATTGCAACAATTGCTCACCTAACATGGAAGCACTTACTAACTAAAGAAAAATAGAAAGAACTCCTGTTAGGTGAGCACCTGATGCTCAAATGCAATTATTCTCTAAATATTATAACATACACTTCCAGAGCTGTTGTTTAGTTAACAGAACTTCAACCTCAATAGGTAAGCACTTACAAGCTTGAAGCTGTATTTCTATGAGGTTTCAAGACATCTGAAATTCAAAACTGCAATGTTCAGCCAGTTGGCCTGCATCACTGTTCTCATCCGAGGCCGTTCCTGCTATGTGCACTGTGGAAGAAGTGCCCACCTTATTATCCCTTGAAAGGCCCTCAAGGCACCAAACCATTAAGTAGCTCCTCCCACATTTTTCCCGCTCTTTTCTGAGGTTGCTTGGTGAAGATTTTGAAAGTATAGAGAGATGGTTTTCTGTAGTGGAGATATTGCAACAATTGCTCACCTAACATGGAAGCACTTACTAACTAAAGAAAAATAGAAAGAACTCCTGTTAGGTGAGCACCTGATGCTCAAATGCAATTATTCTCTAAATATTATAACATACACTTCCAGAGCTGTTGTTTAGTTAACAGAACTTAGGTAAGCACTTACAAGCTTGAAGCTGTATTTCTATGAGGTTTCAAGACATCTGAAATTCAAAACTGCAATGTTCAGCCAGTTGGCCTGCATCACTGTTCTCATCCGAGGCCGTTCCTGCTATGGGCACTGTGGAAGAAGTGCCCACCTTTTTATCCCTTGAAAGGCCCTGAAGGCACCAAACCATTAAGTAGCTCCTCCCACATTTTTCCCGCTCTTTTCTGAGCTTGCTTGGTGAAGATTTTGAAAGTATAGAGAGATGGTTTTCTGTAGTGGAGATATTGCAACAATTGCTCACCTAACATGGAAGCACTTACTAACTAAAGAAAAATAGAAAGAACTCCTGTTAGGTGAGCACCTGATGCTCAAATGCAATTATTCTCTAAATATTATAACATACACTTCCAGAGCTGTTGTTTAGTTAACAGAACTTCAACCTCAATAGGTAAGCACTTACAAGCTTGAAGCTGTATTTCTATGAGGTTTCAAGACATCTGAAATTCAAAACTGCAATGTTCAGCCAGTTGGCCTGCATCACTGTTCTCATCCGAGGCCGTTCCTGCTATGGGCACTGTGGAAGAAGTGCCCACCTTATTATCCCTTGAAAGGCCCTCAAGGCACCAAACCATTAAGTAGCTCCTCCCACATTTGTCCCGCTCTTTTCTGAGCTTGATTGGTGAAGATTTTGAAAGTATAGAGAGATGGTTTTCTGTAGTAGAGATATTGCAACAATTGCTCACCTAACATGGAAGCACTTACTAACTAAAGAAAAATAGAAAGAACTCCTGTTAGGTGAGCACCTGATGCTCAAATGCAATTATTCTCTAAATATTATAACATACACTTCCAGAGCTGTTGTTTAGTTAACAGAACTTCAACCTCAATAGGTAAGCACTTACAAGCTTGAAGCTGTTGTTGTTTTTTTAGAGAGATGGTTTTCTGTAGTGGGGATATTGCAACAATTGCTCACCTAACATGGAAGCACTTACTAACTAAAGAAAAATAGAAAGAACTCCTGTTAGGTGAGCACCTGATGTTCAAATGCAATCCATCCTAAATATTATAACATACACTTCCAAAGTTGCTGTTTAGTTCACAGAACTTCAACCTCAAAAGGTAAGCACGTATAACCATGAAGCTGTATTTCTATGAGGTTTCAAGACATCTGAAATTCAAAACTGCAATGTTCAGCCAATGGGTCTGCATCCCTGTTCTTGTCTGAGGCTGTTCCTGTTATGGGCACTGTGGAAGAAGTGCTCGCCTTTTTATCCCTTGAAAGGCCCTGAAGGCACCAAACCATTAAGTAGCTCCTCCCACATTTTTCCCACTCTTTTCTGAGCTTGCTTGGTGAAGATTTTGAAAGTATAGAGAGATGGTTTTCTGTAGTGGGGATATTGCAACAATTGCTCACCTAACATAGAAGCACTTACTAACTAAAGAAAAATAGAAAGAACTCCTGTTAGGTGAACACCTGATGATCAAATGCAATCCATCCCTAAATAGTATACCATGTACTTCCAGAGTTGTTGTTTATTTCACAGAACTTCAAACTCAAAAGGTAAGCACTTATAACCATGAAGCTGTACTTCTATGAGGTTTCAAGACATCTGAAATTCAAAACTGCAATGTTCAGCCAGTTGGCCTGCATCACTGTTGTCATCCGAGGCCGTTCCTGCTATGGGCACTGTGGAGAAGTGCCCACCTTTTTATCCCTTGAAAGGCCCTCAAGGCACCAGACCATTAAGTAGCTCCTCCCATATTTTTCCCGCTCTTTCTGAGCTTGCTTGGTGAAGATTTTGAAAGTATAGAGAGATGGTTTTCTGTAGTGGGGATATTGCAACAATTGCTCACCTAACATGGAAGCACTTACTAACTAAAGAAAAATAGAAAGAACTCCTGTTAGGTGAGCACCTGATGCTCAAATGCAATTATTCTCTAAATATTATAACATACACTTCCAGAGCTGTTGTTTAGTTAACAGAACTTCAACCTCAATAGGTAAGCACTTACAAGCTTGAAGCTGTATTTCTATGAGGTTTCAAGACATCTGAAATTCAAAACTGCAATGTTCAGCCAGTTGGCCTGCATCACTGTTCTCATCCGAGGCCGTTCCTGCTATGGGCACTGTGGAAGAAGTGCCCACCTTTTTATCCCTTGAAAGGCCCTGAAGGCACCAAACCATTAAGTAGCTCCTCCCACATTTTTCCCGCTCTTTTCTGAGCTTGCTTGGTGAAGATTTTGAAAGTATAGAGAGATGGTTTTCTGTAGTGGGGATATTGCAACAATTGCTCACCTAACATGGAAGCACTTACTAACTAAAGAAAAATAGAAAGAACTCCTGTTAGGTGAACACCTAATGCTCAAATGCAATCCATCCCTAAATATTATACCATGTACTTCCAGAGTTGTTGTTTATTTCACAGAACTTCAAACTCAAAAGGTAAGCACTTACAAGCTTGAAGCTGTATTTCTATGAGGTTTCATGACATCTGAAATTCAAAACTGCAATGTTCAGCCAAAGGGTCTGCATCCCTGTTCTTGTCTGAGGCTGTTCCTGGTATGGGCACTGTGGAAGAAGTTCTAGCCTTTTTATCCCTTGAAAGTCCCTGAAGGCACCAAACCATTAAGAAGCTCCTCCCACATTTTTCCCGCTCTTTTCTGAGCTTGCTTGGTGAAGATTTTGAAAGTATAGAGAGATGGTTTTCTGTAGTGGAGATATTGCAACAATTGCTCACCTAACATGGAAGCACTTACTAACTAAAGAAAAATAGAAAGAACTCCTGTTAGGTGAGCACCTGATGTTCAAATGCAACCCATCCCTAAATATTATACCATGTACTTCCAGAGTTGTTGTTTATTTCACAGAACTTCAAACTCAAAAGGTAAGCACTTACAACCATGAAGCTGTATTTCTATGAGGTTTCAAGATATCTGAAATTCAAAACTGCAATGTTCAGCCAGTTGGCCTGCATCACTGTTCTCATCCGAGGCCGTTCCTGCTATGGGCACTGTGGAAGAAGTGCCCACCTTTTTATGCCTTGAAAGGCACTCAAGGCACCAAACCATTAAGTAGCTCCTCCCACATTTTTCCCGCTCTTTTCCGAGCTTGCTTGGTGAAGATTTTGAAAGTATAGAGAGATGGTTTTCTGTAGTGGGGATAGTGCAACAATTGCTCACCTAACATAGAAGCACTTACTAACTAAAGAAAAATAGAAAGAACTCCTGTTAGGTGAACACCTGATGATCAAATGCAATCCATCCCTAAATAGTATACCATGTACTTCCAGAGTTGTTGTTTATTTCACAGAACTTCAAACTCAAAAGGTAAGCACTTATAACCATGAAGCTGTATTTCTATGAGGTTTCAAGACATCTGAAATTCAAAACTGCAATGTTCAGCCAGTTGGTCTGCATCACTGTTGTCATCCGAGGCCGTTCCTGCTATGGGCACTGTGGAGAAGTGCCCACCTTTTTATCCCTTGAAAGGCCCTCAAGGCACCAGACCATTAAGTAGCTCCTCCCATATTTTTCCCGCTCTTTTCTGAGCTTGCTTGGTGAAGATTTTGAAAGTATAGAGAGATGGTTTTCTGTAGTGGAGATATTGCAACAATTGCTCACCTAACATATAAGCACTTACTAACTAAAGAAAAATAGAAAGAACTCCTGTTAGTTGAACACCTGATGCTCAACTGCAATCCATCCCTAAATATTATACCATGTACTTCCAGAGTTGTTGTTTATTTCACAGAACTTCAAACTCAAAAGGTAAGCACTTACAAGCTTGAAGCTGTATTTCCATGAGGTTTCAAGGCATCTAAAATTCAAAACTGCAATGTTCAGCCAAAGGGTCTGCATCCCTGTTCTTGTCAGAGGCTGTTTCTGGTATGGGCACTGTGGAATAAGTGCTCGCCTTTTTATCCCTTGAAAGGCCCTGAAGGCACCAAACCATTAAGTAGCTCCTCCCACATTTTTCCCGCTCTTTTCTGAGCTTGCTTGGTGAAGATTTTGAAAGTATAGAGAGATGGTTTTCTGTAGTGGGGATATTGCAACAATTGCTCACCTAACATGGAAGCACTTACTAACTAAAGAAAAATAGAAAGAACTCCTGTTAGGTGAACACCTGATGCTCAAATGCAATCCATCCCTAAATATTTTACCATGTACTTCCAGAGTTGTTGTTTATTTCACAGAACTTCAAACTCAAAAGGTAAGCACTTACAAGCTTGAAGCTGTATTTCTATGAGGTTTCAAGGCATCTGAAATTCAAAACTGCAATGTTCAGCCAAAGGGTCTGCATCCCTGTTCTTGTCTGAGGCTGTTCCTGGTATGGGCACTGTGGAAGAAGTTCTAGCCTTTTTATCCCTTGAAAGTCCCTGAAGGCACCAAACCATTAAGAAGCTCCTCCCACATTTTTCCCGCTCTTTTCTGAGCTTGCTTGGTGAAGATTTTGAAAGTATAGAGAGATGGTTTTCTGTAGTGGAGATATTGCAACAATTGCTCACCTAACATGGAAGCACTTACTAACTAAAGAAAAATAGAAAGAACTCCTGTTAGGTGAGCACCTGATGTTCAAATGCAAGCCACCCTAAATATTATAACATACACTTCCAAAATTGCTGTTTAGTTCACAGAACTTCAACCTCAAAAGGGAAGCACTTACACATATATAAAACGCAGGTGCCAACCTTGAAGCTGTATTTCTGTGAGGTTCCAAGACATCTGAAATTCAAAACTGCAATGTTCAGCCAGTGGGTCTGCATCCCTGTTCTTGTCTGAGGCTGGTATGGGCACTGTGGAATAAGTGCTAGCCTTTTTATCACTTGAAAGGCCCTGAAGGCACCAAACCATTAAGTAGCTCCTCCCACATTTTTCCCGCTCTTTTCTGAGCTTGCTTGGTGAAGATTTTGAAAGTATAGAGGGATGGTTTTCTGTAGTGGAGATATTGCAACAATTGCTCACCTAACATGGAAGCACTTACTAACTAAAGAAAAATAGAAAGAACTCCTGTTAGGTGAGCACCTGATGCTCAAATGCAATTATTCTCTAAATATTATAACATACACTTCCAGAGCTGTTGTTTAGTTAACAGAACTTCAACCTCAATAGGTAAGCACTTACAAGCTTGAAGCTGTATTTCTATGAGGTTTCAAGACATCTGAAATTCAAAACTGCAATGTTCAGCCAGTTGGCCTGCATCACTGTTCTCATCCGAGGCCGTTCCTGCTATGGGCACTGTGGAAGAAGTGCCCACCTTTTTATCCCTTGAAAGGCCCTCAAGGCACCAAACCATTAAGTAGCTCCTCCCACATTTTTCCCGCTCTTTTCTGAGCTTGCTTGGTGAAGATTTTGAAAGTATAGAGAGATGGTTTTCTGTAGTGGGGATATTGCAACAATTGCTCACCTAACATGGAAGCACTTACTAACTAAAGAAAAATAGAAAGAACTCCTGTTAGGTGAGCACCTGATGTTCAAATGCAATCCATCCTAAATATTATAACATACACTTCCAAAGTTGCTGTTTAGTTCACAGAACTTCAACCTCAAAAGGTAAGCACTTATAACCATGAAGCTGTATTTCTATGAGGTTTCAAGACATCTGAAATTCAAAACTGCAATGTTCAGCCAATGGGTCTGCATCCCTGTTCTTGTCTGAGGCTGTTACTGTTATGGGCACTGTGGAAGAAGTGCTCGCCTTTTTATCCCTTGAAAGGCCCTGAAGGCACCAAACCATTAAGTAGCTCCTCCCACATTTTTCCCGCTCTTTTCTGAGCTTGCTTGGTGAAGATTTTGAAAGTATAGAGAGATGGTTTTCTGTAGTGGGGATATTGCAACAATTGCTCACCTAACATGGAAGCACTTACTAACTAAAGAAAAATAGAAAGAACTCCTGTTAGGTGAGCACCTGATGTTCAAATGCAATCCATCCTAAATATTATAACATACACTTCCAGAGCTGTTGTTTAGTTAACAGAACTTCAACCTCAATAGGTAAGCACTTACAAGCTTGAAGCTGTATTTCTATGAGGTTTCAAGACATCTGAAATTCAAAACTGCAATGTTCAGCCAGTTGGCCTGCATCACTGTTCTCATCCGAGGCCGTTCCTGCTATGGGCACTGTGGAAGAAGTGCCCACCTTTTTATCCCTTGAAAGGCCCTGAAGGCACCAAACCATTAAGTAGCTCCTCCCACATTTTTCCCGCTCTTTTCTGAGCTTGCTTGGTGAAGATTTTGAAAGTATAGAGAGATGGTTTTCTGTAGTGGAGATATTGCAACAATTGCTCACCTAACATGGAAGCACTTACTAACTAAAGAAAAATAGAAAGAACTCCTGTTAGGTGAGCACCTGATGCTCAAATGCAATTATTCTCTAAATATTATAACATACACTTCCAGAGCTGTTGTTTAGTTAACAGAACTTCAACCTCAATAGGTAAGCACTTACAAGCTTGAAGCTGTATTTCTATGAGGTTTCAAGACATCTGAAATTCAAAACTGCAATGTTCAGCCAGTTGGCCTGCATCACTGTTCTCATCCGAGGCCGTTCCTGCTATGGGCACTGTGGAAGAAGTGCCCACCTTATTATCCCTTGAAAGGCCCTCAAGGCACCAAACCATTAAGTAGCTCCTCCCACATTTTTCCCGCTCTTTTCTGAGGTTGCTTGGTGAAGATTTTGAAAGTATAGAGAGATGGTTTTCTGTAGTGGAGATATTGCAACAATTGCTCACCTAACATGGAAGCACTTACTAACTAAAGAAAAATAGAAAGAACTCCTGTTAGGTGAGCACCTGATGCTCAAATGCAATTATTCTCTAAATATTATAACATACACTTCCAGAGCTGTTGTTTAGTTAACAGAACTTAGGTAAGCACTTACAAGCTTGAAGCTGTATTTCTATGAGGTTTCAAGACATCTGAAATTCAAAACTGCAATGTTCAGCCAGTTGGCCTGCATCACTGTTCTCATCCGAGGCCGTTCCTGCTATGGGCACTGTGGAAGAAGTGCCCACCTTTTTATCCCTTGAAAGGCCCTGAAGGCACCAAACCATTAAGTAGCTCCTCCCACATTTTTCCCGCTCTTTTCTGAGCTTGCTTGGTGAAGATTTTGAAAGTATAGAGAGATGGTTTTCTGTAGTGGAGATATTGCAACAATTGCTCACCTAACATGGAAGCACTTACTAACTAAAGAAAAATAGAAAGAACTCCTGTTAGGTGAGCACCTGATGCTCAAATGCAATTATTCTCTAAATATTATAACATACACTTCCAGAGCTGTTGTTTAGTTAACAGAACTTCAACCTCAATAGGTAAGCACTTACAAGCTTGAAGCTGTATTTCTATGAGGTTTCAAGACATCTGAAATTCAAAACTGCAATGTTCAGCCAGTTGGCCTGCATCACTGTTCTCATCCGAGGCCGTTCCTGCTATGGGCACTGTGGAAGAAGTGCCCACCTTATTATCCCTTGAAAGGCCCTCAAGGCACCAAACCATTAAGTAGCTCCTCCCACATTTGTCCCGCTCTTTTCTGAGCTTGATTGGTGAAGATTTTGAAAGTATAGAGAGATGGTTTTCTGTAGTAGAGATATTGCAACAATTGCTCACCTAACATGGAAGCACTTACTAACTAAAGAAAAATAGAAAGAACTCCTGTTAGGTGAGCACCTGATGCTCAAATGCAATTATTCTCTAAATATTATAACATACACTTCCAGAGCTGTTGTTTAGTTAACAGAACTTCAACCTCAATAGGTAAGCACTTACAAGCTTGAAGCTGTTGTTGTTTTTTTAGAGAGATGGTTTTCTGTAGTGGGGATATTGCAACAATTGCTCACCTAACATGGAAGCACTTACTAACTAAAGAAAAATAGAAAGAACTCCTGTTAGGTGAGCACCTGATGTTCAAATGCAATCCATCCTAAATATTATAACATACACTTCCAAAGTTGCTGTTTAGTTCACAGAACTTCAACCTCAAAAGGTAAGCACGTATAACCATGAAGCTGTATTTCTATGAGGTTTCAAGACATCTGAAATTCAAAACTGCAATGTTCAGCCAATGGGTCTGCATCCCTGTTCTTGTCTGAGGCTGTTCCTGTTATGGGCACTGTGGAAGAAGTGCTCGCCTTTTTATCCCTTGAAAGGCCCTGAAGGCACCAAACCATTAAGTAGCTCCTCCCACATTTTTCCCACTCTTTTCTGAGCTTGCTTGGTGAAGATTTTGAAAGTATAGAGAGATGGTTTTCTGTAGTGGGGATATTGCAACAATTGCTCACCTAACATAGAAGCACTTACTAACTAAAGAAAAATAGAAAGAACTCCTGTTAGGTGAACACCTGATGATCAAATGCAATCCATCCCTAAATAGTATACCATGTACTTCCAGAGTTGTTGTTTATTTCACAGAACTTCAAACTCAAAAGGTAAGCACTTATAACCATGAAGCTGTACTTCTATGAGGTTTCAAGACATCTGAAATTCAAAACTGCAATGTTCAGCCAGTTGGCCTGCATCACTGTTGTCATCCGAGGCCGTTCCTGCTATGGGCACTGTGGAGAAGTGCCCACCTTTTTATCCCTTGAAAGGCCCTCAAGGCACCAGACCATTAAGTAGCTCCTCCCATATTTTTCCCGCTCTTTCTGAGCTTGCTTGGTGAAGATTTTGAAAGTATAGAGAGATGGTTTTCTGTAGTGGGGATATTGCAACAATTGCTCACCTAACATGGAAGCACTTACTAACTAAAGAAAAATAGAAAGAACTCCTGTTAGGTGAGCACCTGATGCTCAAATGCAATTATTCTCTAAATATTATAACATACACTTCCAGAGCTGTTGTTTAGTTAACAGAACTTCAACCTCAATAGGTAAGCACTTACAAGCTTGAAGCTGTATTTCTATGAGGTTTCAAGACATCTGAAATTCAAAACTGCAATGTTCAGCCAGTTGGCCTGCATCACTGTTCTCATCCGAGGCCGTTCCTGCTATGGGCACTGTGGAAGAAGTGCCCACCTTTTTATCCCTTGAAAGGCCCTGAAGGCACCAAACCATTAAGTAGCTCCTCCCACATTTTTCCCGCTCTTTTCTGAGCTTGCTTGGTGAAGATTTTGAAAGTATAGAGAGATGGTTTTCTGTAGTGGGGATATTGCAACAATTGCTCACCTAACATGGAAGCACTTACTAACTAAAGAAAAATAGAAAGAACTCCTGTTAGGTGAACACCTAATGCTCAAATGCAATCCATCCCTAAATATTATACCATGTACTTCCAGAGTTGTTGTTTATTTCACAGAACTTCAAACTCAAAAGGTAAGCACTTACAAGCTTGAAGCTGTATTTCTATGAGGTTTCATGACATCTGAAATTCAAAACTGCAATGTTCAGCCAAAGGGTCTGCATCCCTGTTCTTGTCTGAGGCTGTTCCTGGTATGGGCACTGTGGAAGAAGTTCTAGCCTTTTTATCCCTTGAAAGTCCCTGAAGGCACCAAACCATTAAGAAGCTCCTCCCACATTTTTCCCGCTCTTTTCTGAGCTTGCTTGGTGAAGATTTTGAAAGTATAGAGAGATGGTTTTCTGTAGTGGAGATATTGCAACAATTGCTCACCTAACATGGAAGCACTTACTAACTAAAGAAAAATAGAAAGAACTCCTGTTAGGTGAGCACCTGATGTTCAAATGCAACCCATCCCTAAATATTATACCATGTACTTCCAGAGTTGTTGTTTATTTCACAGAACTTCAAACTCAAAAGGTAAGCACTTACAACCATGAAGCTGTATTTCTATGAGGTTTCAAGATATCTGAAATTCAAAACTGCAATGTTCAGCCAGTTGGCCTGCATCACTGTTCTCATCCGAGGCCGTTCCTGCTATGGGCACTGTGGAAGAAGTGCCCACCTTTTTATGCCTTGAAAGGCACTCAAGGCACCAAACCATTAAGTAGCTCCTCCCACATTTTTCCCGCTCTTTTCCGAGCTTGCTTGGTGAAGATTTTGAAAGTATAGAGAGATGGTTTTCTGTAGTGGGGATAGTGCAACAATTGCTCACCTAACATAGAAGCACTTACTAACTAAAGAAAAATAGAAAGAACTCCTGTTAGGTGAACACCTGATGATCAAATGCAATCCATCCCTAAATAGTATACCATGTACTTCCAGAGTTGTTGTTTATTTCACAGAACTTCAAACTCAAAAGGTAAGCACTTATAACCATGAAGCTGTATTTCTATGAGGTTTCAAGACATCTGAAATTCAAAACTGCAATGTTCAGCCAGTTGGTCTGCATCACTGTTGTCATCCGAGGCCGTTCCTGCTATGGGCACTGTGGAGAAGTGCCCACCTTTTTATCCCTTGAAAGGCCCTCAAGGCACCAGACCATTAAGTAGCTCCTCCCATATTTTTCCCGCTCTTTTCTGAGCTTGCTTGGTGAAGATTTTGAAAGTATAGAGAGATGGTTTTCTGTAGTGGAGATATTGCAACAATTGCTCACCTAACATATAAGCACTTACTAACTAAAGAAAAATAGAAAGAACTCCTGTTAGTTGAACACCTGATGCTCAACTGCAATCCATCCCTAAATATTATACCATGTACTTCCAGAGTTGTTGTTTATTTCACAGAACTTCAAACTCAAAAGGTAAGCACTTACAAGCTTGAAGCTGTATTTCCATGAGGTTTCAAGGCATCTAAAATTCAAAACTGCAATGTTCAGCCAAAGGGTCTGCATCCCTGTTCTTGTCAGAGGCTGTTTCTGGTATGGGCACTGTGGAATAAGTGCTCGCCTTTTTATCCCTTGAAAGGCCCTGAAGGCACCAAACCATTAAGTAGCTCCTCCCACATTTTTCCCGCTCTTTTCTGAGCTTGCTTGGTGAAGATTTTGAAAGTATAGAGAGATGGTTTTCTGTAGTGGGGATATTGCAACAATTGCTCACCTAACATGGAAGCACTTACTAACTAAAGAAAAATAGAAAGAACTCCTGTTAGGTGAACACCTGATGCTCAAATGCAATCCATCCCTAAATATTTTACCATGTACTTCCAGAGTTGTTGTTTATTTCACAGAACTTCAAACTCAAAAGGTAAGCACTTACAAGCTTGAAGCTGTATTTCTATGAGGTTTCAAGGCATCTGAAATTCAAAACTGCAATGTTCAGCCAAAGGGTCTGCATCCCTGTTCTTGTCTGAGGCTGTTCCTGGTATGGGCACTGTGGAAGAAGTTCTAGCCTTTTTATCCCTTGAAAGTCCCTGAAGGCACCAAACCATTAAGAAGCTCCTCCCACATTTTTCCCGCTCTTTTCTGAGCTTGCTTGGTGAAGATTTTGAAAGTATAGAGAGATGGTTTTCTGTAGTGGAGATATTGCAACAATTGCTCACCTAACATGGAAGCACTTACTAACTAAAGAAAAATAGAAAGAACTCCTGTTAGGTGAGCACCTGATGTTCAAATGCAAGCCACCCTAAATATTATAACATACACTTCCAAAATTGCTGTTTAGTTCACAGAACTTCAACCTCAAAAGGGAAGCACTTACACATATATAAAACGCAGGTGCCAACCTTGAAGCTGTATTTCTGTGAGGTTCCAAGACATCTGAAATTCAAAACTGCAATGTTCAGCCAGTGGGTCTGCATCCCTGTTCTTGTCTGAGGCTGGTATGGGCACTGTGGAATAAGTGCTAGCCTTTTTATCACTTGAAAGGCCCTGAAGGCACCAAACCATTAAGTAGCTCCTCCCACATTTTTCCCGCTCTTTTCTGAGCTTGCTTGGTGAAGATTTTGAAAGTATAGAGGGATGGTTTTCTGTAGTGGAGATATTGCAACAATTGCTCACCTAACATGGAAGCACTTACTAACTAAAGAAAAATAGAAAGAACTCCTGTTAGGTGAGCACCTGATGCTCAAATGCAATTATTCTCTAAATATTATAACATACACTTCCAGAGCTGTTGTTTAGTTAACAGAACTTCAACCTCAATAGGTAAGCACTTACAAGCTTGAAGCTGTATTTCTATGAGGTTTCAAGACATCTGAAATTCAAAACTGCAATGTTCAGCCAGTTGGCCTGCATCACTGTTCTCATCCGAGGCCGTTCCTGCTATGGGCACTGTGGAAGAAGTGCCCACCTTTTTATCCCTTGAAAGGCCCTCAAGGCACCAAACCATTAAGTAGCTCCTCCCACATTTTTCCCGCTCTTTTCTGAGCTTGCTTGGTGAAGATTTTGAAAGTATAGAGAGATGGTTTTCTGTAGTGGGGATATTGCAACAATTGCTCACCTAACATGGAAGCACTTACTAACTAAAGAAAAATAGAAAGAACTCCTGTTAGGTGAGCACCTGATGTTCAAATGCAATCCATCCTAAATATTATAACATACACTTCCAAAGTTGCTGTTTAGTTCACAGAACTTCAACCTCAAAAGGTAAGCACTTATAACCATGAAGCTGTATTTCTATGAGGTTTCAAGACATCTGAAATTCAAAACTGCAATGTTCAGCCAATGGGTCTGCATCCCTGTTCTTGTCTGAGGCTGTTACTGTTATGGGCACTGTGGAAGAAGTGCTCGCCTTTTTATCCCTTGAAAGGCCCTGAAGGCACCAAACCATTAAGTAGCTCCTCCCACATTTTTCCCGCTCTTTTCTGAGCTTGCTTGGTGAAGATTTTGAAAGTATAGAGAGATGGTTTTCTGTAGTGGGGATATTGCAACAATTGCTCACCTAACATGGAAGCACTTACTAACTAAAGAAAAATAGAAAGAACTCCTGTTAGGTGAGCACCTGATGTTCAAATGCAATCCATCCTAAATATTATAACATACACTTCCAGAGCTGTTGTTTAGTTAACAGAACTTCAACCTCAATAGGTAAGCACTTACAAGCTTGAAGCTGTATTTCTATGAGGTTTCAAGACATCTGAAATTCAAAACTGCAATGTTCAGCCAGTTGGCCTGCATCACTGTTCTCATCCGAGGCCGTTCCTGCTATGGGCACTGTGGAAGAAGTGCCCACCTTTTTATCCCTTGAAAGGCCCTGAAGGCACCAAACCATTAAGTAGCTCCTCCCACATTTTTCCCGCTCTTTTCTGAGCTTGCTTGGTGAAGATTTTGAAAGTATAGAGAGATGGTTTTCTGTAGTGGAGATATTGCAACAATTGCTCACCTAACATGGAAGCACTTACTAACTAAAGAAAAATAGAAAGAACTCCTGTTAGGTGAGCACCTGATGCTCAAATGCAATTATTCTCTAAATATTATAACATACACTTCCAGAGCTGTTGTTTAGTTAACAGAACTTCAACCTCAATAGGTAAGCACTTACAAGCTTGAAGCTGTATTTCTATGAGGTTTCAAGACATCTGAAATTCAAAACTGCAATGTTCAGCCAGTTGGCCTGCATCACTGTTCTCATCCGAGGCCGTTCCTGCTATGGGCACTGTGGAAGAAGTGCCCACCTTATTATCCCTTGAAAGGCCCTCAAGGCACCAAACCATTAAGTAGCTCCTCCCACATTTTTCCCGCTCTTTTCTGAGGTTGCTTGGTGAAGATTTTGAAAGTATAGAGAGATGGTTTTCTGTAGTGGAGATATTGCAACAATTGCTCACCTAACATGGAAGCACTTACTAACTAAAGAAAAATAGAAAGAACTCCTGTTAGGTGAGCACCTGATGCTCAAATGCAATTATTCTCTAAATATTATAACATACACTTCCAGAGCTGTTGTTTAGTTAACAGAACTTAGGTAAGCACTTACAAGCTTGAAGCTGTATTTCTATGAGGTTTCAAGACATCTGAAATTCAAAACTGCAATGTTCAGCCAGTTGGCCTGCATCACTGTTCTCATCCGAGGCCGTTCCTGCTATGGGCACTGTGGAAGAAGTGCCCACCTTTTTATCCCTTGAAAGGCCCTGAAGGCACCAAACCATTAAGTAGCTCCTCCCACATTTTTCCCGCTCTTTTCTGAGCTTGCTTGGTGAAGATTTTGAAAGTATAGAGAGATGGTTTTCTGTAGTGGAGATATTGCAACAATTGCTCACCTAACATGGAAGCACTTACTAACTAAAGAAAAATAGAAAGAACTCCTGTTAGGTGAGCACCTGATGCTCAAATGCAATTATTCTCTAAATATTATAACATACACTTCCAGAGCTGTTGTTTAGTTAACAGAACTTCAACCTCAATAGGTAAGCACTTACAAGCTTGAAGCTGTATTTCTATGAGGTTTCAAGACATCTGAAATTCAAAACTGCAATGTTCAGCCAGTTGGCCTGCATCACTGTTCTCATCCGAGGCCGTTCCTGCTATGGGCACTGTGGAAGAAGTGCCCACCTTATTATCCCTTGAAAGGCCCTCAAGGCACCAAACCATTAAGTAGCTCCTCCCACATTTGTCCCGCTCTTTTCTGAGCTTGATTGGTGAAGATTTTGAAAGTATAGAGAGATGGTTTTCTGTAGTAGAGATATTGCAACAATTGCTCACCTAACATGGAAGCACTTACTAACTAAAGAAAAATAGAAAGAACTCCTGTTAGGTGAGCACCTGATGCTCAAATGCAATTATTCTCTAAATATTATAACATACACTTCCAGAGCTGTTGTTTAGTTAACAGAACTTCAACCTCAATAGGTAAGCACTTACAAGCTTGAAGCTGTTGTTGTTTTTTTAGAGAGATGGTTTTCTGTAGTGGGGATATTGCAACAATTGCTCACCTAACATGGAAGCACTTACTAACTAAAGAAAAATAGAAAGAACTCCTGTTAGGTGAGCACCTGATGTTCAAATGCAATCCATCCTAAATATTATAACATACACTTCCAAAGTTGCTGTTTAGTTCACAGAACTTCAACCTCAAAAGGTAAGCACGTATAACCATGAAGCTGTATTTCTATGAGGTTTCAAGACATCTGAAATTCAAAACTGCAATGTTCAGCCAATGGGTCTGCATCCCTGTTCTTGTCTGAGGCTGTTCCTGTTATGGGCACTGTGGAAGAAGTGCTCGCCTTTTTATCCCTTGAAAGGCCCTGAAGGCACCAAACCATTAAGTAGCTCCTCCCACATTTTTCCCACTCTTTTCTGAGCTTGCTTGGTGAAGATTTTGAAAGTATAGAGAGATGGTTTTCTGTAGTGGGGATATTGCAACAATTGCTCACCTAACATAGAAGCACTTACTAACTAAAGAAAAATAGAAAGAACTCCTGTTAGGTGAACACCTGATGATCAAATGCAATCCATCCCTAAATAGTATACCATGTACTTCCAGAGTTGTTGTTTATTTCACAGAACTTCAAACTCAAAAGGTAAGCACTTATAACCATGAAGCTGTACTTCTATGAGGTTTCAAGACATCTGAAATTCAAAACTGCAATGTTCAGCCAGTTGGCCTGCATCACTGTTGTCATCCGAGGCCGTTCCTGCTATGGGCACTGTGGAGAAGTGCCCACCTTTTTATCCCTTGAAAGGCCCTCAAGGCACCAGACCATTAAGTAGCTCCTCCCATATTTTTCCCGCTCTTTCTGAGCTTGCTTGGTGAAGATTTTGAAAGTATAGAGAGATGGTTTTCTGTAGTGGGGATATTGCAACAATTGCTCACCTAACATGGAAGCACTTACTAACTAAAGAAAAATAGAAAGAACTCCTGTTAGGTGAGCACCTGATGCTCAAATGCAATTATTCTCTAAATATTATAACATACACT